>NC_071999.2:103253895-103556925 GCF_028885655.2 Pongo abelii | reverse complement strand
TATATTTATTTGAAAATTATTTTCTCTCTCTTTGAAATAGAATGTAACTTTGAAGTAAAAAATACTAAACAAATTACAACTTAGAGTATTGTAATAATTCAAGTTCAGGAATTTTACTCTGCACTCTCATTTTATTAAAATTTATTTTCATATGAAAAAGCAGGTAATCCATTACTAAGCTTTACCTCTTTTAATGTACACTCTAAGATTAAATTTGTTTCAATATAGGCATCTTTGACAGATTTACATATTCTGGTCCTTGGTCAGTGGACTCAAATTGACTAATTTACATGCTACCTATCATTTTCCCACCAACCAATTTTTTTTTGTTAACAAGCTATTTGTGAGATGATTAGTAGAGGTTAGGAACAAAGTCTGTGACAAAAGAAACCCATGAACCTGTTTCCCTAAGACAAAGGACTAACTTTTTCTTAGGTTATCTTACTTCTATAAAAATTATTGATAATTTTCACTGGTTATTTTATCACACTGAAATAATAAGGTCCATTATATGGTTTCTTTCTTTCTTTCTTTTTTTTTTGATGGAGTTTCCCTCTTGTTGGCCAGGCTGGAGTACAATTGCGCGATCTCAGCTCACCGCAACCTCTGCCTCCCGGGTTCAAGCGATTCTCCTGCCTCACCCTCCCGAGTAGCTGGAATTACAGGCATGCACCACCATGCCTGGCTAATTTTGTATTTTTAGTAGAGACGGGGTTTCTCCACATTGGTCAGGCTGGTCTCGAACTCCCAACCTCAGGTGATCTGCCCACCTCGGCCTTCCAAAGTGCTGGGATTACAGACACGAGCCACTGCGCCTGGCCCATTATATGGTTTCTAAAGATGACCTGGCTACTTTACATAACTAGCTCAAAGCTCTGTTCAAATCCAGCTCATCTCTACAGTGTAAGAAAGATTCATCTTGGCTTAAGCTGCTAAGGCAGTATACCATCATGGTTAAAGCAAGTCTTTTGGAGCCAAGTTTCAACTCCAGCAAGACCATTTAGAAGCTGTCTGACTTGGGCTGAGGTAGCTAACTTTTGTTTCAGTTTTATCATCTATCAAATGGGGATGATGATCATTGTACCCATCTCATAAAATTATTGTTAAGAATTGAGTGTCTACATCTATACATAACTATCCTGTCTGTCTTACACAGTATATAGTAGAATATATGATATGATATGTAATATATTACATGAGAGAGACCATTTAGAATCATACCTGGCACATAATAAGAGGTTTATAATAATAATATTATTACTGTTAGATATAATTTGTCTATTAAGGCCCAAATACCTTAATTGAAACAGAAAATAGTGCTTAGTAAATTTGTTTATTATATTTTTGTTTCCTTATCTGCTCCCAAAGCTAAATAATCAAAAAACATTTTATATTTCCCAAACATATTTGGATTCTGTCTTTACTTAATCTCAAACCACCAGTCTAAATTCAGTGAAAACTTTCATTGGTGGCACCTTGATTCAGCCTGAGGATAGAGTGGCTTGTTCAGCTTGGCTCTCCATGGGGTAATGTGTAAATAGCACTGGACCTAAGAAGCTGTCATGGGATGTTTTAATCTATCCTCTTTCTTCAGTCAATGACTTGTATCTAATTACAAATGCCTATGAGATTTTAAATATTTGAACTGACAGTCTGAATTGATCAAATTAACAAAAAATCTGTCAAAATCCAACTATATTTTGTGTTAAAGACAGAAAAGAAGGCAGGGTGCTTATCGGTCATCGAACTCTGGAATCATTAGTTGTTTCACTTTCATTCTGTTTGTGTTTATCTTTGTAATCTCATGCTTTGGGCCTAAAATAATAGTCACTGAACCTTTGGTTCACTGAATCTCAGAGCTGAGAGGGACTCCAGGGGCATCTAGTTCTACTCCTCCTTTCACAAATGAGGAAACTGAGATTCATTATGTTTAAATGACTTACATAATCCACGTGGGTATGATTCTATTTGAGTTTAAAGAGTGAAATCTTAACGAGATGATAACTTGTTATTTCAGTCATTAACAAGCTCTGGGTTTCCTATGATTGGATGCTAAAATAATTGCCAAGGTCTTTTGTTGATGCTTTGCTCTTTGAAACTTATTGAAAATACATAAAGAATATCATATCTGGAAATTTGTGTTCACTATTATTTATTTTTCCATGGTTTTCATGTGCAAGTGGACCTGCATCAAGAGCTGCTAAAGGATTTCTCTTCTTCATCATTTAAGTGCAATCCAGCAGCAACTATTACATCTGATAAACTGCAAAACACTGAATATAGGATTCTTGAAGCTGCTGTCAGGTACTCCTTTAATTACATTTCTTTGGATTAAATTGAAATCAAAGTTCAGCTATGCTTGCATTTAAAGAAGTTGAAACCTCAACTTATTTCCTTTTCCACTCACACCCTGCCTGAAAGTGATATATTTTAGCTTCTGGATATTTCATGCTTCCAACCTCTGCCTCCCTACACACACACATACACAGACACACACACACACACACACACAAACTTGAATATACGCATAGAATCTCTCAAAGTTTTTTTCTACTAAATGGAGCCAAAGAATCACTAGGCTTGAACAATATATATGACACATGGTCAAATATTTATTATGCTAAAATAATTTATCCTACAACTCCAAAGTATTTCTTTATCTTGGCTTCTTTTCCTTTCTTAAAAAAGATCTCTAAGTGCCCAAAAGGCTACACTTACCATACAGAATTTCACTGTAACAAATACTACTATATTATACTTCAAACTTCTATTTTATTTTATTTTATTTTAAGACAGGGTGTCACTCTGTCACCCAGGCTAGAGTGCAGTGGCATGATCATGGCTCACTGCAGCCTCGACCTCCCCAGGCTCAGGCGATCCTCCCATCTCAGCCTCCCAAGTAGCTGGGACTACAGGTGTATGGCACCCCGTGCCTGGCTAATTTTTTTTGTATTTTTGTAGAGACCAGATTTTACCATGTTGCTCAGGCTGGTCTCCAACTCCTGGGCCCAAGTGACGCTCCTCCCTCGGCTTCCCAAAATGCTGGGATTACAAGCATGAGGCACTGCACTCAGTCCAAACTTGTTTTCTTATAAAAGGACTTTGTAACAAAAATTGAGTCAAAAATCACATAAACATAGTTCAAGGAGGCAGGACTTCAGACTTGAAAGAAACCGGTATCCAGCTTCCCTATTAAGAATGAGTGATTGAGAAGAGCTTTGGACCTAATAATGGAAAGATGCAAACAGTCTCTCTCCCTTCTCCCATCCCACATTAAATAATAATCATCATCATCATCTTCCCAGCTAAGGAATTCATCCTTGCCTGTTCTTTGTTCTGTTTGTTTGGAAGCTGGGTTGGCTTTCCTCAGAGGACCGGTTGGCATTTTAGAGGTGGGAGTGAATTGCTGAAGAATTGTCCACAGTTGATTGACACCTGCCTCTGCACTGCTGTTCGGCCTCTCCTCCCTCCCCCACTCTCTGCTGTCTCCTGCTCTGTCACAATGCTGAGGCCACAGTCAGCACTGTCACAGGGTTTAACTTTTATTCCTGCATTCCTGTCCACTCACGCCTCTCTTTGTAGGGATGAAACCTGCAGAGCTGGAATCGTGGATTCACTTGAATGTGGAAAGCAGCATGACTCGGCCCTCCCAGCCTGCAGAATGCAGGTTGGGACTGCCGTGATCCCCCAACACAATTTCCCCTAGTTTCTTTTATCCCTTGTCATCTTTTATTAGCAGAGCTGATTTTATTTTTAAAAACCCATGAAACAAAACTAAAAACCAAACCAAAATTGTTCTTCTGTGAAGGGAGGGCATGCGCAATAAAGTATTTTTCCAGGCGAGGTGAGAGTTTCTGCTCACTCACCCTCACGCTGTCTCCTTGTGGCTAGGAGCACATGTTTGCAAGGTGGGAGGCTAGGGTCAGGGATACAGTCAGCTTGTGACCACAGAGT
Source organism: Pongo abelii (assembly GCF_028885655.2). Lineage (NCBI taxonomy): Eukaryota > Metazoa > Chordata > Mammalia > Primates > Hominidae > Pongo > Pongo abelii. The sequence continues at coordinate 103,552,971 of NC_071999.2, read as the reverse complement.
AGGAAATAGCAGCTGGCTGTCACTACGAAATAGTACATCCATGGTCTCACTGGCACATGCATTAAACCAACAGAGTTAAATGCTCCTCATCAGTTATATCCAGCCTTTGTGAGTTCAGCGGCACCCATGACTCTTCATTCCAGATGGTTTGGCTCTTAGGTCAGCACTGGAGCAGATTGTGAAGTGGGAACCAAGTGAGTTTGGCAGAACCTAAGACTGAGGTCAAATGATCATAAGAATTATTCAGACCTCAAATATGACACTTAGGCCAAAGAGAAGACTTTCTAAGAGGAGAATTTTTAGAAGACTTTCTAAGAGGAGAATTTTTTCCTCCACACAGATGATAGGGTCTGAATGAACCGAATTAAAATACAGCCAGTTTTGAAGCACCCATGGGTGCGCGTCTACAATTTTTATGTGGCCATTCACAAACCACTGGATAGGTAATGCTGTACTAAAAGGAATTTAAGCCTGTCAGGTTAATTACACAATATTAGGTACGAAAACAAACAGTGCAACACAAAACATAGCTACATCATTATTTGCAGTAAATGTTAACTCTAAATAAGTGCAACCTGTCTGTAAATGCTTGCTATAAACTAATTAAAAAAATAAAATTTGATGGATAAACATGAAAAAAAAATTCTCACCGAGAATTTTTTTTTTAAATATCAGCACTCATTTAGAGTTTGGGATTTGTGAAAGAAAGCTTTAAAAGGAGCAAACCTGATTGGCTGTGGCTGTTGCTGCGAAGGGGACACTTGTTGCAGGAGTTGTTGCTGCAGAGACAGTGGCGGACGTAGCGCTGTGCATCATGGGTACTTTCAGGAGGGGAACCATGGGAGCAATGAACAGGAGGGTGTAGCATTATGGTAATAGAAGTGGTATTTTGGCATGGTGAATATCAGAGCAGCAAGCCATCATGGGTTAAACCAGCAGATGGCATGCAATCACAATGCAAAGCAAGGAAGCATGGGAGAGAAATAAAAAAGGGAAAATAGCTTATTACAAGTACAATTAAAGGAAGTTTTAAAACATAATCAGTGATTCCCAGAAAGGCCAAAGCAGATTACTTTGGTTGATGTATTTATAAACATTTTATTTCTAACAATAGATCCATTCCCAATTCTGAGTATACAGTGTATGCAATAATGGTTGTTTCTAAAATTGTGAAAGGTGATGTCCAATGAAGTAAGAATATGTGATCATCACTTTTAATCATAAACTCTGAGACCTCCAAGTCTCCATATGGAGACCTAATTTGGGATAGGATGTTCTTTGGAATTATGGTTAAATTGAATTTTTTTTTCAATTTGGGACTGCTTATATGAAATGCAGCTGCTGTGGGTTGTGGTTTATTTGAATCAATAAATGATGGAGCAAACATCATAGCCTTGATGCAAATTCTAACACAGTTACTCTGAAACAGCCAGGCAAAATTTGCAATGTTTCTTTTTCTTGACTCTAAATAGATCTAATGCATATGTCCTAAAGACAGACGTTTGTACCAAGGCATTCATGTGTGTGAGGACAACTATCTGCTATTAAAATTGAACGGCTAAGGGAATGCTGAGGTGCAGAAAAATCATCCCAAATAAATCAACACTTAAAATTAGAAAAGATAATTAAGTTAGGAAGCTCAGACATGTGGTTTCAAAATACATCCATTTATAATTTGTAAAAAATGAATACTTCTGGGAAACTCTGATCGCTCTAACACACAGCAAAGAGGAGATAAAGGCACACCACTATGAAACTTTCAAACATTGATGAAATTAGCCTGCCTCGCTGATAGAGTAAGCTCTGTTCCTTACGCTATACCATATAAACTATAAAGAGAAACAAAACACAAATCATTAAAAAGCAGACTCGTACTTGTGGCTTTATGTTTTTGTAGTGATTGTTCTAGCACAAGAGGTCACATTAAAACCGTCATTTTCTTAAATATACAAGTACATTTTTAAAAACCTATATGTTAACTCTAAAGCCAAATAAGCCTTCAAATCTACTATTTCCTATAGCATTTCTACCATCTCTGAAATAAATTTCAAGCAAGTGAAGGTATTGTACATCATATAAAAGACAAATAAAAAAGGTTGAAACCTACCAATACTGGTAGCGGGTGTCATGCACAAAACTGACCCTGATGTCATGCAATGGTGGGTGGAAAAAGTGAATAAAGGGAAAGAAACAGGTTAGCGGTTTAGAGTTAACATTCAAAGTGAGATTGAAGCACAACCAGAAATAAGTAGGGTTAGTTAACACAGTCTTTTAGGGCCATTCACATTGTCAGTACAGACACAAATATATCTGACTTATTTTAAGCCAATATTATTCCAAGCTCACTCCTTAGACCACTGTTCACACTTTCTATTCATATGCATCGACATGATTCTAATAAGAATGACATGTGATAATGCCGTGGTGTCCTTCCTCTAAGACCTCAAAGTATTTTACAGACATTATCAAGTTAATCCTCCAAGGTAGGAAGTGGGTATTTTACAGATGAAAAATCTGAGGCATAGTAACTCCTCCAAGGTCATGCACGGTGTGGGTCAAGGGGAAGGCTAGAAATAGAATTCTCTTCCTAAATCCAGGTCAGCTTTTATATTCACTAGAATACACTGAACTTACTGCATTAAAAGTTTACTTGTTTGACTGTAAATGTTTTGTGTCAACCACAGTATGAAAATAAGAACAGTATTTAAGATTTAAGATATTCTCCAAATCAGAAGCTTGCAGGGCAGGATGGGTGAATTTTAGATTGCTGCTTGAAAGCCCAATAACCTAGGAAGATTGAGGTTCTTACAGGGAATGACCTGTGTGAGTATGTGCTCTTCTCTCTGTTGTAAGATTCATTATGATAAAGCAATAGAGCCTGGCAATAAAGCTTAAACACTGTAGAGGCAATATAGTGCAGAGTTGGGGCTGAGTTAGGACCAGGGCTAAAGAATTTGGTCATGACTACTACAAGGTGATCCCTGAGGAGATTTCTGGCAAAACTCCTAGTAAATCTCAAGTTGGCCTCTGAGTGGGGAGGTAGGAGGTGGGAGGGGCAATTTCAACCCTTTCTGAGAAATAGCTGTCTTACTTGTAGTGGTCATAATAACATACATGCATCATGACTCTGACCATGAATATTATATTCAGGCATGTTGTGGAGAACTGAAAGAAAGCTGCATTGAAAGCTTTGAGGAATTATCTGCTACTGGTTCAGTTCCATGAAAAACAAGGTAATACATGGATTTAGATCACTGAAGACTGGGTGTCATGTAGGTGCCTGAGAAGTAGTTTCTTGTAAATGTAGGAGTGCCCTCTTAGAGTTTCAGAACTGACTTCTGAGATATTAGTTGGAGAATTTGAGATGTGTAGGTCTTTATTCTCTCTGTGGAGCTGTTCACGCTGGAGGGCGACTTTTTGCCTAAACTACATTTCGATCAAGCTAACACGACCTAGTCAGGAGGGGGCTATTTAACTGGGCTACTGCCAGATTCTTCAACAAATGTGTGCCAATACATCCAACTTAAACCTTTCTCCAGCCCTATTCTCTCATCTTCAGAATCAAACTTCTGGAAATCTACCTACACATAAATGTTTACTTCCCTATCCCTACTGAGTCTTCATTCCTCTTCAATTTGGCTTTCATTTGACCTCTGCACTTAAATTGTGAATGCCAATCACCAGAAAAATCCCATATTGCTGCAGCCAGCAGGAACTCTCCCATCTTCACCTCACTGTTCCTGATTCTCAGCAGCATTCAGCACTCCACCCTTTCCTCCATCGGAAGCCACTTTCTTCCCTTAGATTTTTGATCACACACGCACACACACACACGTTTTTCTTTCTGGCAACTCCCTTTGTCTACTTTGCTGAACAATCTTCCTTTCCTCACCCTCTCTATGCTGGAGTTCTTCGGGACTCAGTCATGGGTCCTCTTCATCTACGCTACATTTCCTGTGGTGTATCATTCACTTCATGGGTTTGGATTCCAGGAGCTTCCATGTTTGTGTGTCTCACGCAGATCTCTTCTCAGAGTTCCAGGTCCTTTCCTCTAACTGCCCCCCTCACCTCTCTACTTGGATGTCTCATAAGTGTCTCAAATGTAACAGGGCCAAACTTTGATCTTTCTCACAGAAACTTTCTACACCTCGGTCTACGGCCATACTACCCTGAACGTGCCTGATCTTGTCTGATCTCGGAAGCTAAGCAGGGTTGGGCCTGGTTAGTACTTGGATGGGAGAAACTTTCTACACCTCAGGAGATGCCTGATGGGCATCACCATCTAACTAGAGCTCTAGACTGAACTGAAAGTTATGCCTCACACCCCTTCCCCTTGTGAACTTCCTGGGTCCAGCTCACCAATCAGCCAAAGCAACCCTGCTTCTAGCAGGCAGCTTGCATTCATCTGTTCATCCATCACTACTGCCACATCTGAAGTCCTGGTCACCATTATCTCTAGGCTGGCTATGTGATAACATCCTAAGTGGTCTTCCTGCTTCCATTCTCATCCCTCCTTAGTTCATTCTCCAGCTTCTGGCAGAGTAGATCTTTCCAAATGCAGGCCTGGCCACTCCTCTGCTGGAAACCATTCAGTGGTTTCTCATTGCTTTTAGGATAAAGGTCCCCTGTGGTCTAGTCTCTGACTACCTCCCCAGGCCATCCTACACCTCTCTTCCCTGGCACCATGTTCCAGACAGATTAATTTTTCTTTTCTTTGAACTGAACACATGACACATTTGCCCTATTTTTGAGCTTCCCACAAGCTGTCCCCTTGGCCTAGAATAATCTTCACCCCACTCTTTTCATCTTCCAGATCTCAGGGTATATGTCACTTCTTTAGAAAATGCTCAATTGTTATTTTACCTACCTCCCCATGCCATCAAGTCAGTTTCTATTTTTAATCTCACTGAACTCGACTTTTTCATTCATAGTACAGGTTGAGCATTCCAGGTCTGAAAATCCAAATCCAAAATCCTCTAAAATCCAAAACTTTTTGAGTGCTGACATGCCCCTCAAAGAAAATGCTTCTTGGAGCATTTCAGATTTCAGATTTTCAAATTTGGGATGCTCAACTGTTAATGTAATCCAAATATTCCAAAATCTGAAATATTTCTGGTCCCAAGCATTTTGGATCAAGGGGCACTCAACCTGTACTCATAAAAAAATGGCCAGGCACGGTGGCTCACGCCTGTAATCCCAGCACTTTGGGAGGCTGAGGTGGGTGGATCACAAGGTCAAGGAGATCAAGACCAGTCTGGCCAAGATGGTAAAATCCTGTCTCTAAGAAAAATACAAACAAAATTAGCCAGGTGCGATGGCAGACGCTTGTAACCCTAGCTACTCGGGAGGCTGAGTCAGGAGAACCTCTTGAACCTGGGAGGCGGAGGTTGCAGTGAGCCAAGATCATGCCACTGCACTCCAGCCTGGGTGACAGAGCGAGACTCTGTCTCAAAAAAAAAAAAAAAAAAAAAATTACACCTATAAAAATCCGCTCTTATTTTTCTTTCATTCCAGTGTGGAAGGGGGTGTCTTGGAGAGCTTTGCTGTGCCATGCATGTGAATATCATTGGGATTGCAAATAATCCACAGCTCCTGCAGCCACACTGGGCTAGGATCAGTCATGTCACTTTGGCGTCAGTCCTGGATGTGGCTGAAATCCTTAACCAAATTAATTCCATGAGCCTCTCTCTCTAAGTGGCCTAATAGTGATGTGATATTGGAAATGCATAGCTTATGCATGTGTGGCTCCCTTAATGCCAGATTCTGGTCCTGATCTTCTTAGTAAGCCTCATCTCTGCCTTTGTACAACACTCCCATCCTCTACTCTCTGTATACATCCTGTATGTACTTCATTATAGCTACAATGGACAATTTTCTATTCTTCAAGTACACTCTTCCCATGTCCCAGCTGGGATGCTTTTCCCCCACTGATAAAATCTTGCTTCTCTTCAAACTCCTAGGCAAATTTCTCCTACTTCGGAAAGTCTTGTTTCTCCATATCCTTCGTAACCACCACCTGGTGCACATGCTGAAGGCAGAATTCATTGTCTCCTCTCCTTCACTCTCGAATAGCTTTGCCCAGACCCTCAGGTACTCCTTCATCCTCTGTATAATATTTGGTTTTCACCTCTTTATGAACTCTTTTGTATTCTCATTACTGGCTGTGGAACCCAGAACATACTACGGGTTCAAGGTATGTTTGCTGAATTGAATGGAATAAATTTTGTTGTGCTTATGCAGATACAGATGCCACTAAACACTGATCAATCTTTCACCAAGTCATGTGATAATCTGATGTAACATTTACACGTTTCTCATAATTAGGCTGTATCTGGGCACTGTCCCCTGTTCTACTTATTCTGTACTTCCAATATAATGAAATAAATCAAGGAAGGATTCTGTGGGTTGCCTTTGTCTGATCAGCTGAAGCATTTCACTAAGGCACCAATTCTATGAACAAAGACTTCTCAAATGTTTTCTGCTTCAGTTGCACAAATATTTCAGCTGTCGTATCTGTGAGCCAGAATTATCTGGGTAGTTCCACTAATTATGTATTCTACTTTGCAGTGTAGACACAGCCTCAGTTTTTCCATCTGCAAAATGCAAATAACCATGCCTGCCACTAACAGAACTGCAACATCTTGAAGAATAATGAGATAATGTCTATAAGAACACTTACAGTAACTTAGAATAAACCTGTCAGAGAAATGCCAAGAATTATTATGCTGCTATTTTTGTAAGTGTGTGTGGTTTTGCCACTTTCCTAACATAGAAAAGAAAAAGTCTAACTACTTGGTTAAAATAATCCCAATCAAAAAAGAAAAAAAAGAAAACACCCACCCATGGCAAATGTGCTAGGGCATCAAGCAGGGCAATAATTATCTTAGCATAGTTTGGGAGAAGACTCTCATATTTTGCATAAAATTTTATATTAATATCTTTGCAACCTGGAGGCAGAATTCCTAAAATCCAAATTCACATTGTGTCAATGGGAGAATTTTAGTATCATATCAAAAGCTTTAACTATGAATGGTTTTTGATCAAGGGCAACCTTCAGGAAAACATAAAATGCTTTTTTTTGTTTCATATTTATGTTTACTTAAAACATTTATAGAAAAATCAAAATCTGTTCATTTAAAAGTAATGGGTCCTCTATGTACCAAGTTATAATAATTATTTTTGAACATCTTCACTTGATTTGCGGAGGTTTCAAACCAACAATGATGAACAATGAGTGATTATTACCATTATCATTTTAGAAATAAAGTTGAAAATGGGTTTATAAGAAAGAAAATCAGAAGCAAAAACTTGAGCTAAAATGAACAATAAAATTCCTGGTATGGGTTTAAGTGGGAGAAATATTATTTTAATTTCCTTTTAATAAAATTATTTTCTCTTTCCTCATTTAAGAGAAATGTGAAAATTCTAAGCAGTTGAAATACCATTTCAGAACACTAGATCCACATGTTTGTTCACTCTGATATTCATGTCATGTAAGAAATGGAAACCCTTCTAGTCACTGTATTGGTGCGCTAGGACCCACTTTTTGGCTTCCAAAGCCCACTGTATTGAGGGTTGCCAGACACACTTAAGCTGTTCTTAAAGAATCCACCAGAGGGCGGAAGTACACAACCGCAGCAGCCAATGCAGCCGTATGGGTCCTTCATGAAATACATTTCATCAACAAAAATCGGGTCGTTGCGTAAGGGATGTTGTTTATCCTTGCTTTGGAAATGTTTAAAAGGCTTCCAGGTGAAATATTTTAAAGTGATGTTTCTTTCAGTGATTTAACAAATCAGTCATTGTTGGGTTTGAGAGTTAAACATGTGCTGGAGGGCTTCAGAGTCTTTTGGCAGGCTTATCACCAGAGCTTCATAGGTATTCCCAGGACATGGTAATGGCAGTAACATCCATTCTTCAGAAGCAGGCTTCTCCTTTTACGTTTTTCCCCTCAGTTTATTCTTCCTTAATTTTTTTTTATCTTAAAATATCTAGTGGCCAAGAGGTCTACAATGACACACTTTGTAGAAACCACACAGGACATTAACGTAAGTTTACCTTCTAGTAATTATTTTACAAATGTGTTATTTCAAGTAGATTACATGTGAAGACACTGCTATGCTGTAACAGCACTGGGATGTCACTAATTAAGGCTGTAATAGGGCAAAAGTGAACTCCTAATAAATACTGCATTAGAGATTTCTTCTACAAGTCTGTGAGTTTAAGATAGGTTCAAAACTAAAATAAGAAAAGTAAACACTGAAAACCACTTTGCTCACATAATTTATATCTTAACTAAAATATGTATTGTTCACAGGTTACTAATCCATTTCAAAGTGTAGATTTTATACAAAGAATATCACAGAAATATTTTACCTCCCTCTGATGTTAACTCTGATAAGCTATGGGATTTAAGGAAATGGATAATAAGCTGGAAAAGTTCAAACTAATGGATTTGAATCAAAAAACTCTTTTTGTTAGAATTGTTATTCATTTATGTTTACTTTCATTTCACTATCATGGGCTGAAGAATGTTGACTTTCAAAGAACTCAGTGGATGGTCTTCCCACCAGGACTCAAGTTACCCCCTGCTTCTAACATTGACTAAAAGGTGAAAAACACGGTCAATTATGGTGACTATCTTTGCGTGTGGTGTGCGTGTGTGTGTCTGTGGTTAGAGATGTCGGTGCAAATGGGGGAGGGATGACATGCTTTATACTTTTGTTTTTTTACTTTTGTCTGACTTTTTGGGGTCACTTATTTAAAAATTCACTTTTATCTGCTTTTTTCTTTTTTCAGGAGAACTCTGTGGAATGTGTATATATAGGTGGGCCCGGGTGGTAGGATGTGATGTAAATGGAGTTGGTCACAGGGAAACTCAGTTCTTTTTCTCATTAGTTGTGGCACCTTGGAAAGTCACTTCTTATTTAGGGGGCCTCAGTTTTCTCATCTGTAAAACAATCAGCTGGATGAGGAGATCACTAAGAGTCCTTTAAACTCTAAGATTCTATGACTATTACAATGGATCTTTTAGTGGAATCATAGTTAATGCACATGGTACGTAATAGTATCAGGCATTGGCTTAGACACTGAGGATAAGAGCTCTATATACTTGTGAACTTGGTGAAAGTTGAGAAGGATGGAGAAAGAGATAGAATGAATATAAAAATATAAGTAGAGAATTGCTTTAATTTGAATAGCCTCATTTTTTAGTGCTCTGAATAGAAATAGAAAAAAATGGTTAGTATTTACTGGAATTGCTATTTTTAGGTCATTCAGAGTTAACGACAAATTTCAATTGTCACACATAAAAGGTCTTATTTACATAAACAATTTTACAGGGCTTGTGCAAATACAAGAAACCAAAAGCCCTAACTGCTCTCTGTTTCTCATGGGTTAAATCTGTCTCTTCAATCTATCAAATATTTGGCTTTAGAATCCTAACAGTCTTTAGCTATCATTCAAAGTAAGGCAAATACATTTAGATAGCTAGGACAACGATGAATTTCAAACTGTATTATACCTTCAAAAGCAAACTAGATGCCACCAAACAGCTTAAAGAAATGAGAAGAAAGCACATGACCAGAAGGGCACAGGACGTAGGGCAGTAAGGGCACATACCTGTTGGAATGAACGCGGCGTGTTGCTGCAACTGTGCGCTGGTGAGAGCCTGCTGGTAGTGCAAGACGCTGGGGTTAAAGACCGCGCTGGTACCATTGCTTTTTTCAAGTGCTTGTCTCTTTGGTAAAGGATGAAGAGCACCAGGGGGAAAGGCCTAGAAATGAAGAATTCGATAAGATATGTCTAACTTAAAGCAAACACACCTTCCATGTTCACAGAGATCATCAATTGCAACATTCTTTTTAAAAATGACAGCTAAGGAGATGCCTCTGCCATGCACCTTAATTTAAACAGCGGCAATGTCGAATGAGTGAGAATTTGTTATTGAGAGCGAAAGCATGATTTCTGTAACCCAAAACGGTAGCATCTCAACTAAGGAAAAGAAAAACTATCAAGCAACAACAACAAAAAAAATGGCTTCAGCTTTTAAAATGAGTTAAACTATTCTAAGGGGGGACGAAGCATTGGTGTTATTATTAATACCTATTCTTTTCTTTAACTAAATGGCAATTTCTTGAATTTAAAGGTTAATACGAATTATAATGAACATTTTCTGAGTCAAATAATTTAAATTTGCTTCACTCTTTTGGAAAAGGTATTAAAATTTGTTAGGATTAATTTATTTCACAGATTACATATGAGAATGAGATGGCTAAACACTTTATTGGATTTTTTCCATAAATTAATAATAATGATTGTTTGCAACCAATATTTTACAAGTAATACAAATCTCAGATGGTTCTCTGAAAAGCTACATGCAAAGCGAAAGGTGAAAGGTCAAAGTACCAGGTCTACAGTTGCTTCGAGAGGTCGCTTCATTGCTTTGGCAGTCGACTGAGTCTTTTAATAACAGGCAGCGAGCACATGATGGCAGTGGGCCAATGGGATTCAAGCGAATTAACATACAGGTAAACAGCAAGCAGAGGTGCATCATGGGAACGGCATTGCATTGTGGATAGGTGAGAAGGAAAAAAATATTCTGAATGCAATATACAACGTACAAAACACTAGGCATGCACAACAACAAAAATGTTCTCTAAAGAAATGAATATTACACCTTAAATTAGTATTGAAGCAAAAATGCATCTACTATACCTTAGTTAAAAGCATATAAGAGAGTAAAATATAGATGTTTGAAATTCAGGAAAGTTAATTAAAACAGCAGCTTGCATACACACCATAAGCATTTTTATATTGCTTCAGAAAAAAAATGCAAAATTTGTAAGGGCCATAGGATCGAAGAACTTCTGATAAGTTAGTTTTCAAATATGAAATAATGAGTCCATCGAGTAAGGATATGACCCAAGTTGAAATTTTTCATAAAAATAATTTAAAATTCATAGCTGGCCTAACAAAATGAAGTGGCGAACTGAGACAAAAAATTCAGGCAAAAAAACATTCAAACACAAGATTATTTAGGCAAAACTGTTGGGTTTGGATCTTTATTTTTTGTCTGAATCATGTGGATAATTGTCTCAATTCTTGTCTTCACTCTGCTAGTGTGAGTCTTGTAATGTGGACTAAAGTTCCAAATTTAGTGCCTTGAATTTAAATAGTGAGTTTCCAGAATTCCCCACTTGTATTCCATCATCTTGTTTCTAACAACCAACTTATCATCCATTCTGTTTTCTACTACATTTGAAATGTTCATTTCATTTATCTCAAAAAACTTACCGGATTATACTAAGAAAATAACCTTTAAAAGGTATTTAGTGTCCCCAGGTATCAAAATAATTTCTATTTAGTAATTCTATTTGTACTTTTAGCTACAATCAGTGAGCAACCCCATTAATGAAAAGTGGAACTCTTGGAAAGAACAAATACAACAGCTAAAAATAGCAAACAGCTAAAAATAATAGCAAAGAACTGCTTGAAAGATTAGAAGTAAAATAATATCTTTAACTTAGAACCATAATTTTGGGAAGACAGTTTCATTTAAACAACTGAAATAAAAACAAATATGGATTGATTTAGACCACAATGAAAAATTTTCCTATTCTTTGTTAATTGCTGTAAAAAAAAAAAAAACTAAAAATTCTATGATGGAATTCTATGCAAATAAAATAATTCAAAGGAATTGCTCCAATGCAAATAAAAAATGAAATACCCTTTTCTATGCTTAGCACAATAGGTAAATCCCTAAGGTTTGTCTAATAAATACAAATATTATATTCTAAAGTTCTGAAATAGAACTTTGTCATTTGACATGAGATAGTACTAAACCTTTAAAATGGGAAACAGTTAATGACATTTTCCTGGATAAATAAAGGATGTTTATTATTGTTTTATAATTCAGGATAAAAAGTATGGAGATAATAGGGGATAAGGGGAGAGCTATGGAGGGGAAGAGAATAGAAATCAAGTAGAAAGGACTACAGGCAGAGAAGAGATTTAGAATGGCCAATGGAGAAGAAAATGTTTGGGAAGGTAGTTTTGATCGGGGTCATTGAATAACATGAAATCAATGTTGTGAAAGTACAATTGTGAACATTAAAAACAATGAGCTGACAAAACTTCTGTGTACTGGATATTCTTTCCTTGCATGTAACTTTGACATCATGTAACTTCCATAATGCCATTTTTGTTTCGAATCTTCCATCCTTGCACAGCTTTGCATTGTTAAGTAGTGCAGGGTTTTCTTTTGTTTTGTTTTTTGAGCTTCAATTAATCTGCATCAGCTGAAGAAGGTTACAAAGCCTATTCTCATAGAGCACATTGAGAACATGAACTGGATCGTTAAACTCAAAATCATTTTGGCCTTAACTTTCTGGACTCAATTTTTTCCCTTCCCATTTGCAGTCCTAAGGATTTACAGAATGAATCCACTAATGGGTTGATCTTTTCTGACATGTTAACTAGATGAGCGATTATGTCTCCAAAGGCTGATATTCATGAACAAAACTTTGACTTAACAAAGAATCATTTAATGAAGTCTCCAAGTACAATGAAAAATAATAAATATTTCCCTTTAGGATTGTCACCTGGAAGGTTAATGTTCTTCTTCTTCCTGTCTTAGTGTGATGAAACTTAATTTCCATAGAATTTAGAATACTCTAGGAATGTAAAAAAACTGAGAACTCTAGAGTGAGCAGGACAGCGACGTGTATGTCTTTCTACCACTCTGTGGTGTGAGTTTTCTTTATTAGAGGCAGATCTCTCCTTTTAAAGCAAACACTGAGGTTTTGGAGGGTGGGGTGTGCATATTAACATGTTGTTCATCTCGCACTGTGAAGCAGGTATGTGTAGAATGTATTTTAAAAATCCATGTGGATGAATAATCATGTTATAATGTAGCATTTTCGTATACAGATGCTCAGTTTTTGGTGATTTTGACTGCTGCATATGTTTACCTACATTGAAAGATCTTCAGGCTTAGAACAGATGTCATAGATCACCAAGCCCAATGTATCCTAAGATCCTCCTTAAGCACCAAGACAGGTAATTGAGCCCTCACTATGTAGCAGCCACTTGGAATCCATCTGACTGGCCTCACCAACATTCTGAACCTTTGCTTCTCTGGGCCTCTCCAGCTTGGTGTGCATGGATGATGAGTCAGAAGAGGTCCTATGGGCAGCTAGGCTTTTATTTTTTTTGGATTGAGGACCAATTCACCTGCAAGTCAAGGTAATCGAACCAAGTGCCCACATCAGGCATGACAGGCAAAGACCAGATCTGAGGGGTCAGAAAACACTGACAACAATGATCAGAGCTACCACTTTAAAGTAGGAAAGAAGGTAGACAAGCAGGATGCCAATCAAAGTTCCTGTACAGACTTTCCTGAACAATCGAAATGTATCTAGCTGATGGCAGCTTGTCCTGTTTCCTTTTGCAAAATGGTTCTTTCCTTGTGTCACTCCATTTTGATGTATGTGAGCAAAGATTGCTTGTATGAAGATCAGACACCTTTTGCGTTAACACTACCAAAGAAAAGTTCTGTCTGGCTTATTCTCATGTTTAAAAAATTCTGGTGATGGTGATGGTGATGGTTATGTTTTAAGAAGTATTTAAAAGAATAAGACTCCAAAGGGAATAAATGTCTTTAATTCTGGAGTCAAAGCTTTCCATTCTTTTTAAGGATCTAATTAATCAAAATAAGCAGGAAATCTCCAGACAATAATAAAAATTTCACCCTGGAAATGCTTGGGGTTTCTATATGGAAGTCAGGTGAATGGAATAGTAATATCTTCTAACTGTATTCATGACTCCTGTTTGTCCTTTTAAATAAGGAAATAAAATAATAGTTTTTCTTCCGTGTACTGAGTAATTTTGCTATTAGAGTAGCAATACTTTGACTTTATCCAACAGCACCTAGGGTGGTTTCAAATGAGCCTCTCACTTCAACTAAAAACACATGACAGATTCAGTAATTTTCATGTCATTGTCAGAAAGAACCTGGCTTTTGTTCTGAAACTACATTCCTTTGGGTTGTCTTTGACGATGCTGCAAGATCCTCTGACTTATCAGAACTCCAAATTTGGGCACGGTGTAACAATCCAAGAAACTATGGTAACTAACACTGTTGGCATCCACTGCAATAATCTTTATGCAGCTTAATGAATGTAACCATGAATGTAATGTGAAAATGTGTAGAAGGGTACACAGAAGAGTACAGCTTTGACTTGAAGAAATGCAGCAGGGAAATGACCTGTTTGTGTAAATGGCCATTTTCCCTCTTATCCCCATCAGCCCAGGTCATCTATCACTGACATATACTAGGTGCATTGTTCCTTTAATGACTGAAGTATATATTGGTTGTAGATGTTAAAACTGGTCCGTTGAGGAAACAGGCAGATGAAATCAGGGATCAGCCCTAAGGTCACTATTAGTACCTTGATATGTTGTGCTAACAAGTACAGGCATAGGTTGTTTTATTGCACTTTGTTGCATGGTACTTTGCAGATACTTCAGTTTTTTAAAATTGAAGGTTTGTGGCAACCCTATGTTAAGTCTACAGAGTCATTTTTCCAACAGCATGTGCTAACTTTGTGTCTTTGTCACATTTTGGTAATTCTCACAATATTTTAAAATTTATTGTTCTTATGTCTCTCATGATGATTTGTGATCAGTGATGTTTGATGTACTATTTTAATTGTTTTGGGGCACCATGAACCGTGCCACAAACTTAATCGATAAATGTCACGCATGGTCTGACTGCTGCGCTCACTGGCTATCACCCCTCTCTCTCGCCTTCCTCAGGCCTCCCTATTCCCTGAGATAAAATTATATTGAAATTAGGCCAATTAATAACTTTAAATGGCCTCTAAGTGTTCAAGTGAAAGAAAGAGTCACAGATTATTACTTAAAATCAAAAGCTAGAAATGATTAAGCATGTCGAAAGCCAAGATAGGCTAAAAGCTAGGCTTCTTGTGCCAAGGTTATCCATGTTGTGACTGCAAAGGGAAAGTTCTTGAAGGAAATTGAAAGTGCTACTCCAGTGAACATACGAATGATAAGGAAGCAAAACAGCCTTATTGCCAATGTGGGGAAAATTTTATTGGGCTGGACAGATCTAACCAGCCATAGCATTCCCTTAAACAAATGCCTACCTTATTTATTTATTTATTTATTTTTATTTTTATTTTTTTGAGACAGAGTCTCACTCTGTGACCCAGGCTAGAGTGCAGTGGCATGACCTCAGTTTACTGCAACCTCTGCCTTCCAAGGTTCAAGTGATTCTCATGCCTCAGCTCGTCGAGTAGCTGGAATTATAGCCACGCGCCACCATGCCCAGCTAATTTTTGTATTTTTAGTAGAGACGGGGTTTCACCATGTTGGCCAGGCTGGTCTCAAACTCCTGGCTTCCAGTGATCCACCCACCTCTGCCCCGCAAAGTGCTGGGATTATAGGCATGAGCTACCACGCTGGCCGAAAACCTAATTTAGAGCAAGGTCCTGACTCTCCTCAATTCTATGAAGGCTGAAAGGAGAGAGGAAGCTACAAAAGAAAAGTTGGAAGCTAGCAGAGATTGGTTCACGAGGTTGAAGAAAAGAAGCCATCTCCATAACATAAAAGTGCATGGTGAGCAGCAAGGGCTGATGGAGAAGCTGCAGCAAGTTATTCAGAAGATCTAGCTAAGATCACTAATGAAGGTGGCCACAGTAAACAACAGATGTCAACGTAGACAAGCCACATATTGGAAGATGTCAACTAGGACTTTCAGAGCTACAGAGAAGTTAAGGACTGGCTTCAAACCTTCAAAGTACAGCAGCTGACTCTTGCTAGAAGCTAATGCAGCTGGTGAATTTAAATTGAAGCCAATGCTCATTTACCATTCTGAAAATTCTAGCGCCCTTATGAATTATGCTAAATCTACTCTGCCTATGCTCTAGAAATGAAACAACAAAGCCTGGATGACAGTATATGTATTTACAACATGGTTTACTGAATGTTTTAAGCCCACAGTTGAGACCTACAGCTCAGAAAAAAAGATTTGTTTCAAAATATGACTGCTCATTGACAATGCACCTCATCACCCAAGGGCTCCGGTGGAGATGTACAAGGAGATTAATGTTGTTTTCATGCCTGCTAACACAACAGCTATTCTGCAGCCCATGGATCAAGGAGTTATTTCAACTGTCAAGTCTTATTAGTTAAGAAATACATTTTGTAAGGCTGTAGCTGCCACAGATAGTGATTCCTCTGATGGATCTGGGCAAAGTAAATTGAAAACCTGTAAAGGATTCACCATTCTAGATGCCATTAAGAATATTCATGATTCATGGAAGATCAAAATATCAACATGAACAGGAGTTTGGAAGAAGTTAATTCCAATCGTCATGGAAGACTTTGAGGGGTTCAAGACTTAAATGGAAATAGCAAGAGAACTAGAATTCTTAATAGAAGTAGAGCCTGAAGATGTGACTGAATTGCTGCAATTTCATGATAAAACTTTAATGGAGTTGCTTTATGGAGCAGCAAAGAAAGTAGTTTCTTGAGTTGGGTTCTACTCTTGGCTAAGATACTGTGAACATTGTTGAAATGATACCAAAGGATTTAGCAAACTATATAAACTTAGTTGATAAAGTAGCAGCAGGGTTTTAGAGGACTGACTCCCATTTTGAAAGAAGTTCTACTCTGGGCAAAATGCTATCAAATAACATTGCAGGCTACAGAGAAATCTTTTATAAAAGCAAGAGTCAATCAATGTGGCAAAGTTCATTGTTTTTTAAGAAACTGTATTTTTAAGAAATTACCACAGCCATCACAACTTTCACCAGTCACCACCCTAATCAGTCAGCAGCCATCAACATCGAGGCAAGACCTTCCGCCAGCAAAAAGATACAACTCACTAAAAGCTCTGACTATTGGTTAGCATTTTTAAAGCAATATTTTAAAATTAAGGTGTGTATATATTCTTCAGACATAATGTTCTTTCACATTTAATAGACCACAGTATAGTGTAAACATAACTTTTATATGCACTGGGAAACCAAAAAATTCATGTGATTGTTCTATTGTGATATTCGCTTCATTGCAGTGGTCTGGAACTGAACTTTTACTTGAGGGACTAATATTTCCATATTATCAGGGCCTCATTCCATACCTCAGTGACCAAGGATAGCCACTGGGACCCAGGCTGAGTCAATCACAGCATCCTGTCACTGACCACAGGGACTGCCACCAAAATGACCTTTAACTTCTTCCCCTGCCCCAATAGCTAATTAGAGCTGGTATAAAAGACACCATTCTCTCTCTTGTCAAAAGATGTAAGAATACATTCCTATAGAGGTCCAAAGCCTTGGTCCTGGGTCTTGTAGAGAAGCTGACCTTAGAGAATGGTGTGGCCATAGTAAGAGAAGCAGGCAGGGGAAAGAAGAGAGTGACCTGTTGGTTCTGAAGTTTCTGAACCCAGGCGTTCCTGAGTCCATCTCTACTAAAAATATAAAATTAGCTAGACATGGTGGCATGCACCTGTGGTCCCAGCTCCTCGGGAGGCTGGCGCATAAGAATCACTTGAACCTGGGAGGCAGAGGCTCCAGTGAGCCAAGATCGCACCACTGCACTCCAACCTGGGTGACAGATGAAGACTCTGTCTCAAAAAACAAATAAATAAAACAAATTTTATGGAAAAAATGTGTTCTTAGTGCCCATCAATCAACACACCAATTAGGATAAGTTGGAACTGGCCTAAAATAATGATTACAATGAAAAAAAAATTTACTTCCTATGGGATGAGATCCTCACCAGGTGGACAGTAGAATGGATGTCGCATTGGCAAAATGCGTAAAGGATCTCATTTGTGCTCTGAAAGAATTCCTTTTATATCAGCCTTAAGTGATCAGTTTACTCTCCTCCTCCCATTCCCAATTATAATGAGTTTTGGAAACTACTCTTTTACTAGAAGAAAAAAAGGGAGAATTTCTCTATGTTATTGACCCTCTTGTGTGGATACATACATCTCCACATATATAGGAATTCACACTCAGCAAAATCAAAAAATATTAGGTCCAATAACATATGAATGAGAAGGACGAGAGGAAAGGACACTAAAGGGACAAGAAAAGGACTCAGAGATTAAACAAAAAAACAAAAACAGTGATTTAGATGAAGAGCCCAGTGCTCAAGGTGTATGGAAATAAGCAGCTCAGATTGGAAAGGTCTCTATAACCACCTGCTCCGCACCCGGTGGTGATTACCTCAGGGCAGACGGTGCCTTTCTTGCTGTATCCCTATCACTGATTGCAGGTCCATGCCTTAATAAACATTTGCGCAAACAATGTTGAGTAATGGTGAACTTGTTTGCGTGACAGCTACCCTTCCATTTTAATCAGTAATCAGTGTATGAGGTGATGGCTGCTAGCTAGAACAAAGTGTTTTCAAACTGTACTTTTCATCTCTGCAGTCATAGCTCTCCTTCTTGAGGGAGGACTGGCCACTGAGTCCTTCATGCCCTCTGGACCCGATTAAGCATTTCTATCATGTCATTGAGGAGCATTTTATTGCTCTCTGTTACTAACTCCAAACTCCTTGAGGGCAAGGAAACCTGCCTGCTTTATTTATTCTACCCAGCAAGTGCCTGATACATGGTCTTATAAAATTTTTTGAAAGAATGAATGCATAGTGCCTATCACATATTAACATAGACTTCTGATAAGCCAGACAGCTCACATGAAAACAAATTAATTAGAAACTTCTGCAACCTAATGCAGAGGTTCTCAAACTTTGCGATGCATTGGAATCACCTGGGAGCTTTTAAAAACTGCCACTGTCGCCAGGTGTGGTAGCTCGCACCTGTAATCCCAACACGTTGGGAGGTAAAGGTGTGAGAATTGCTTGATCCCAGGAGTTTTGAGACTAGCCTGGACAACATGGTGAGACCCTGTCTCTACAAAAAAATTTAGAACTTAGATGGGCATGGTCCCAGCTACTCAGGAGGCTGAGGCGGGAGGATCACTTGGGCCCAGGAGTTTAAAGCTACAGTGACTGATGATCATTCCACTGCACTCCAGCCTGGGTGACAGAGACATTGTCTTAAAAAAAAAAAAAAAAATTCCCACTGCCCAGACCACACCAGACCAACTAAATAAGAAAATAAGAAGTTTCAGGGAAAGGGACAGATGTCAGGTCAGACCCTTCAGGTTGTTCCAAAATGTAGCCAAGTTTGATAAGCAGTGTCTAGGCAGGTGCTTCTCAAATGTTAATGTGCATACAAAACACCTGGGAGATATTTTACAACTTACATTCTGATTCCCTGAGGTCTGGGGTGAGGCTGAGGATTCTGGAGGCTCCACAGTCTTCTAGGTGATCCTAATAATGGTGCATCTGGTCTCTAAGGGACAGTTAGGCTCCCCGAGATTCTGAGCAGCCTCCTAGGCGATGATAATGATGTACTGCTGGTCTCTAATGACAGCAGGGTGACTCAGGGAAGCAAGCCTAGGTCACAGGTCTTTTTTTTCCTACACCAGCCAGGATGGCTCCACTTTCATCTGTTTCATGCATTGCTATTCTGCATAAAACCTCATTGAGGTGGGGAATCTGACCAGCATTCCCCTTGTGATAAGTGAAAGAAGAGGAGAAAATGGGAGTAGCGAAAAGCCAAATCACTCTCTGGGCTTCTCTTAGGCGACAGATGTCCTCCGCAGCTGCTCCAAGGAGCTGGGTGCCTCCTTGTGCTCAGGTGCAGAAATGCACCTTTCTTTCCCCTCTCTGAAGCGGTGCCCACCTTTAGGTTCATTACAAGGCCCCTGAGCCTCTCTTAAGAAGACCCTAAGTGAGCATACTCAATCTCCGCCGCCCTAGGAGAGGGGAACGGAGCTCAGGGACCCCAGGACTTTCCCTGAACCTGAGGGATTTACTTATTGTGCTGAAGGGGGGCAGGAGGGGAAAACAAAACAAAAAGGGGGAAAACAACAGCAAAACTTAGGCAGCAGAGCAGCAGGAATAGCAGCCTTCCATGTTTCCCGAGTGTTTGGAAGAACATCCAAGTCCCAGCCCGGAGCGGCCTCCGCAGAGGCGCCGGGGTGCAGGGGCGGCGGGCGGCCGCACTTACCATGACTGTAGCCGCGGCCGCGGCTGCCTGGGCGGCCACCGCAGCTTGGTTGGCTTGGTGCTGCGCAGCTTTGATTTTGGCCTGCAAGTGTGCAGGAGGGTGAAAATATTTGCATTTCTCCCTCATGCAACGCCCCTTTATGTAATCCATACAAACGGTTACGGTGTTGTCACTTGTGTCGATCATGGTGCTGTCTGCGGGGTGTGCAAAGCGGCAGTCGGTCTCTCCCCGGGCACAGTTTCCTCGCTGGAACTCCCTGCATACCTAAGACAGGGAAGAAGAGCCGCGCTGCAGAGGCAAGCCTCAGCCCAGGCGCCCCTGCAGCCCCGGCCACCGCGGGAGGAGCGGAGGCTGCCCCGCTTTCAGTGGTGGCTCCTGTACCACTGACGAGAAAAGATAGATTATCCGGAACCCAGGTAACCACAGTCTCTGACACAGTCATTTGAGTTTTGTTTTACTCCCTTTTCTAGGGTGAAAATCTATATTGAGAAAATAATCCGAAATCTGCAGTTCAGCTAAAATAACAAAGGAAAAGCAACAAGGCCTCCATTGTCCCTGGGTAGCATATTACGCAGCTGTCTATCGATCTATCTGTCTGTCTGTCTATCCATCCATCCATATATCTATCATCTATTATCTATCTATTTATCCATGCATCCATTCCTTCATCTACCATCTACCGTCAATCAATCTATCCAATCATCTATCCATCTGTTCATTCATCCATCTATCACGTATTATTTATCATCTATCAATCTATCCATTTATTATCTATTATCTATCCATCTATCCATCCACCCATCCATCTATCCATCCATCCAGCCAGCCATTCAACATTCATCCATCTATCTTCTATCCATCCAGCCATCCATCATCTATCATCTACTTATCTATCTAAAATCTATCAATTAATTAATCATCTATCTAATCTAGTTACCTACCTATGTATATACCTGCTTACCTACCTATAATCAATCTATTTAATCTGTCAAGCACCTATAATCTATCTACCTCTCTCTATATCTTCAATCTCCTACTTGGATGACAATTCTGACAATGCTATAGGTTTTTTTGTGTGTGTGGAGGGATAATTTCACCATATATCAAGCTACCAGGTCATAGCTGAACAAAAAGAATCAGGGAAAATGACGACAAACTTGTTCCTCCTCTAAGGAGGTGGGGTGAGGTGGGGTGGGGTGGGGTGGGGGGAATCTGAACACTCCTGTTTCCCGCTCCTTCTCTCCTGCTCTACAAAGATAACATAATCATAAATCAGAAGAACAATATCTAAGACACCAAAATTTTCATTTTTAAGGTCACCATACTATTTTTGACAGCACAGAAAAGAAAAAAAAAGACAAAAGGAGAGAAATATGGCAAGAGATATAGAGAAAAAAATGGAGGGAAGTAGTTTATTTTAAAAATTCTTTAATGCTAAATTATCCTGAAATCTCAAGTAACTAGGATTCTCTATCCCCTGAGAATTCTGGTGGATCAAGATTTTACTGTATGAAAAAATATTTCTTTAGAATTTGAAGAGTATTCTTAATTATGCCCTGCATATAGATAACATGAAATAGCATAAATAACATATGCATATTGCTTATATAATTCTTCTCTGCTTATAAATATTAGCAGGAAATAATTATGAGTAGAATTGTAAGTTATTTATTTTTAGGCTCCAATTCCAAAGTGGATGTGTAAATGATCATCACATTGATCATTAGTGATGTTACATGAAGGGCCCCTGACATGAAATTCAAGTATCGTGGAAGTGAGACATACTTAGGAAATACTGTTTCATTGACCAGTGACCAGGCTAGGTTGAAGGTAAATAGCATGAATCACCAGATTGTTAATTGTTTCCTCCTACTTTGGATATTAGCCAACATTCTATCTTTAGTTCATAAAATGCACAAAGTAAAAAATCACTAAGATGTTCCCACAGATTCTGAGCAAGCCTTCCTCCATCAATGGAATGACTTCTGTCTGATAGCGTCATAGGTGTGGACCAGCCATCAAGCTCCTACCAAGGTGCTCTGTGTGCAGCTGACTTCACTCCTGATTTGAAATGAACCAAAAGCCGCTCTGCTAAAATCATTGTGATTCATTTTTACATGTCTTTGTCTACCAGCCCTGTTGGGAAGGACAATTTGTTCTCAATTCCACTGATTTAATTTGTTTTCTAAAATACAGTCACATACTGAACACAAAAGCTCCGTGGGTCCAGCAGGTGGAGCCCAAAACACTTTTCCAGTCCTGTGAAAGGTCTATTCAGTAATTGACAAGGATAGGCTGGATCTTTTCAAAATAGTAACAATTAGAGTTTACATTCTCTTCATCTGGGCATCCAGATTGAAACTAAGTGAAAAAATAAATATCTTCTAAAATATTTGCAGTTTGAAATTCTGAGTTTTAAAACTTGCACAGATTATTAGGCAGCCACACTTTATTGCCTTCAAGGTTTATTGGGTTAATATTTAAACAAATGCACATTGAAAGAACATTCTCTAATAATCCCACTAACAGAAAGCACTGTGTACGTCCTAACCAGATGCATCACCTAACACCTTTAATCAGTAATGGAATTAAAGGAGCTCTCTGAAAAATCTATGAGAATCTTTATACACCCTTATGAAATGCTGTAGTGAATATCATAGGGATATAGCAGTAAGATAGATAGATGAGTTCTATAGCTCTGATTAAAAAGAAATTTTACCCAACAAAGTACTGGAGGTTTGGTTTGATTCATAACTTAAGAATGATGTTTTTTATATACAGGAACTTGTTTTCTTGAATGTTATAGAACAATTGAGGTTAAAGAAAATATCTCAATTAATAACTAAATTTATGGGCCAGGCCTGGTGGCTCAGGCCTGTAATCCCAGCACTTTGGGAGGCCGAGGCTGGCAGATCACCTGAGGTTGGGAGTTCGAGACCAGCCTGACCAACATGGAGAAACCCTGTCTCTACTAAAAATACAAAATTGGCCAGGCGTGGTGGCGCATGCCTATAATTCCAGCTACTTGGGAAGCTGAGGCAGGAGAATCACTTGAACCTGGGCAGAGGAGGTTGTGGTGAGCCAAGATTGCACCACTGCACTCCAGCCTGGGCAACAAGAGCGAAACTACGTCTCAAAACAAAACAAAACAAAAAACTAAATTTACTCATCCTCCAATTTCCCGTTTAGCAACAACACAATCAGAACTAATATGCCAGAACACACTAGAGCAGCCATGCTTGTTCTTGAGACATTGAAATATGATCATACCAACTGGTAAATAGTTGTAGTCCCACTTACTCCCACCAGTGTCCCTGAGTGTCCTCGGCTGCCCTGGTTGCTGGGCTCCTGACCCACCAGTTTCCAGAACTTTCCAGGGTCTTGCAAGGATTAGACCTTGACATGAGGAGGCCTTCAGGACCTGGAGCCATCTCTATGGGCTGCATCATGATTGAGTCACCGTTCCATTGATTGTTTAATATTTTTCCCTTAAGCGCATATTCCATGCAGCTGATTTTTGTGTTAAAACTAGTCTTTTCCACTGACTAATTTCCTTTATACTTGGCCTTAACTTCAAACCATAGAGTTATGAATACATGGGTTTTAGGTGAGAGTTTGTGTGTGTGTGTTTACATGGCTGTTTTGCAAGACTGAATTAATATCTTACAAGCAATCACTTATACAGAAGTATATTTCTACCACAAATGCATCTCAAAACACAAGTAGAAATGAAGTACCTCCAGTTTGTCAGTCCTGAGAAGTTTCTGAGTTGCAGTTGAGCCCGGGACAGTGACCGGTGGACTTCCGGGAACAATAACAGGCGTGGTAGGCAGAATTTCCGTTGGGACTAACCCAACTCCAGGGGTTACAGGTGCTAGGTAAGGAGCAAAGCTAATAGCCGTATTTGTCCCTATTGCGGGACCTACAGGAAAAGTGGGCTGTTAAAGGAAGACAACACAGGAGAAAGAGTTATTTAGAATAAAATTTTAAAAAATTACCAGCAAATGTCATTTGAGCAAAATGTATTCATCATATACTCTGTGTTAATTGTATAGCTCAATGCTGACCTATAATAAAAATGACATCCATGTAGACCCTCTCTTCCCCAAACCATACAGAAATATGAGAGAACATCATAAAAAAACCTCTAGTTACAGGAACTAGATTAAGCTTTTGTCCCTATGAAAGTGTTCTCAACAAAAGAGAATAATTTCAACTCTAATTACTCAACATTCCAAACTATTAAATGTTATAACACTAAGGTAGTTAAAGCTATAGAATACTGACTAATAATCTTTGATTTATTCTACATGTTTCTCAAAGGGAGAGGTGTCACAAAACCCTTTGATTACAGCCTGATTTTCAAGTTGGCCAAGTCTATGCATTCTCAAACAGTGGGGTTACTTGGAATTTTATTTTGCCCAGACTTACCAGTATGTTTCCATATTCCATCACTAGCATGTATATTCCCAAAATTCAAATGTAGTTTTCAAATAAACCTACGATTTTTTGCTCTAGTTCCACTACGTCTAGATCCAGTCAGTCTTCCCTTCCTGAAAGGTTTTCTGGAAGAGCTTTTTAATCAAACAATTTTTTGATTGGCCATTAAAAGTTGGTTTGGTTTCCTAGGTCACAAAATCAACACAGCAATGACAAGAGCATACAGAACCTTATTAAATTTGTTCTCTGTCCCTATATTCCTCATCTAGGAATAAGAAGAAATATGCTAGTGAGTTAAGGTGATGATTATTTTTAAAAGCTCCACCTAATAATATGTAAATAATTCTGCCTTTTAGAAAGGAAATAATGTATATTTAAGAGAACAAACCTTGTTAAGTAATTTAAAATGCTAAAGATTTTTCTTAGAATAAATTGTACACCAAAATTGGATCTGAATACTTCTTTTCGTTTGGTTGGTTGGTTGTTAATTATAGATGATTTTTAACCTATTTGATTTCAATTTGCAATGTATTTGCAATTACATATTATGCAATTTTTTAACACTGAACTTTACTGTTGCTTGTCACACTTTTAACATTGAACTATGCTGTGTCATGCTTGCTCTCTGTTTCTACATTGTGGGTGACATTCTTCTTGTCTATTTATGACCCTGGATGGATTGTTTAACATATGAGAAAAATGACAACCTATGTTTAACAAACATACTTTTTCTTTATAGCAGTAACAGAAAAATATCTCTTATGAAAAGTCATGATAGAAAAGAGTAAATTATTGATAGTTTGTGCAGGCAGTTATCAGATAGGCAAGAAAGCCTATTTTCAAAGTGGCTAGAAGGGGTGGTCCTAATGGTCTTAGAGGGGTCCTGGCTCAGTACTCCCACAAGGAGCTGTTAGATCTCTATGGCTCAGACGTAAAATCTACTTTGGGAGAAAGTTGCAACATGAGGTCTGAATGTGGGAAATAGATGGCAGTTAGAATTTTTTTCTTCCTTTACTGTCAACAAATGTTTATATGTGTATGTTACTCACTGAGTCATAATTATAGAAAGTTATGATTTTCAGTAACTGTAGCTTTTATAATTTAGTACTACTGGAGAAAAAGCCAAGTGATTTAAATGGTCTAAGGACTATGTAATGTTAGGATTTTTAGAAAGAATCAATTCTGAAAGGTCATAAATCACAGCACATCAGTGATTCAGTGGACTAGCTCTGTCAGAAATGCCTGGGGGAGATTTTACAAATAGAGATAAATTCTGACCCAGTAGATCTAGGCTGAGACCTTGATACTTGAATTTTAGAAATTTTACTAAATGATCTGATGCATGGCCAAATTTGGGGACCATTGTCATATGGGAGGAGTGAAAATAGTATTAAAAAACTTGCGCTAAATGTGTAATTTAACCCAGAGACTATCAACATAAACATTTAGATAAAAGAGCCCTCCCCCATACGTCCATTTTTATTTTCTCTGGAAGCAAATTCTCAACCCTCCCAGCCCACAGATCATTGGAAGCCAGGTTTAGTGTGGTACCATAAATACGGGTTGTACTTTGCTTTGTCGATAGGATTGAGAACCACAAAACTCATTTCCCAAAACCATTTTGGATATCGACAAATCTATTCCAGTTAGCTAACTTTTGTCTTCAAAAATATATGTTACTTGTTCATCTGATTTCATAGTCTAAAATGAATGTTCCAGTATGTTTTACTGATGATGGCAATAACACAGTTCACAGAGAAATAGTAATATTGTAAAGTAAAACCATAGATTTTAGACTCAGAGAGACCTGAATTCAAATCTAGCGCTCTGACACTTACTACTCATTAACCTGGGGAGGAAATTAACCTCCCTGGGCTTTAATTTTCTTATCTGCAATGAGGAAGTGAAACTACTTAGCTGAAAGGGTTGGGCAGAACAAGGCGCTATTGCACTCCCATTTGCCATGGTCAGAACTCAGTAAAAAGCAGCTCTCAATACTGTAAAAATCAATGTTGGTCAAGGTTTTTTTGGCCTCAGATTATCTAACAGTTCTGCAACAGGGATGTAACGAGCATAGCAGTATAGTAAGGGTATAAAAGTGAGTAAAATTATAGCAACAAATTTCCCTTTCCTTTTGAAATGTGGACTGAAAAAAATATTTTCTGAAACTGAAAGTTGCAAGTTCATAGGCCTTACGAAGACAGACACAGTTGGATATGTTCCTTTTTGATGTAGCATGTTTTTCATTGAAGTTGATTAGTTAAAAAATACAGTTACGGTGATTTGCAGAGAGGCTCACTCCGTGTTAATATTATTGTGGATAATAATGCTTTACATCTGTGAAAAGTTCTGGTAGTTGTCAAGGCATTCTCACACTTGTCTTCTTTAATCTTCTCAAATCCATGAGAAGCGAGTGCGGCAGCAAGAATTGCTCAGCCTTCCAGGTGAAAACAATTTAGAGGAGAGACACTAAATGGATAACCCAAGGTCAATGCGGCAAGGCAAAGTCAAAGCAGAACACCCGGGACTCCTGGCTCCTAGTCTGAGGCCATGTCCACTCTTCTGCGATTACTAGATTTTGTTGGTTATTTCTTAAAACAAAAGAGGAAAAACAACCCCCCCCCCACAAATCAGTTGCCTGTATGTTTCTGGAGAGAATGCAGAGAGCGTTTGGTGGAGAGTTGCACAGGAACACGACCCACAGCCAGCCTGGGCCTTCTACAGACAGGAGGTGTGAGGTGTGGGGCCTGCTGCCTTGGAAAGGTGGTTCTCAGATCCTGAATTCAAATTAAACTCCCGAGGTAGAATCTCGGCCAACAACGGATCCCGGTGTCTGAGTTTGGTTCTCAGCTGGCGGCTGAGAAAAGAGAAGGGCAGCACCTTCCAATGATTCTGTTCCTGGAAGCGCACCAACTACAGCTTGGGAGAATTAGCCCTGCAGTTTTTGCAGAAGTGCTGCTGCTAGGCTGTCTGAGACAGGATCCATTTGGTCCACGTCATCTCTCAGCTCAAAGCCACAGCTAAAAAGGCCAGAGGACAAGATTCGCGGGAAGCCTTCTTGAAGAAAATCGCTTCTGAAATGCTGGTCTTGCGATTTCCTGCCCGTTCTCTACTCCACCTTCCTGTGTTCCTCTCCGCAGTCTTCCATGCCCTGCTTTCCCTCCCAGGACATCAGCTCCAGGTTCAAAGATGACAAACACACCCACACACACTCACACACACACTTATATACAAAACACATACTCATACACATTCACAACACACTCCCATACACTCACACACACAACACACTCATATACACAACACATACTCATACACACTCCCAACACACTCCCATACACTCACAGACACAACACACTCATATACACAACACATACTCATACACACAACACACATTCATACACATTCACAGCACACTCCCATACACACACACACACAACACACTCATACACAACACATACACACAACACACACTCATACACATTCACAGCACACTCCCATACACTCACAACACACGTACACTCACACACACAACACACTCATACACAACACATACTCATACACATTCACAACACACTCCCATACACTCACAACACACTCATACACAACACATACTCATACACATTCACAACACACTCCCATACACTCACAACACACGTACGCTCACACACACAACACACTCATATACACAACTCATACACATTCACAACACACTCATATACACAACACATACACACAACACACACTCATACACTCACAACACATACAACACGCTTTCATACATACACACACAACACACATACACAACACACTCATGTATACTCACACTCAAAACGCACCCACACCCACCACACACACAACACACTCATGTACACTCAGTACACACAAAACTCATGTACTCGAAACACACAACACACTCATGTACACTCACATATACACATATACACTCAGATACACATATACTCAACACACACTCATGTATACTCACATACTCAAAACACACAACACACATACACTTACACACAAACATTTGTACTATCACACAACATTCGTACACTCACAACACACTCATGTACACTCACCTACACTCACAACACACCCACATACACACAACACACTCATATACACTCACACACTCAGAACACACCCACAGACACCACACACAACACCCTTATGTACACTCACTACACACAACACTCGTATGCTCGAAACACACAGCACACTCATGTATAGTCACATATACACACTATACACTCAGATACACATATACTTAACACACACACCCATGTATACTCACATACTCAAAACACACACAACATACACAAACACTTCTCTCACACAACACTCACACAACACACCCACATACACACAACACACAAACACTCGTACACACACAACACATACAACACTCATGTGCACTCATACACTCACAACACAACACACACATCACATACACTCACACACAACACACATACACTCACAACACACCTACGCCTCTCACACACTCACAAAACACTCATGTACACGCACAACACACAAAACACACTCCTGTACACTCACACCCACCTACACTCTCACAACACACATACACAACACTTATGTACACTCACATATACTCACTACACACAATACACGTACAAACACACATGTAAACACAACAGTCACATACACAACACACTCATGTACACTCACTATACACACAACACAGTCACATACACTTGCATACACTCAACACACGACACACTGATACACTCAAATACATACACTCACACACACACATTCACACCCAACACTCGTACACTCAACACACACTTGTACACACACACTATACACTCACATAAAATAACACACTCATGTACACACACAATACACTCGTACACACAAAACTGATGTACACTCACAATACACACACCACACATGTACACACATACACTACACACATACACAATACACTCGTACACTCACAGTATATACACTCACAACACACTAATATACACTCACAATACACTCACGTACACACATACATGCAGTACACACACCCACAATGCACTGATGTACACTCACAACACCAACACACATTCGTGTACACTCATACACACCAACACAACACTCATGTACACTCACACACACTCACATATGATCATACACGCACACAAAACACACTCATGTACACTCATACACTCACATTCACATATATTCATACACAATAGCCTAATGTACACTTACACTATAACACACTACACACACACACACAGCACTCAACACACTCACTACACACAACACACTCATGTACTCACACACTCATAACACTACACACACAGGACACTCATGCACACAACAAACACGTACACTCACATATACTCACAACACAGTCATACACCACACATAATACATTCACTACACACAACACACGTACACTCACAATACACATGCAACACAAATACACTACAGACAACACATATGCACTCACAACACACTAGCACACATATATACACTCACTACACACCTGCATGCACACATATACACACTTGCACATATACACTCACTACACATTCATACTTACGTATTCAACACACTCTCACGCAAACATGCACATTCTTTGCTATTTTGTAGCAGCAAGGGGGCTTAGCCAAGGGTAATGGCCAAGTGGCCTGAGGTATTTCATGGCTCAAAAGTCCAGTCAGTAGGCAAGAATGCCGTCGTCCCACTCGTTTAGAATGCGTCTGCTTTAAACGGTAGGTGCCTGGCACTCACGCTAAAAGGCTGACACACGGCGTCTCCTAAGCCTCCTCCCTCTACTGCCAGAAGCAGCTCCGGAGGGCACAAGACTCATGCAAGACTTGTCCCTCGTGATTCTTCCATCTCCATCCTCCTAAAGGTCGCTCACACTTGCTTCTTTATCTTGAGTGCACATATGAAGGCTGTGCGCGCTCTGGGAAGGGAAGGAGGGAAGAATTCCTGTCCTATCCTATCAGGAACTGGGGAGAGAAAAGCTGCTAGGAGGAATAAATGAAGGGGACTTTTCAAACATTGTGAATTTGAGACAGAAGGGTTGTAAGGGTAGAGAATGGCTTGAATTTTCATTCCCTTAATAAATATTTATTGGTGCAGACATGGTGCCAGAACACTGTGTACATTGATTGAACTGAAGCCCTAATGAGAAAGAAGAAAACAAACACAATTACAGTTCATTTGTATGGATAAGCAGAGAAGGAGGAGGGCTCCCTGGTAGAGAATGCTGGGGGTTGCATGTGGGTCGCAGGGGTGGACCTGGAGTCCTTATGAATGAGGTGAGTTAATGTGTGAAAAGCACTAGGATATGGACAGGCCAGCAGAGGCAGAGGCTGGGACACGCATGAGCTGTGTGTGTTCACCCAGCAATGTAGGCAGCGTCGTGACCGGATCACAGAAGCCATAGGTCATGATCAAGGTCAGAGTTTCGGCTTTGTCTCAGTAAGATGGAAAAGCATGGAGGGGCACATAAGGGAGTGATAGGATGCTGTTTATGTTTTAAAAAGGTTCCTCCAGTTGTTGTCTGTGGGATATAATGGAGTAAAGCAAGAGTGGATATTGATAGATTAGGAAGTAAATGCTTTTATGATATTTTGATAAAAGGCTGATGGTGGCTCAGATGAGGGAGCTGAGATACAGGGGAGTGGATGGGGTTCAGGGCAGATATGACAGGACTTGCTGATGAACTGGATGTCAGTGAGCCACCTATACTCTACTAGGTCACTGATTCATTTCTGAGATTGAATTAATTTGTTCTAGAGTTGATAATTTTTAAACATGTCACAGTTTTTATTCTAATACTTCCAGTGATTTCAGGAAAGAGTCTGCTAGGTTTTGGTTTTAGATTGCCAGTTGATAGTACCATTTATTAAAATGGGAAGAATTTGATTTTGAACATGTCAAGTTCCTTTGAGAAATTTAAAGGTGAGGCCAGTAGAAAGGTGGATATGTGAGCCTGGGGCTCAGAGGAGAGGTTGGGCTGGATGCATTCTTTTGGGGGCCCTCAGTCTATAGATGATTGACAGACACAGGAATGGATGAGACCACAAGGGAGAGGGTAGATGGAAAGAAATATCCAGTTCTTGGAACCTCAACATACGGAAGAGGAACATGGTGGGCAAAGGAGACGAAGGAAGGAGTGTTTAACAAAGGAGAGATTCGTCACATGACTTGAGCATCGCTGAGAAGTAGAAGAAATTGTCTTAGTCCATTCTGGCTGCTTATAATAAAATATCATAAACTGGGTGGCTTACAAACAACAGAATTGAATTTCTCACAGTTTTGGAAGCTGGAACACCCCAAATCAAGGTGCCGGCAGATTTGATGTCTGAGGAGGACCAGCTCCCTGGTTCACAGACAGTGCCTTCTTGCTGTGTCCGCACATGGCAGGAGGGTGAGGGGTCTCCCCCATGTCTCTTCTTATAAGGGCACTGATTCCATTCACCAGGGCTCCACCCTCAGGATCTAGTCGCCTCCCATAGGCCCTCGGAGGTTAGGACTCAACGTGAATTTTGGTGGGACACAAACATTCAGATCACAGTAACAATAAAGGCAAAAAGTGACCATTGGTTTGGTAATATGGAGGACACTGGTGAGAGACTGCAGGGGAATGGATTCAGGAGTGGACAGAAGGAGGAGGGAATGAAGAAATATCCACAGTACTGTAAAGAAGTTTAGTTTATGAGACCTAAAATGGAATGATACTTGAGACTCTCTTTATCAATTGACTTGTCTTATGCAGTTTTTGCATCTATTAGTTTCCGGTAACTGCTGTAAATAGCTATAAATTACTATAAACCCATTGGCTTAGAAAAACACACATTTATCCCTTTATAGTCCTGGAGGCCAGACATTCCGAATCGGTTTCACTGGGCCAAAATCAAGGTGTTGGCAGGACTACCCTCCCTCCAGAGGCTCTGGGGAGAATCCATTTCTTGACTCTTCCATCTTCTGGTGGTTGCTGGCATTCCTGTGCTGTGGCCACATCAATCCAATCTACCTCTGTGGTCACATTGCCTTGCTCCTCTTCTGTCGGTGCTAACTCTCCGTCTCTCTTATATGAACGTCTCTTATAAGGACACTTGCAACTGCATTCAATCCAGGAGGGTCTCCCCATCTCAAGATTCTTAACTTAATCCCATCTGTCAAGCCCCTGATTCCTTACAAGGTGACATTTATAGGTTCCAGGTACCTCTGAGAGCCATTATTCAGCCACCTATACTCTACTAGGTCACTAATTCATTTCTGAGACTGAATTAATTTGTTTGTAGAGTTGGTAATTTTTAAACATGTCACAGTTTTTATTCTAATACTTCCAGTGATTTAAAAACTTCTATTAAAATATTTAAGTGTAATATTCATTTTTCATAGAGAAACGGTGATTATGAGCTTCTAATTAATATTTGAGACAATAAAATAAACATAACTTTCAAAAAAAGTTAACTAATAGTTAACAGCAGGGATGGGATTCTCTTGTTAACACTGCCACCAGTGAGTACCAGGGTCAGTCTTTAGTAATTCTAAATAGATAGGATGTGTATGAGTCAAATAAGTGAGACACATAATGTGGTGATATTATGTTGACCTTGCTGGCCCTAAATTTATTGCTGTAGACATTATTTAATATGTATAACTAAATTATTTTAGCATTTAGGTAATTTAATAAAATAGTTTATATGTGAGCATCAATAAAGAGAGAACCATAAATTATACATGTGTGTAGTTTAAACAGAACCACTTAAATGCCTATTTTGGGGATTAAATATATTCAGAACTCTATCTGTATCTAGTCCTTAATCTGGATGAGTTCTTACTCATCCTTTACGAGGGGCTTATTTGAGACTCCCTCCGGGCAGGCTTTCCTTGTCCAGTCTCGTCATTTCCTGTGCTTGAATCTTACTTTGCCCTTTTCTTGTGTCTGTCTATTCCCAAAACACTGTATCTTATTTATCTTGGAGCCCTCTGCACCTGGCATTTCTTTTACTCTGGGCAGAACTGGTTCCTGGCTACTCTGTACAGAAACCTGGAGACAAGCAGAATGGCTGACGACATGCCGGAATTCTCTACTCTCCTTTGGGCAGGCCCTGCCCTCCACACCCCATCTCACAGGGAACACAACAAGAAAATCGAATTTGCTGGTAGCCATCCCTCCTAATTTAGCAGGTTTCAGTCATGCAGACTTTTCCTACAATAAAGACTGATTTTTATACAAAAGCCTTTTGTGCACATACTTTTTAGAAACAAACATATTTCGCTCACTGGTTTTCTTTAAAAAAAAAAAAAAAGAGCTTGTTTCTGACAAATAATTCACAAATGTAAATGAAACCTACTAAAATTAAATGCACTCCTTTTCCCCAAGGATATCATTCCTAAAACAATTTCCAGACCTTTAAGGAAGTACTTTCAGACAGGGTGAAATCAGGGAAAAAAATATTGTGCAATACATATTCATATGCTTAGTCCCTCCGGCATTTGATCTTGTGACAATGGTCAGAACTGTCACAGCTTTTGCAGGCCTCTGAAAGGCAGGTTGAGACCTAAGTGACTCAGGTAGGGTCTTCTTGGTGGTGCTGCTTTTGACATCCTTCTTTGGGGGCTGTTACTAGGATCTTCCTGGAACACACTGCAGAAAGCGCTCTGCTAACATGTCTGAGTTAAGTCCCAGCTCCAAGATTTATTAGCTGCATGACATTGGGGAAAATCATTGAACTTCTCTGGTTTCTCACTTTCCTCATCCTTTAAATGGTGCCATAGAACTACATGGCTCAAAATATTTTTAGGCATCTCAAACTCATTGATACATAGATTATTAATTAACACTGTAAATGAACATGTTAAAACTATTTCCGTTCTAAGATGGTTGAGATAGACAGTTACTGATGAAAAGAGTTGGAGTGATACAGATTTCCCAGATATTGATTAGAAATTGTCTTTGCCTCCTATTTCCACAAATATTTTTCTATTCATTTTTTTTTAAAGCCTATTTTCCTTCATCTATTGAGCTTTAAAGCTATTTGCTTTAATTGTAACCAAAGTGACAAAGTGGAGAGAGGCCACCCTAGGTCCACGTGGCATCATCCATACCAACACTGTAACCATCCAACTCATCACTGAATAAGATATACTCACCACTGGATGAAGTGGTGTTCCTGGAAACATAAATTGCATCTGCTGGGCAAGCATTGCTGCTGCAGTTTTTTGCTGAATCAAATTGTTCCTTCCATTAATTTCTAGTTGAGTTTTTAAGTGTGTCGGAGGGTGAAGATACTTGCAGTTCTCTCTTGAACAACGGCCCTGTAAAAACAAGTTTTGGTTTTAGGACTATTCTAAGTAGCTTGCAACTCCAAAGTCAACCATTGAACAATCACTTCTTATATACAAAAGCAAGGATCGTATGTGTGTGTGTGTGTGTGTGTACGTGCATACTCATGTGTTTGTTGGGGAAAAGTGAATTAAACATTACATGATTATCAAGGTTCCTTGAACCTGTTAAGTAGAGAAGCTTCCTGAGGGTTTTTCCCTCCCTCTTTCTCTCTCTCTCTCTCTTTCTTTCTTTCTTCCTTTCAGATTCTAAACCCTGACAAAAGATTCCAAAGAAGTGTGACTGCTGAGAGAAAGGAAAGGTCCTTCCCCTACACAGTACAGAAGGTAATCAGAAGGGCATATTTATTGTGGGCTATCAGAAGGAGTCTTTGAACTTGCTATACGCTTGTTTGTACATGCTAGAGTGATGTCCAAATATGAATAATTATGTAATAAATTTGTGGAGCAGAGAGTAATAAGAATTTTAAATGTGTGTTCCAGATTAGCTGAAGACATTCTTTCTTTCCGCTTATGGATGAAGAGGCAATAGCAGTACAGGGGTGGACATTTCTTGGTGATATACACATAGATGAAATTCTCAGGCTTGAGCTCAGATAATCATCTGCAAGTGATTACTTTGCTACACAAAAGCTATCACTCTATATGCCTGCCTTGCCCTCATGACAGGAGTTCCTCCCATGACAGGAGTATCAAATCTGATGTCATGATGTGAAATAGTGAAGAGTGTTTATGGCTAAAGTAATATTTGGATGCCAAAGCTGGTAAAACAAAGGAAAATAATAATTAGGTGACAGGGTACATAAAACCAGTCTGGAAGGGTAATTGCATATGGTGGTGTTTATACTTAATCCCCAAGTTTTCAAAACTACCAATTGAAAGAATTACGTTGATGTGTGAATTATACAATTTCTGGAGAAAGAAGAGCAAACTGTGAACCAGTTTGAGTATCATACTTCCCTAAAGAATTAGTCCATTTGCAGCCAAGAAAAGAGAGTATTGATTTGTTTACCAGATATAAAAATAATTTTAAAAAGCAAGCTTGGGGGATCTGGGGAAATGAATTTGTTTATAGTAATCCTAATTCTAAACATCTGGAGTTCTCACTCTGCTTCCCACTAATTTCATCCGCACTTTTGGCAGCTCAGACTTCCTCTCTAGAGTTTGAATCTTCCCCCACCACCATGAAGAAGGGCAGATATGGGTCCTGTGTTCAGTCCCGGGCGTCTGTGCTAATCAACAAATGCTGTCCTGAGGATCTACTGTTAGCAGCATTAATAGTTGCATCACCCTCTTTGGGGAGGATAACCAGGCAGGTGCCAAGGACACCAAAAGTAATAGATCCTTGTTTGCTGTTAATAAGAGTCTATAACAATGGGTAATGCCAACATGTCTCCTTAGTCTCAAGTTCATATTGTTGATGTTTCACTCAGCTTCCTATGTATATATGGACATTCCAGGGAAAATATTGGAAAGTCTATTGTAAAGATAGAGGTGAAGTGGGCACTAATCTAAATCAAAGTAGTATAGGAATCTCTCTTTTCTCTCTTCATCTGTTTCTCTTGCAAACTGAATCTTTTTAAAATTTTTAATCCTAAATCTCTTTGCTTTGTGACTTGCCAGTGTCCCTCCAGCCCTGTCAACTTGCTTCAGGCATCTCTTACTTTACTTCCTTTTCTTCCTTCCTTTGACAATTGCTTGTCTCTTTGTTTGTTAAAATCAAATCTCCAAGAGAGCATTCAGATTGAGCCAGCTCCTACAAAGTTCATGTGTGCAAAGTCTTTGAATTGGCTGCCTTTATATCACGTGGCCAAATACAGTTCTATCATTTGTGATGTGAGGTGTCCATGAGGATCAAAACATAGCCACAGCCCATCAGCTGGGATGGAGGAGGGTTACACAGAATGCATTTCTTGTTTAGAGGATAAGCCACCCCAGGCTTCTCTAACCTCATTCCAAAGTCTCTTTAGCCACAAACAGTGCTCTTGGAAGCTGACACCCAGAAAGGCTCATGTATTCAAGGTGCACAGATGGGTCTAATGGAGAGACTTGGGAAAGCAGAATTCCACAAAATGAGGATGGAATTAATGAAATGTCCACATTTCTACCAGTATGGCTATTATATTGTATTCACTCATATAATTGTCAATTTGATCACTAGTTTTTTAATGTAATGCTTTGTGGCTGCACATACACATTTCAATTTGGCTGGAAAAATACAATTTTCTTATAAATGCTCTTATCTCTTGGTAAAACTGGGACTCGTAGGGAACCATATAAGCTATTTCAGCTAATAGAAAGTATTTTACAACATTGAATTAGTAATTTATCAATGAAACCTTCTTTTTTGTGAGAATTGCTGTAATTTCCTAGTGTCCTTACACACTTGGAGTAAAGAATGTTACTGATCACCTACATGCCAAGCAATTTATATGTGGTTATCTCATTTTCTCCTTATAACAGCAATAATGATTCCTATTTTTACAAAATAGCAGATGGGCTCAGAAGATTAAGAAACTTTCTCAAGGCCATCTAACTGGTAAGTGGTAGAACTAGATTTTAAATCCAGACCTACCTGACTCAATTACATCACACTGCCAAGCTATTCATTAGCAATAGTTAAAATCCAGGGAGGATAAAAATCTACGATGATCTTTCGTATAATAATAGGATGCATAACAAAATTTTAAACATAATAAGATATGTATATATAGGGATTTGGGAATGGGAAACAATTATTTGCATGGACCTATCTGTTGGTAGGAGGATGGAGGAGTAATCAAGCTCACAGGTTCTGGTCTCATAACTTGGCTCAACCTTTTCTTAGCTGCATGACTTTGAGCAATTACTTGACTCTTTTCTTCGTCTGTTCAATGAAATAATTATTGTATCTTCTTCTCAGGACTGTTGTGTGATTAAATGAGTTAACACATGCATAAGATTTAGAAAAATGCCTAGCACATAGTAAGCACTGAGTAAATGTTATTACCAAAAGAAAGATAAATGTTTCTATATGATATTTCATTTTCAGTAAGTACAGAATCATACATTTAGTAGTATTTTGACTGGCTCTTTGATTCTTCCACAGAATAAACTTTCACACCAAACATGCTAAAAGCTACTTAATTGTACTTATTCAAATATTTTATGTTTAAAATTATTTTCAACTCTACAGGGTATTTGTGTAAGTGTCCACATTTTAAGAGACAGCCCTGAACCCTAGTACAATCTAGTATTAATATTTTGAAGAATTATGCACCATGGATGTCTGAGGCACACTAATTCAAACCCTGGGAGACTGGGTAACAGAATTTTAGTAACGGATCCTATAGGATTATAAAATCCTAATGGAAAAGCTATTGTCAAAATAAAACAAGCTATTTGACACAGTGAGCAATTTGTAAGGAAGTTTTTGTTAAGGCATAAGACTTGCCAAGATATGCATCAGCGTACAAAAGCTGTTGGTTATCAAAGCAACTTGTCATAGTCAAATGGTACAGGGCAGTGTGCAGAAGCATAAAGCGTCTTTGTGTATCATTGTGAAACAAAACAGAGGTGTCAAAAATAGTGTCTTCTGATTTTAGTCCAAGAAATAAAGACAAAAATGTCTGGGAAAAATCTTCCTTGTGGCAGCTAGGATTTGTTTTTTGCTTTGTTTTGTTTTAACTCTTCATCCCTTTTAGTTCTTGGTAACACACTATTTCTGGAGAGATAAGGGAGGGAGGGTCCAGTGCCTAGTGGCAGGGACTGGTGCAGCTCCTGTGGGGTGGAGATGGAGATGGTGATGGAGAGCGCCATTGCAGAGTGCTTGTGAAGGGCCTTCCAGGAACTGGGAGCTAGGAGCCTCAGCTAGGGCCAGTAAGGTGGG
The DNA here is from genome assembly GCF_028885655.2 of Pongo abelii. Taxonomy (NCBI): domain Eukaryota; kingdom Metazoa; phylum Chordata; class Mammalia; order Primates; family Hominidae; genus Pongo; species Pongo abelii. The sequence goes on along the minus strand of NC_071999.2, from coordinate 103,514,221 downwards.
CCCACACCAGGGACTAGCTCATGGGTCACATAAGCCCTCAGGGCCTTTGCTCATCCCACGTGGGACATGCCAGGTATGGAACCAGCAGGTGATCATATACTTCCAGGCTAAGGTCTCATTCATTCTTTCATTCAACAAATATTTCTTGAGATTCTACTATGTGCCAGGCATTGTGCTTAGCACTAGTTAAACAAAGATGAGGAAAATCAAGACATGGTGTCTCCCTTCATGAAGCTTGCAGTCTTGTGGGGAAGACAGATGTTAACAAAACATGTCTAGTTACAAGTTGTGATACATATTCTAGACAAGAATGCTGAGAAGGAACAGTGGGAGAGGGTCAGAATTGAGATCAGGGGTCAGAGGAGATCTCTGGAGAAGTGACATTTAAACTGAGACCTGAAAAATAGTAGGAACTTGGCAAGGGAGTGAGTGGTGGTCAAAGTGTGTGTGTGTGTGTGTGTGTGTTGCATGTGTATGCATGTATGTTGTATGTATTGTGTGTTTCTGTTGTGTGTGTGCTGTGTGTGTTGTATGTGTGTATGGGGTATGTGTTCATGCTGCATGTGTGTTATATGTGGATGTGTGTTCTGTGTGTGTGTATGGGGTAGGTATATTGTGTGTGAACAAGGTGTGTGGTGCATATGTATGTATTGTGTGTGTTGTGTATGTTGTATGTGTGCTGCATGTGTGTATATTGTGTTTTGTGTGTGTTTGTTGTGTGTGTGCTGTATGTGTGTGTGTTATGTATATGTATGTGTGTTATAAGCGTGCATGGGGTATGTGTGTATGTTGTTTGTGTATTGTGTGTGTATTATGTGTGTGTATATTGTGTGTGTGTATTGACTGTTGTGTGTGTTTGTGTTGTGTGTGTGCTGTGTGTGTATTTTCTGTTGTGTGTGTTTGTGTTGTGTGTGTGCTGTGTGTGTATTTTCTGTTGTGTTTGTGTTGTGTGTATGTGTGTGTTATGTATATGGTATGTGTGTTGTATATGTGTACGGGGTGTGTGTGCATGTTGTATGTGTCTAGTGTGTGTTGTGTGTCTAGTGTGTGTGTTGTGTGTCTAGTGTGTGTGTGTTGTGGGTGTTGAATGTTCTTTAGAGGAGCAGCGTGTGCCAGGAGAATGTCCCATCTGGGGGTAGGCACGCAGCTGTCTAAGGCCAGTGCAGAGAAGGGGTGTGGGGAGGAGTATGGGGAGTGAGAAGAGGTGAGGCAGGAAGTAGGAGGCAGAAGCCAGACAATGGGAGACCAGCTAAGGGGTATAAACTTCCTGCTGTTGAAAGTTTTTAAGCAGGAGAATAACAAGATCAGATTTATGCTTTATGCTACATTTAAATCGCACCCTGATTATTGTATTTCATATTTCTAATTTTATTATAGTTTATATTGTTTGGAGACCACCTCTTTAAAAACAATAACAGAATTCTGATGGAGTCGACGTTGGATTTGTGCAGTTTCTACTTCCAAGAATAATCTGTACTCCAGGAATATTTAGATTAGGGATGATGGCTAGAATCAAGTTTGAACTTCAAGCTGAATTAAATTTATTAAAGTCAGCAACCATGAAAGATTCTGATACAGAATACTCGTGTTGATTCTCAACAGCAGGAAGGAAGATGCTAAATAACTGTAATATGTACTTGACAGAACAACAGATTGGTGCTATTGGAATTACATGGCCATTAAATTACATGGCATGGGATAGAATAAATGCAACTTTGGCTAAGAAAAGACTTCAGAATCAGGTTGCTGTGAGAAAGAGAAAGCATAATTGGCTTATTTTAGAACAAGAAATTTTTGGAATCTTTTTCTAGTATGCTCCTAATTGAAAAAAAATCAATTAAAATATGGGCACAAAAAAGAAAACATTAATTAGAAGACTATTAAAGACTCTCCCATTAACAATAGTTTTTGCCCATAGGAATAGCTGTCAGACAACTGCATCCCATTAGTTTTTCATGGGAAAAGCAATGGATTTTTATGATCTACAATTCAGTTAACAGGCCCCAGCCATTTGTATTCCGTTGGAATAATTTGAAATGTGTCTTTACACGGGCTGTGTCATTGACCGGCAGACTCCAACAAAACTTTTCTTGGGGAAAACGATTCTAGCGAAGGGCTGGAATCCCAACCTGATTTTCTGAATTTTGCCTCTTCCAGTGCCACCTTGGCAGCACTTGCTGCTGTAGGTGCATGATGATATTTTCAAGCAAGCAGGACAGGCTGCGGAACGGCAAGTGCTGGCCCTAAGGTCTAAGGGCAGATGGCATGTGCTTTAGACGCAGCCTTCAGGGACACTTTGAGTCCTGGGGCCTGCTTTAGACCCCAAAGCTGGCCACGGAAAATCATGGAAGAGCCTCTGAAATTCCTCGCATTCCTCATGGCTGAGGCCAGCTTGGTGAAATCCTGAGGTCAAAACAAAGGCTCTTGCTCTGGAGTTACATTTCAGAAGCCTGTTTTGTCTTGCAACCTCTCCTGGAGAAGCAGTGTAAAAAAAAAAAAAAAAAAAAAAAAGTGAGTTAAGGGAACAGTCTCAGAACTGGACTAATTGGATTTAAAATGCAGCGCTGCTGTTCTTGGACACCTTGGGCAAGTGGGACCTTGTGGCTTCCAGTTGCCATATCTGTGAAATGGGGCTAAGAATAGTTTCTACCTCATAGACTTTCAATAAGGATTAAGAGTTAATGCATATAAAGTGTTTTAACAGTTCCTGGCACATAGTAGGCATTCCCTAAGCTTCATCATCATCATAATCATCATCATCATCATCACTATTACTATTGACACTTTCTTTTCATAGTAGGTAAAAATACATGGTATTGAAAACAACTCCTCTAATACTTGCTCCATTTCCTTATCACTGTGCTCCTCTCTGGCCTGTCTACCAAGCTCTTTAACCCTTTGCTATTCTTACTCTAACTGTCAGTGCCAGCTTTGGTCATTTATCTCTTCAAACAGCCTCAGATCTGTTTTTCTTTGATATCTCCCCTGCTGAAACTTGCCAGGGCTAATCAACATGGCATGACTTATCTAGAGTGTAAAGCAGCTACGTATTATGGTTGGAAAATCCCAGAATTCTGGCTGTGGCTTCATTCCAAAATGGTTATATGACCTTTTTTTTTTTTTTTTTTTTTTTTTTTTTTTAACAAATAACATAATAGTCTGTGCCTCAATTTTCTCATCTGTCAAATAGGGGTGATCCTATTCCTATATCTCAACTCCTTCTGACAGTTGTTAGAGCAGGAGTTGCTCAGGAAGAAACGTAAATTGTTATCTATATTTTTTCCAGATCTATTTTCTCCTTGAATGCTCCTAATCTAGTAAAAGGGGAAAGCCACATGAAGCAACAGTTACAGTAAAAAGTGACACCAGGGACGTATGTTGGCAACGGTCCAGGTATGTTCTGAGAATTATGAGACGTCTACGTGATGAGGCTTGAGGAGATTCAGCAGAAGTGGCGAATTAAGTCAAAATCAATTAAGTCTAGGAGGATTTATTAAGTACCCACAGTGTACACAGCTTGGAAGTGAAAAATTCGATCAAACAGACCTCTGTTTTCGTCTTTGTGCCACGTAAGTTGTTCAGCAGATATTTATTAAGTGACTAAGCTGACTGGATGTATCAGATGTTCCCAGCCTCAGTTTCCCCATAGTTTCAAAACCTCTCAAGGTCTTTGAAAGTGGGGAAGCAATAAAGGCTGTGGTTAGAGTGGGTGAGCCGATTCTTATTAGTCCATTTATACAGGTCTCAGTCACATAGGCCAAGGCTGAGTCTAACATTTGGCCTGAACCTCCTCTTCTTCCTCTCAGTACATTTCCAGAAGGATATGGGCAAGTAAAAGTGTAGGGGAATAAAATGGTTATTTACATCAAGGCTTAATTTATGACATGAACTATGAGACTGAAATAGCTCTACTCTAAGGCAAGTGACAGATTAGGCTTTTGGGCTTCTCTTGAATTTAAATAAACTAATTGAACCACATGAGTTCCTTGTATTATTAGTTCCAACTACCTAATATAGCAGATAAAATGCAACCACATAACGGCTTCAGAATTAGAAAGAAACTTTAGATTCAGGGCATCATTATAAACAAATGATAACCAGAATGTCTATCAACATGAATAATTGGAATAATTGCCAGTATCATCAAGATTATGTATAAGCCTCTAATAAGCTCTTTCTGTTTATTATCTCATTCAACATATATTACAATTTATCCTTAACAGTCTAGATATGCAATAATTTTTGGTGAATAGCACAACATTTTGTACTTATTAATGACAGATAAAAATGGTGTATTTACATTTCTTCTCTGGTGTGTTCTTTTTCTCTGTTTCTTCCATTATACGGAAGAAATGCCTAGGATGATATAAGGAATATTTGGCAGTGTAGCCTGGTGGATAAATGAGGGAAAAACACAAATAGTGGTAGACAGTCACTACTACCTCCAATTTTACCCACCACCACCAATTGCTATGGGTTTAGGAGAGGATAAAGAAAAGTGGGAATGAAGTTACATAGGTAAGTGGACCAAATCAGTTTGCATTTTCTTTCCAAAAACCCATACAAATAGGTGTAGAGCATCATTCCACTGCATCACCTGGACTAGGGGGCAGAGCTCTTCTCTAATGATAGTACTTTTACCTTTCTTCAAGGGAGTTGCAAATCTGAGTGTTCTCATCTCCAGATTTGCATTTAGGATAGCTTGTTATCACCTGAGGGCTGGGAAAAACCTTCAGGCCATCACAGGGGCTTTGGGAATAGATTTGTGACTCATTCCTTATTAGGCCAATGCAACTGTCCTCTTCTTTCAAGCACCACTGGCACTTGGCCCCTGACATTAATTTTGTGACTATTTTAAATAAACAAAGCATAAAAACTAGTAAATGAGGAAGAAAGGCAAAGTAGGTGAATTGTTTGTAGTTTGCCATTTCATAGCATGTTTAAGTCTTTTTAAAATGTTTTATTTTTATTTTTGAAACAGGGTCTCACTCTGTCACCCAGGCTGGAGTGCAGTGGCACAATCATAGCTCACTGCAGTCTCGACATCCTGGGCTCAAGCAATTCTCCTACGTCAGCCTCCCAAGTAGCTGGGACTACAGGTGCATACCACCACACCAGGCTAATTTTTTTTATTTTTGTAGAGTCTGGTTCGCACTATGTTGCCCAGGCTGGTCTCAAACTCCTGGGTTCAAGCAGTCCTCCCACCTTGCCCTCCCAAAGTGCGGGGATTACAGGCGTGAGCCACTGCACCCAGTCTTTAACAAAATTTTAAATGCATTTTGGTTGGCTGGGCAGTTTCAACTTTTTATACTACTTGTGTCTTGTGATGGGGAGAGCTGTTTGTTGGCTTGATGAAGGGAGAAGTCCCTCTTACCGATAAGGATTCTTAATTCTCTTAATTTTATTCATTAACTGAAAATGTGCCAGTTAAGAGAAATCAGTGAGACTAAAAATAGCCCATCAGTTCTTTAGAGATTCAGGGAAACAAATTTCCCGGCACCAGATGCTTCATTTGGAAATTATTTTATTTAATGAGAATATCAATATCTTCTGAGTCACGAGGGGAGGTTGGTTAGTGTGGACCATAATCATATATCAACCTTACATGAAGCCGGTTGTGAAGTTGTGATGTTAATATTGAGTGTCAACTTGATTGGATTGAAGGATGCAAAGTATTGTTCCTAGGTGTGTCTGAGAGGGTGTTGCCAAACATTAACATTTGAGTCAGTGGACTGGGAGAGGCAGACCCACCCTCAATCTGGGTGGGCACCATCTAATCGGCTGCTAGCAAGGCTAGAAAAAAGCAGGCAGAAGGATGTGGAATGAATGACTTGCTGAGTCTTCTGGCCTTCATGTTTCTCCCATGCAGGATGCTTCCTTCCCTCGAACATCGGACTCCAAGTTCTTTGGTTTTTGGACTCTTAGACTTACACCTGTGTTTTGCCAGGGGCTTTCGGACCTTTGGCCACAGACTGAAGGCTGCACTGTTGGTTTCCCTGCTTTTGAGGTTTTGGGACTCGGACTGGCTTCCTAGCTCCTCAGCTGGTAGACAGCTTAGTGCAGGACTTCACCTTGTGATCGTGTCAGTCGATTCTCCCAATAAACTCCCCTTCATATATACATCTATCCTATTCTGTTTTTTAGAGAACCCTGACAAATATACCAGTCTAGTGGCTGTTTGACTTCATAGAGTCTAGATTTTTTGATACCACATTCGTTAATGTCTGCAGCCCCATGGGTGAATAGAAATCCCATGAAACATTTATATCTCAGCCTTGAAATTTCTCCTGTCAGGGAGGGCAGGCCTTTTCTGTCTACTTCCCGAACTTCTCCTCAAACCCCAACAGTACGGGAAACCTCATACAATGGGTTCATGTTATCCAGTGATCTTCCTTCTTTCCTTCAACAAATATGTATTGAACCCCTTCCATGTGCCAAGCCCTGTGATATTAAAATGACAATTAAAATAGAGTGATCAATGCCATGATAGGTGGTGTGAATGCATTGCAGGGGGCTCTCCCTAGTTTAGAGGTCAGGGATGACTCCAGAGGATGGGACATTTAACATTTAAGCTAAGATATTTATGAGATTATCTAGTTGGAGTGGGGAGGAAGGTGGGAGTTAGAGTTGGCCATTTGGAGCAAGGAGGTGGGGATGGTTAATGGGTACAAGAAAAATAGAAAGAATGAATAAGACCTACTATTTGACAGCATAATAGGGTGACTATAGTCAACAATAACTTAATTGTATATTTTTAAATAACTTAAAGAATGTAATTGCATTGTTTGTAACTCAAAGGATAAATGCTTGAGAGGAGGGATATCCCATTCTCCATGACGTGCTTATTTCACATTGCATGTCTGTATCAAAACATCTCATGCACCCCATAAATATATACACCTACTATGTACCCACAAAAAATGTTTTTTAATTAGAGCTAGCCATTTAGAGAATTAAAACAAGCCAGAATAATTGACAAACACTCTATGGGGGTTTAATTCCTGAAGCCTTATAAACACTGTCACATGACATCTGTACAGTTTCCATGGGGAACTGGTTCCAAGACCTTCCACAGATACCAAAATTCAGGGTGCTCAAGTCCCTGATATACAATGGCCTAGTATTTGCATATAACCTATACACATCTTCCTATATACTTTAAATCATCTCTAGATTACTTATAACACCTAATACAAAGTGAATGCTAATGTAAATAGCTGTTATACTCTACTGTTTAGGGAATAATGACAAAAGTCTGACCATGTTCAGTACAGACGCAATTTTTAGCAAGTATTTTCAATCCATAGTTGGTTGAATCCACGAATACGGAGGGCCAACCGAATGTTTAGTAAATATTGCGTTCTATTTTTATTATCATTAGTCCTTAGCAATTCCAGAAGCTGGTCAATTTTTAAAATAAGTGAAATCTATCCAAAGATACAAAACCTTATTATGCATCTTCTGTTATAGCTTTTTTCAAACTGATTGTAATACTGTATGGTGAATCACCTACCCCCTCAGAGGGCTGCCTGGAATTTGGACACATGTATTAAAGGCCGACATGTATTAAAGCTGTGCATTAAGTAAAATGCACAGCTGTGCCATTTTACTTGAACACTGGAAATGACTTCCATCCCAGGTAGAAAACAGACACTGTCCCAAGCCTGTTTAGTGTCAAGTGTTTTCCCTGCTTCTCTGTCCACTCCAGTGCCTCCTCCAGAGTCCCAGCATCTTCCCCTCCTGGACCCCAGCAATCAAAGAGTTAAGCCCACACAGCAGGGGGTTTCTGAGACTAGCTGTGGTGCACGCTGATTGGCTGCTGCCCACCTGGGAGGTACTTATGGTAAAATATTTTGAATATCACATCTTATTATAAATATACTATGACAAGGCCAGAGTGCCCTGGTTGCTGGTGTTGGAGTTGGGAATGCTTCCGGGAAGAAATGGGAGAAGGGTTGTGTGCCTATGGAGAGAGGAATAGGGAAGGGGTGGGCTGGAGGGGAAGGAAGACTAAAGAAACACTGGAAGAAGATGGGAAAATAGAGTATCCTATTAAGAGTTCCTTCATTTTCAGCAACACAGGAAAAGAACATTCCTCTTAGGCGGTTTTGGATTTCAGATGCTTCTTGCCTTACCATGGACTCAAGTTCTGATAAACCCATGGTTAATGGAAAATAGTATATGTTGAAAATGCATTTTCAACTTATGACATATTCAATTTACAATGGGTTTTTCCAATGTAACCCCATCATGAGTCCAGGAGTGTGCTGAATGTATATTGCTTTTGAACTGTTCTAAAGTCAAAAATCGTAAATTGAACCGTTATAAGCCAGGGACTTTCTGTACTTGGTGTCTCAGGAAAGACCTGCATTGCAGTCCTGGACTGCAGCAGGGGGAAGCTGCACTTTTTTCAGAAAAAACAGCCTGCGAAGATGGAGGGCATGGCAGCTTGCACCACGGCGTGGGCATTTATGCACCGGCTGGGGAAGGCTATGCAGAGTAGAGGTACAGGGAAGAGGTGTGGGCTTTATCCTGCACCTCCCGAGGGTGGAAGCAGCGTGCCTCCTCCTTTACTCATCTGACAGTTTTGGAGCATCTGCTCTATGCCAGAAACTGGGAAGGAATTGCACACAGGACTGTAAGCTGTGGCCCTGCCCTCGATAAAAATAGCAGAGACTTATATAATGTTGTACATATCATCTACCAGGCAGTTTCTAAGTGCTTCTTAGAGATCATACCCATTTAGTCTTCACTACAAGCTCTTAGCAGAGGTAATGTTAATAATCCCATTTTATGGGATGAAACAGAGGCACAGAGAGGGGGAAATAACTTCCCATGGGCATACAGCTGGTAAGTAAGTGGCAGATCTGTGCAGTCAGCCAAGCTGGCTGGCCTGGGACTCTGTGCCATCAGCACTACCCAGAGCTGCTTTTAAGAAACTCACAATGGAACTTCTATATCACACCTTAAAAAGCATTCTTCACACGCTGTCTTATTAGACCTTCACAATATTCTTGTTTTCTGTTACCTCAATTTAAAGGTAAGGAAATGAGGCTCAGAGAGATTTAAGGCACTTTCCAGGTCATGTTGTTAAAGTCAACCAGGGCTAAATACTGCTCTTCCCTCACCAAAACACGTGCCTTCTCCATTTCCTGCTGTGGTCCATGGGAGACACTATGGGGTTACAGATTTTTGGCTCAATATGTGAGACTTGGTTAAATCAGAATGAGTGACCTTGCATGATAATGCACTCGATGGAGGTGACAGTGGATAGTAGAAAACAGACACTGTCCCAAGCCTGTTTAATGCCAAGTGTTTTCCCTGTTTCTCTGGCCACTCCAGTGCCTCCTCCAGAGTCCCAGCATCTTCCCCTCCTGGACCCCAGCAATCAAAGAGTTAAACCCACAGAGCAGGGGGTTTCCAGGACTAGCTGTGGTGCACTCTGATTGGCTGCTGCCCATCTGGGAGGTACATATGGTAAAATATTTTGAATATCACATCTTATTATAAATATACTGTGACAAGGCCAGAGTGCCCTGGTTGACCATGTTGAATTGTGTCTCCCCGCATGTGGAAGTCCTAACCCACAGAATCTCAGCATGGGATCCTAGTTGGAAGTAGGGTCTTGACAGATGTAATCAAGTTAGAGGGAGGACATTAGGGTGGACTCTAACCCAGTATGACTGGTGTCCTTATAAAAAGAGAAAATTTGGTCACAGAGATCCATGCATAGAGGGAAGACGACGTGAAAGAGACACAGGGAAAAAATGGCTGTCTTTTTGTTTTTCTTTTTGTTTTTAAGACAGAGTCTTATCCTGTCGCCCAGGCTGGAGTGCAGTGGTGCGATCTCGGCTCACTGCAACCTCCACCTCCTGGGTTCAAGCGATTCTCCTGCCTCAGCCTCCCAAGTAACTGGGATTACAGGCGCCCATCACCATGCCCGGCTAATTTTTTGTATTTTTAATAGAGATGGGGTTTCACCATGTTGGCCAGGTTGGTCTCGAACTCTTAATCTCAGGTGATCCACCCACCTCGGCCTCCCAAAGTGCTGGGATTATAGGCAGGAGCCACCCCGCCTGGCCGAAGATGGCCATCTTTAAGCCAAGGAATGGCTGAGGCTATCAGAGCTGTGAGAGAGGTCTAAAATAGACCCTTCCAGGCTGGGAGTGGTGGCTCATGCCTGTAATTCCAGCACTTTGGGAGCCTGAGGTGGGTAGATCACGAGGTCAGGAGATCAAGACCATCCTGGCTAACATGGTGAAACCCTGGCTCTACTAAAAATACAAAAAATTAGCCGGGCGTGGTGACACACACCTGTAGTCCCAGCTACTCAGGAGGCTGAGGCAGGAGAATCACTTGAACCCGGGAGGTGGAGGTTGCAGTGAGCCGAGATCGCACCATTGCACTGCAGCCTGGGTGACAGAGTGAGAGACTATCTCAAAAAAAGAAAAAAGACCCTTCCAGAGAACCTTCTGAGGGAGCATAGCCTTTGACCCTTGGATTTTGGACCTCTGGCCTCCACAACTGTAAGAATATAAATTTCTGTTGCTCTAAGCCATCCAGTTTATGATACTGGTTATAGCAGCCTTGGGAAGCAAGCACAGCCACCTCTAACAAATGTTAGATAATGTATTTTGTCTTGATATTGGCGGTTACACCAGCAAAACACTACAGTCTCCTCCAACACTAAGAGTTGTTTCTGTGAATGTATATTCTAATTTTTTTCATGATCTTAGGTAATGAGATCTCCCTATTTGCTCAAAAATAAACTATAACAACTCCCAAATCCCTAACAAGTACGATGATTTTCTACCAGTGAAACTAGTCAGCTTAAATGCCATCCGATTTTTCCCACAGAAGATTTAATAGAAGAGATTTATTTTAGTAAAAGACAAAATGTTTCACTAAAGAACTCATTAGTAATGCATAAAGGGCTACTGGGTCTCTGAAGATCCATTTTCAAAGAGAAATGTTGGGATAATTTTTGTATTCTGATTACAGAGAATGACTTGATAAAAATCATCCTTGATATTAAAATTGCATGGAGGGGAAAGAAAATCATTCAGTCTAGCAGGAGGGAAGTCAAAGAAAATGGGTGAATTTGGCCAGCAATTAATTTGGAGTTGCTTTTACAAAGCTAGATAGATGTGCATTGGCAGAGTCTCACCCGTGACGTGGGTGGGGTCATCTTCGCTGGCACTTTGACACACAGAGGGACAGTGGTAGGGAGGAGGACAGGGGAGAGGCCTGCTCTATTCAGCTAGAGTCTTCTGTTACCCTCACGACCGCCCTGCCTATTCATTCCTTCTCATCAGGCTCAGCCTTTAGTGCCCTTGGTCACTGCCAGAGCTCCCGCCTGGCCAGCACTCCTCCAGTGAGACCCAAGTCCCCAGAACCAATCCTCAAGTGACACTGAATCTTTGCGCCAGCTGATGCTGACTCGTGGCCCTAGCTTTGATTAGACAGCTGCTCTGTTTCAAGCCCTAACACCCGCCGGGTGTCCCATGTCTTATGCTACAGGGTCCCGCAGGCTTCTCTTTTTGCCTCCGAGTTCAAGATCTGAGGACCTGCCTCCCTCCAGGCTCCTTACCGGAGTGAAGCTCTGCCTTTTGCCTTTGCCTCCAGAAAACCCTGCCTGTAGGCTGGGGTCCTGTGTCCCCTGCTGCGCAGCTGTTGCTCGCTCACCCTTCCTGAGGGTCCCCATCCAGGGTTTTTCTTCACTGTGGTCCACCCTCAGTAGATACCTGCTAATTTTTCTCAGAATTCCTGCTGCTGCATGTTTCTCCAGTATGTACCTAGAGAGGGCAGAGACCTTGAGACAACACACCCAGGCTCACAGCATTGAAATCTCCATCTCTGTGGCCCAGTGGGCAGAACTAACTTCAAACCCTGGGGTCTCTCCTGGTCAAATTCAGCCCAACTTAGTGAGCTATGACATTACTTCCTCTTTCTCTTAGGACCTGCCTGTAAACTGTGAAAGAAGTCTTTTCCCTCAGCAAACCCCAGCTGTTCTTCATCTGTCACTGCTGGCTGGATACTTAAGCTCTGGGTAGTCCAGAAACTGCTAGTCAAATGTATTTACAAACTGAATTGATGCATTATTATGAAGTCCAATTTTTTATTTTTTAAAAAGGAATTACATATATGGTAATAATATTTGGTAACAGCTTTTGAATGCAGTCAAATACCATTATTTTTACTCATTAGATGCATGCTAGACACCGTGCTAAGTGTTTCACATGCAAAATCTCAGACAAACATTTGAGAGGGGGAGGTGCTCTTAATATCCCTATTTGACAGAGAACTGAGGCCTGAGGAGATGAATGATCTTGTCCTAGGGCGTGCAAGTAGCAAGATGTAGAACCAGGATTTGAACCCAGGCAGTGTGACTCCAAAGCCACTGCTCTTAATCACTATACTTCTTCCACACATTCATATGGTTATAAAAACTAATTATGTTTGCCAAATTCTCACAATGTGCCAAGCATGCCGCTAAGTGCTTTACAGGAATGATCTCCTTAGTGTTCACAATACGCCATTCGGGTAGGTCTTATTTTTATGCCCATTTTGCAGATGTGGAAACCAAGGCACAGAGAGGTTAGATAACTTGTCTAAAGTGACACAGCTAGTAAGAGGAAGATCCAGACTTGAACCTACTCAGCCTGGCTCCAGAACCGCCACAGTCTCTGAATACAAATTATTGATTCCTTCTTTATGTCTGGTACTGTGCTAGGCCCAAATGACTACAAAGATGAAAAGCAAACTCTTCTTATCTTCGAGAAACTCTACATACATAAATCTGCAATGCATATACACATGAATGGAAGGGAAGAAAGCATGGTAATAAGTAATATTTAAGTATAATATTAGCCAGAAGGATCCATGTAATGTTTCATAAATCATACAGTTTTCCAAATCCAATTAAAGTGATCAAGTATATTTTATAAATATGGTTGGCTTTTAATACTTCAAACTAATAATTGAAGTGAATAACCAAAGTAGGCCACTGCCATCATATCTCCGTCTATTAGGGCAAGACAAGGCACCACTAACAGCCTCTGGGACTGCCCTGTTACAGGGAGATCACAAGCTTTCAGAATCTGCAAATGAGGCACCTGGATTTCAGACAGCCAAAAGGATTATGCATATATAAAACTATCATTTAAGAGTTCTGCATGCATACTTTAGGCACATATCAATGCTTTGCTTATGGAAAAAGACTAAAGCCCCAGATGAGAGAATTTTCCCTAGGAACGGTAGGGTGGGAGAACTGTCCACCTCCTTCAGATGACCCCAATATGAAACACGTGCCTGTCCTGAGCATGTCATACTTTGACAGTCTGTGGGGTCCACTGGGAGGGTACGCAGTTTTGAGCTATTTTTACGGGATCGATATTTTGTTCATTTTATCCACCCAGTTTTACCTGGTTGCCTCTGATCCACAAAGACAGTTCAGCAGCGAAAAGCATAAGATCCCTGGCCCTGGAACAGTGACACTTATAGGACCACATGGGACTGAAGCCCAATTGATGCATCATCCATCACAAAGCTTGGCATCTCCCACATTGAGTTACCCAGCCCTAGATACATACCCACCCTGTCTCCTGCATCCCCCACCACCTTCCGTTCCCACTGGCATTGTCAGGCTGGTCCAGGCCATCAGATGTTTGACAGTGCTGCCAACAGATGCCTTCTCTACTTCCTATACCCTCCGCTGCACTCTCCCCTTCATTCACTCCACAGGAATATGTTGCAAGTCTACCTTGGGCCAGGCAGTGTTCCAGGGACATGGGATATCAACAACAAAACTCACAAATGACCCTGTCCACACGGAACTTAGCTTCTAGTTAGGGGAGACAGACAATAGCAATAAAGATGATACACAAGTTACGCAGAAAACGTGCTGAGGGCTTTGGGGAAGAACAAGTGGGTAAGTAGGACGGGGAGTGCTGGTGGGTTGGGTGGCCCTTTTTAGTTACATAGGCAGGGCCATTACCATTAAGAAAGTAATTCAGCAGCAAAGACTTTGCGGAGGTGGGGAGTTGTCCTGCCTGTATCCAGATGAAGCATATCCCAGGCAGAGAGAACAGCCAGCACTAAGGGCTCGGGAGGAAGCACGCCTGGTGCATCTGAGGGTCAGCCAAGAGGCTGGAGAATCTGGACACCATGAGCCAGGGCCAAGCTGGAAAGGATTTCTGAGAAACAACCATGGCTTGACCAGGTAGGGTCTTGCAGGCCATTATAAGAACTTTTCTTCTTTGAAGGAAATGGGAATTTTGAGCGGAGGAGTGATGTGATCTCACTGGTGTTTTAGAAGGATGGCTCTGGCTACTGTGTGAGAATGGACCGAAGGGGCCAGAGGTGGCATCAGGAGACCAGTTAGGCTGTGGTGGTCACCCAGGGGAAGAAGACGGTGGCTCAGACCAGGCTGCTGGCAGTGGAGGAAGGTGGAGCCAATAGGATTTCCTGACACACTGAATGTGAAGTGGAAAAGGGACCAGTCAGGATGATTCTAAGGTTTTGGGCCTGAGCCCCTGGAAGGGGATTTTTGTCGTCAATCGAGATGCAGAAGGCACGGCTCAAGCAAATGTGGGGGAAATAGCAGGAGTGGCGTTTGAGATGCCGATAAGACATTGAAAGAGAGTTGCCAAGCAGCTCTCCTGGGTCCAGGAATCTAGAGCCCAGGAGAGAGGTGTGGTCTGGAAGTCATTGGCGTATGAAAGAAATTGAGAAGAAACCCTTGGTTATGGCCATGTGTGTATCTCTCTCCTCCACTGAACTCTCAGAGAAAACCCATTCTTTCCTGAATCACATCTAACTGCCTCACCTACGAGCAAGGCCTTCCACATCCTCACCCACGAGCAAGGCCTTCCACATTGCCAGAGAGTGAGCTTCCTTTCCAGTCCAAGCCCTGCTTTCTTTTCATGCTGAGGTCAGTTAGAGTTGGGAAAATTCAAAGACTTATGCCTTCCTTCCTCGTCTGTGAGTTTGCTCAAGCTGTTTCCATTCCTCTATTTTGGTCCCCTGACCTTCCCTCACATGAATGACTCTCTGACCACTTCCAAGCTTCCTTGAGAAAGCATCTTTTCCCTTCTCTGCATGTCTGTAACAATCTGCACCTCTGGGGCAGCACTTAACCCCTAATGCCTGCTATTAACCATTATCAATATCAGTATTGATGTCAGATCCCATCTTGGGCCTATCTTGTAAGTTGCTCATGAGCAGAAGCTCTTTCCTGCCATTGGGAATAGCCAGTAATGTAGAGCCCGGTGCCTGGAAGAGAGCAAGTGCTCAGTGCTTGCTTAACAAATGAATTTTTGGAAGACACAGATTTCAAAAGCCAAGACTCTTGTAAACCTCGTGGGATGAGATCTGGAGTGAACAAATATACCTTGATAATTATTTTAACTGCTTTAGAAGCTATTTGTTTTCATTTTAGGATCCTTAAACAACAGAAATACATGTGATAATTTAATAAAAGTATACATAGGAGGCTTTTTTTCCTGTAAGACAAAAAATACTATTTTAAATATAGATATGGTGTGTCCTCTAAAATGAAAATGTCAATAAATATATGACTGTCTACTTTATCAATAAGCAAACTTCTACAAATTAATACAAATTATGTATATATGAAAATAAATTTCATTTTAATAAGAGTATATTACTAGATGCTCAATGTTTTCAACCCTGATTCTTATAAATCCCTGAATTTCATATCATTCTATTTTACATATTGAGTGAGCTAAGGCCCAGAGTTGAACAGCTTGACCTAAGTTGAATAGTTTATCAGTGGTCATAGAGCTAGGAGGTGGGAAAGCCAGGATTCTCACTTAGCTCTCTCAAAAGCCAAGGGCAAATTTACTCAAACTCTGTTTATCCAACCTCCTCCCTCCTACTTGGAAGATCTCGAACATTAGAGTTGCTGACCTCAGTGCCTGAGCTGCGGATTATCTCAATAGAAGAAAAAATAGCATGGCAAGAGTCTCCCAAGAGTCATGTTCTTGGACAGCATTGACTACCAATTTTCAATCATTCATTCATTCAACGCATGATTGAGTGATAAATAAGTGTTCATTTATTCGGTGCATATTTAATGTATGCTACTCTGTGTAGCACTGTTCTCAGCACTAGAGACAAGGCAATGAGCACAATAGGCAAAAGTCCCTGCCTTTATGGAGCTTACATTTTAATGGGTGAATGCAGACACTCAACAAGATTAATAAATACAACATGTAGCGGATATGATGATGGTGATAAGTACTAGAGAGAAAAAACAGAACTGAGAGAGACAGGAAGTGTGTGTGCAGAAAACTTTACGAGTTTTCATAGGATGAACAAAGAAGATCTCAAAGGCAGGATGCCATTTGAGGTGTTAAGGGGGCAGGCAGCAGGTTTGATAGCTTCGAGAGAGGAAATGCAATGGTCCTGAGGCAGGAGCATGCCTAGAATATTCTGGGAATAGCAACCAGGTCAGTGTGGCTAGAGCAGAGTGAGTGAGGGTAAGAGCAGTAACTTAAGATTGGAGAGGTGGGGAGAGTGAGGTGACCAGATGGTGACCCTTACTGGTCATCATAAGGTCTTTGGCTTTTACTCTGATTGAGATGCAAAATCAATGGAGGGTTAATGCACTAGACCATATTACTGAGAGGTTTCCACGTTCTTCACATATTTTTTAAATGTATTAGCAACTTTAATAAATTATGAGAAAGTGCATTATGTCAAACTCCCAATTGCTAAATACTGCTGATCTCATACAGATCTCCATTTAGGACTGCCCTTGTGATCACAGAGCAGGTCAGAGCCTGGGAGAGCATAAAGGGCTTACATGTAAGAAACCCAGGTGTAGTGGGCTATTTCCAGTGTGCCTGCCTCAGACCTTGACAGAATGTGTGTGGCTATCCCTGAAGCCTACAGCTCAGCCTTAAAATCCAGACAGCTGGGAATAGATCAGCCATCTCTACTACCAGCTTTTGGAGCAGTGCTGCAGGGAGAAAGCTATCCATCAACAGCTGTTTAGGCAGCAGGCTGAAAATGCTCCTCCAAGAAGGGCACCAAGAGGAGAGACAGTCTCTCCAGCAGAGCAGGGAAAAGTCCTGGTCAAACTTCTGTTAACCCCATTTAATCTCACAATGTCAAGTCATCCTCAAATTCCATTTCCCTCTTCTGTTCAATAAGATCTTTTAAAAAAAATTTGATGGGATGTCCCACAAATAAAACATTGGCTGATTAGAATTCAAGTTCCTTCTGTGCAGGAGTGGGTCCTATGTGTTGTGAGAAGGCAAGAGCGCAGTTAGATGCATGGAAAAGAAAAGCAGGGAAAAACCATTGAAAATTGCTTCACAATAAGCAAATTGATAGCTTAGATTCTATTTTGAGGATTTAGAGTTAACACCTTGGACCTGCCTTTATCCTGACAAAGGCAAAATTTCAAAGAGCCATTGGACCTTTAGAATTTAGGGAGCACCACTAGGAGCCTCCACTTTCCAATTCATGGTCCTGAGGTATAGAGGAATTGACTTCTTTTTGGCCTATCTATGTGCAATTTCTCCCAAGAATTTCTAGAATTTATTTTCCTCTGTGCTTCTCAGTGTTTCCCTCTGTAGACGATTGCTACCCCAATGGATGCAAGTTGTCACCAGGGGAACATGGTTGCATGTAGCACCAAACACTGCTTGTAGACTGAATAAATAGTGTCTTGCAAGTAAGTACATGTATGATAGTTTCCAAAGTTATACACTCTACTGTGAGGAATAAAATGCAGATTCAGACATATAATTTTTCATTGAATTCACAGTAATTTTTGTAAAGTGTGTTCCCAATGAACAGGTAGTGAAAACATACTTAGTAATATAGGTGTACAGAGAAAATTTTTCAGTGCCAAAAGAGGAATTTTAATTCTTTGAAAACGTATGAGTAGTAAATGATAAGTAATAAAATGAATCTAAGTTGTGGGCTACTTAGAATTCTAACTCAATTGCTGTGGTTAGAGCAAACTATGGATTATGAAGACCAATGAGAAGAAGAGACATTCTAGGGTTTCCTAGTCTTTGAGAGATACCATTATAGACTCATTTCTTGGAGATATTTCCTATTCTTCATGATCCAGGAATTTTGCAATGACAATAATCCTGAAATCATTAAAACTTCAGTTTGAAGTAATTTGTTAATTACCTACCTCCAGTAAAAGAGGATGTTAGAATAGAAAGAAAATAATAGACTTCATGAGAAACAAGTGCAAAAACATGAAAGAAGGAAAAGTACTCAAAAAGGAAGGTGAAATGGGAGAAATGCTGCAAGTAGAAGAGAAACTTCTTTATTTTTATCATGAGAGGATATTGGATTTTATCAAATACTTTTTATGCATCAACTCAGATGATGTTTTCCGTCCCCTTATTCCATTAACAGAGTGTATTCCATTGATTGATGTTCATGCACTCAGAAGCACTTTGCTAAAGGCTGGAGCAACTGTTGACATGTGCACCTATACTTTTCTTCTATGAATCTTTTTTTGCAAGTTATTGTCTATGCTGGATTGTTTCCAGAATGTTCTCACATGCCATGGGGATTTGAAGTTTTAAAACTTTACAATGTTTGAACTCAACACTAAGAGCTAGTTCTTAGTCATCAGTTGGTTTCATTCAAATTAACACCAAGAGTGGAAGCTCTTTTCTTTCATTCAAAGAAAAAATAAGATCAAGAATAACACAGAAAAGGACTATCTGTAATGGAATGTGGGGCAGGTTATACAAAAGGAGGAATATTGGTGTTTGGACATTCACTTGAAGAGATTTAACCAAAGAGGAGGCTTAGGAGGGTGCTAAGGAGAGAGGACTGTTGGATGTTAACCCACCTGTAGCCCCTTAACAGTATTTCCTCACATGTTTAATTCAGGCAGCTTCCATGACCTCAAAGCAAACAAGGAGGACTTCCGCATGAGCACCACACATCTACGCATGGTTTTTTTAAAAAAAAAAAAAAAAAGAAAAAAATCCCTTCTAAAAATCCAATGCTATCTCAAGAAATTGATTTTCCTAAGGAATACAATTTCAGTTTGCTATTTTTGCATTTCTGAAATCTTTCTCTTTTAATTAAAAAATGTAATCCCATAAAGCATAGCTAGAATGAAAAGCTTAAGTGTGTGAGCTGGCTTGTTTGCTTCAATTTAATTGTAAACATCATTAAACATTGGGAAACATGGTGAGGGGGGATTCACGCTTAAGAGCACCACTCTACCATAATTACCGCCATGTTTGAAGACTCATTTTTGACAGTTTCATATTTTTATATAGTTATAACCTTGGTGAACAAATAATTTTATCTCCTGATTGTTCTTATGGAGCCGATCACGCACCTTGCTTCTCTATGCTGCTGGAGAGCCTCACTGTTTACAATGCCGGCATTGTGTTTGCTTGAATGAGTGCACCACAATTAACTCTACCTTCCATTCTGGCTCTTTACAGTTCTGCACTTTCATAAATAATTTTGTGACAAGCATTTTCACACACATAGTCGTTCCTCCCCCTCTTTTTTATTTCCTCAGTGTAAGTGGAATTATTGGATTAAAGAGTATGGATTTTTTGCGTGGCTTTTAATGCGTCTTGAACCTGCCTATTCTCAAATGTAATCTTATCTGAGCACTCAGCATATCTACATGTTTCTCTCAAGACCTAATCATATTACATTGATTTTTATCAGACAATGAGCACATGTTTTTCTTTTTACCTTAACTGCCAGGAAACTCAGAGCTAAAGTTCTATCTAATAAAGAGTTCATCTCAGGTGACGGGGAATATGTTTCTCTTTTCCTTTGGGTTGATTTTCTACTTAGTTGTCTTTTCCAAAAAAAAGCTGCTGAATTTCAAAAGTTCTTTCAAATTCCTTTTAGAAACAGGAGGGCTATAGGCTGGGCGCGGTGGCTCGCTCCTGTAATCCCAGCACTTTGGGAGGCTGAGGCAGGTGGATCAGGAGGTCAGGAGTTGGAGGCCATCCTGGGCTAACACACTGAAACCCTGTCTCTACTAAAAATACAAAAAATTAGCCAGGCATGGTGGTGGCACCTGCAGTCCTAGCTACTCAGGAGGCTGAGGCAGGAGAATGGCGTGAACCTGGGATGGGGAGATTGCAGTGAGCCAAGATCGCGCCACTGCACTCCAGCCTGGGCCACAGAGCGAGACTCCATCTCAAAAAAAAGAAAAAAAAAAAAAAAAGAACTAGGAGGGCTACAAATCTCACTCACATACACACAGACATATATACAAACATGTATTTATTATATCTAACATAAAACTTCGCATAATTAGCATCGTATCATGAAAATGTTCTTGGCACTGGAATCTCTAAGATGATCCAAGACAATCCCCTCTTTTTATGGTACAGACCCTGAAGCTAGAGAGAGAACGTGACTTGTCTGGGATCACAGAACTCTTTGGAGTCAAGAGCCAGAGCTAACCCTAACCCAGGCCTTTGCATGCCCAATCAGAACCCTGAAGACAGCATGGGAAGCTGGTTATTTGCTAAGCCTTACACCTTGACATTTCTGCCAGGGGCTAAGTCCTCTGCCCGACAATCCTCTGTCCTTACCACCCTCCTAGGCCTCCACTTTGGTTAAATCTCTTCAAATGAATGTTCAAACACCAATGTTCCGCCTTTTGCATAACCTGCCCCATACTCCATTACATATAGTCCTTCTCTGTGCTATTCTTGATCTTATTTTTTCTTTGAATGAAGGAAAAGAACTTCTACTCTGGGTGTTAACTTGAATGAAACCAACTAATGAACAAGAGCTAGCTCTTAGTGTTGGGTTGAAACACTGTACAGTTTTAAAATTTCAAATCCTCATGGCATGAGCCATGCTAAAGCATCTCTCTCTATGACACTTTTCATCTCTCTTTCTTCCCTGAATTTCCCATTGCTACCATCCTCTGCGAGGCCCACATTATTTCATTCCCAGCTGCTAGTTTGCTTGTGCTGCCATAACCAAGTACTACAAGCTGGGTGGCTCAAACAACAGAACCTTATTCTCTCACAGTTCTGGGGGCCAGAAGTCCAAGATCAAGGTGTGTGCTGGGTTGGTTCCTTCTGAGGGCCATGAGGAAAAGATCCGTCCCAGCCCCCTCTTGTTGACTGTGGATGGCCGTCTTCTTCCTGTCTCTTCACACTGTCTTCCCTCTATGCTTATCTCCATGTCCAAATTTCCCCTTGTAATAAGGACACCAGTCATATTGGATTAAGACACCCTGATGACCTCACTTTAAATTGACCACCCCTGTAAAGGGCCTGTCTCCAAGTAAGTTACAGTCAACAACGGTGGTTTGAACTTCAACGTATGAATTTTGGGGGAGATGTGATGCAACTGCCCTTGATTGCAAAGGTCATTTTGACATTTTTCATTTCCGTGCTCAAAGTCTTCCATTGTCCCCACTTACCAAATAAAGTCCAAATTCCTCACTTGGGCATGCAAGCTCCCCCACAGCCCTGTTCCTATGTGTTGTTGTTATTTATCTCCCTACATACCCCATGATTTTTTATGCTGCAGTCCAACCATGCTACTCTCAGATTCCAAACACACCCACACTTTTCTGCCTCTGCGCCTATGCTCGTGGGCAATTTCTGCACAGACTGCCCTCTTACTTCACCCCCACAGGCCCATTTCTGATGCCCTTTCTCCATAATGACTCCTCAGTCCCGCTCAGAAACGTCTCCTCCTTCCCAGGGCTTCTTTTGCTTATCTTGCTAGAAATGAAGGGTTTTGACCATTGTCATAGTCACAGTCACTTGTGTGTTCCCTGATGCTAGACTGTACCTTCCTTAAGAGCAGGAACTTACTCATCCTTGCATGCCTCTCAGGGCCTTTTCTTTCTCAACTCCCACAAAGTGACGGCTTGTATCTTTTGTGAACAAATCAGAGGAAAAAGAAATATTCTGTTATCGATCATCATAAAACTTCAGGGGCCTCTAAAGCAGCTCTTGTCATAATAGTGGGCAGGCCACACATGATGTAGGTTAGTAGATAGTGGAATAAATAAAATAAGCATTGGGTGTAAGATTTAAGATTGTTGGTGTGTGGGTATGAGCAGTGTTAAATGGGCCATCATCATTTTTACTAGGAAATTCCCTTTGTCCTCATCATTTTCCCCTTCCAACAGAAAATTCCATGAAGCTCATTTCTAAAGAAAAGTAAATACCCAGATGGCCAGAGGGATGACCTTTCTCTAACAGAGGGGATGGATTTGTTATCCAGCCAAATGTTTGAAATTCTTCCACCAGCATGCATAATTGAGAGAGATGTGTTAATTACCCTTACATGACAGCTGGTAGGACTTCCTAGATAAACTCTGAGAGGAGTATTGATCTGGAATCATTGTAAGTCACTGTACTATGGTGATATAAAGGTAAAGCCCTCGCAACAGTTTTGAATGAGCAGGTCAATGTGTGGGGCCTCTATGAACTGGGGCCTGCAGGCATGTGGCAGCCAGCCAGTGTTCGTCCAGCAACAAAAGGACCAGTGTGGTTCTTTGCATGACATTTTAATGAGTGATACAAGGAAAATCCCAAAGATGTAATCCCTATTATTATAATAGCTCTGTGGCTCAAAATGGGTTGTTATCAAAGAGAAATGCAATTCCAGAAAGAGAGGATAAGAGTTTTGTTTTTATCCCCTGTATCTGTGAACAGCATTCTCATCACTGACTGTTATTTAAAGGAACTGAGTGCACAGTGTTTGACTCAGCACTGTGGACATTTTGAAGAGGGAGCAGAAAATACTATCCGTGGCCTCGAGGAGTCACTATCTTGGCACTTGGGTGGAAAATAATTTAATTCTCTAAAGTCTTTTCCAGGTCCAAGATTTTATGATTCAATGAAGAAGAAAGAGATCATTTTATCTTTAAACAGCAAAAATGTCATGAATATTCTTTTGTCTAAAAAGCAATTCATATTTACTAATATAATTTGTCATACTGCTGCTACATTAAATTTTTCAGTTTTTATATCACAAATCTGCACAAGGGAGCTTTCGAACTTATTTTTCCCTTCCTGTTGCGGACTAAATATTTTTTCTTTTACCTGGAAACACATGAAATATGGGATTACTTGACTTTTCTGAAATCCAACATAACGGTATGTCGGCTTCCAAAGTGACCACTTTGTTGTTCATTCATACATTTCTGGAAAAACTATCTGGTTTTGGTTGAGTCTAGAGAAAATATGCTCCAGGTGTTTTTTTTTTTCCACAAAATGTGTAGAAGAAAAATATACATCTCTTTTAAGCAACTGGAACCAATTTAAGGCTTTGGCACACACAGTGGAAAAATCAATGGAAGTTCAAAGTTGAAAGGCAAAGTTGGCCTCTACAAGTATCACTAAACTTGTGTCCACCAAGAAAAATAAGGAGAGGATTTCTGACAACCAACTAGGATGGTAGGTCAAATAATCAATCATCAACCAATCAATCAACATGGTTTTATTGAAGACGGTTTTATTTATGTTGGATGCTGGGAGATGGAACCCACGAGATTTAGACTTTCTTTCTCTCCTTCAGAAAAGTTTTCAATTTAACCAGGGAGATAACAGGAACATGCCTTGAACAATAAGGAATAAGATGCTATATTGATAAAAATCAAGAATCTACAGGGCTGGGCATGCAGGGAGACTTCATGAACACTGAGTGATCCAACCAAGGCAGAGCCTCCACACATTCCTGAAATCCTTTTGAGAATCCATCCAAATTTTCTTCCCAACTACACAAGAACTTATAGTCCTTGAGCCTTGTTCTTGTTGCCTGGCAACAACACCAGACTCTACTGAGCCCCAGGAGACCAATGTCCAAAGGCTGTCTACTTCCCATGCAGGTTTCCTCCACATGAAAAATGAGCTCATAAGTAGGACACCTATTCTCCTCATCCCTTTCTGGTGCTGGGAAGCCCTTCAAGTTTTTCTGGAAGTATTTGCTTCTTTGTTCCTCGCTCAGATGGAGAAAGTGAAATGAGGACCACCAAGGGGTAAGTTTCCCATTTATGTCCCAGGCAGTTACACTGGTGGTCCAGTCCCAGCCTCTCCATCATGTCTACAAATCATTGCAATATAATGTAAGAGGTGTCATTTATGTCACAGTTGTGGCAAGGAGTGACCACCATGAGTTTGCTCTTAGAGGGTAATGGAAGGCTCTAGAAATATGTGCCTTGAAGAAGAGGAAAGAAGAAGATGGGAAGGTTTGAAGAAAGTGAGAAAAAGTGAGAGTGCTCAACCGTGTCAAATACTGCTGAGAGGTCAAATAAAATGAAGGGCTGCAAAAATGACCAATGAATGTGGCAATTAAACAGTTACTGTTGGTTTCATTCAGGGCAGCTGGTGGAGTATTGAGAGCAACAACCAGGTTGCCCTGCAGTGAGCAAGAGTTAAGAGGTGGTGGTGAGGAAGACTGGACAATTCTGTCATCTGAAATATCCTATTAAGTTAGGTTCTTCTGGTTAGGGACACTGGGGAAAGAGGAGAGGAAATGATTTTTAATGTCATAGAAAATGTTTTCATTTTTCCACCTTTTCCCTGTGTGAGGAGAGAAAGGGAAGATGTGCAGACTAGCAGTGGAAGCTGCTCAGTGAGGGCACAAAAAATGCCAGGACACCTCTGGGCTCGGGGCAGAGAAAGGCCCACCGGAATCTGGTGGAATTAACACATTTGTTCCATTCCCTTTTTTATCCCTTCTCTTCCCCTTCCCTCCTGTTCCGTCCCTCTTAGAAATAATTATTGCTTGGGTAGGTCTCTGTCAAATGTCTTGAACTTTTCGTGAAGAAACTCATCATGAGACTCTGACAAAAATTACAAAAATCCTGGGATTTTTGGGTTGTTTGTTTGTTTGTTTGTTTTGAGACAGGGTCTCCCTCTGCTGCCCAGGCTGGAGTGCAGTGGTGTGAGCATGGCTTACTGCAGCCTCAACCTCCCAAGCTCAAGTAATGGATCCTCCTACCTCAGCTTCCCGAGTAACTGGAACTACAGGTGCATGCCACCACATCCAGCTATTTTTTGTATTTCTTGTAGAGGTGGTGTTTCACCATGTTGCCCAGGCTGGTCTCAACCTCCTGGGCTCAAGTGATCAGCCTGCCTTAGCCTCCCAAAGTGCTGTGATTACCAGCATGAACCACCATATCCAGCTGATTTGGGATTTTGAAGTCATGATTTAGGCTTTTAAGCAGTTCATCTAAAATTACATCTATCTAATATTGGCTGAGTATTGGGGATAGATATGTTTTCTGATTTGCTCATATCTGACACATGTGTACCTCTTAGATTTCACTATTATTTCCAAGTAGTAGATTGTAAATAAAAATTCTCCTGTTATAGCAATTTCTTAATTATATATAGGGGTAGTAGAAAGAAAATTTGAAAATAAGAGTAATTCATCTAAAAACATATGTTAGCCATTGTTTTTCAACTAAACCTAAGAATTTAATCAGAACTCCTGATAAGAAGTCAAGTCAAGATGCTAACTGGAATTTTACCTTTTTACAATATCTGTGAAGGTGGTAATTAGCACTTACTTGATCAAGGGTGGGCTGGTAATTAAAAGAAGGAAGAATATGGGCAGAAAGCCCAACAGAACACAGAAGACTGATTTTCAACCTTTTTTTTTTTTTAAGCAGCAGATTTCCAATGAAGCCTCATGTAGAAGGTCAATATATAAATCAGATCTTAAGGTATAAAGGTTAAACAGAGCTTCTCTTAATTAAGCAGGGCTGGTATCCCTCCAACTTTCTCTCCTCAGGGACTGTTGTGGAAGTAACACTATAGAACTTATGATTTTAATTCTATGCAATAATGCATTTTGTTTATGTAATAATGTATTTGTAACAATGAATTTATATATGTAATAATATATATGTAATAATGCATTTAATAGTTTGCAAAGCTCTGTCATTTCATCACATCACTTGATTTTTATAACAATTCTATGAGCTAAGCAGACTAGATATTACTATTGTTATTGCCACTTTGCAAATGACTTGCATAAGGTCATCTAGCTTATAAATGATAGATCTGGGATCCAAAACCAGGTCTTTAAAGATCTTATACTGTGGTCCACTATGAAATCCTTCACTTGTCAGATCATTGTATTCTTGTTCAGAGTTAGAGTATATGAGATATTCTGGATAGCATGCCAAAGGATAATAGCAATTATCATTAAATTAAAAATAAAACAGCAAATAAACGAGTTTTTACATTTGACCCCATATGTAAGAAGGTAAGTAAATATTTTTGATATAAAATTAAACACATATGAATAGTCAGTGTAGGCAATAATCAAATAAACACTTTCCCTGCTAAGCCTCACCAAGTCAATCCCTACAAAGTTTAGGTAAATAAAATATGTGACAAAGACTTTTCTCCTTGAATAACATAAAACAGTGTTTTCTAATATGGCTTTCCAACTGAATTAATCAGAGAATTTTTTAAAATGCAAATTCCTGTCCCCTCTGTTGAAGATATAAACCAATAGCCATGGGTCAGAGCCTTTCTTCAGGTGCGGGATTAGGTTTGGAAAACACTGGTATCAAGTCATACGATGGACTCTGCCTCCCCAGTTACTTCCTGAAAGTGGGCTAGAAGTTTTGGGAGAGGGCTTGTCAGGCTACAACAGTGTCACTTATTCAATTATAGCCTTAAATTATATCCAGTGACCGAAAGAGTCGGTGCATATCCAATCATGCCTAATTTATACCCTGGGATATGCTGGTTCTGGCTCAATGTAAAATCCTGGTAGAATCTCAATTTAACAAACTTGACAGGACATCAAAAATTGCTATGTTGTCTCCAAAGCTCATTCAATGAAAGCCTACACTTTCTTCTAAGGTTCAGAGATAGTCTACATTATTATTATTTTTCTATTCGTTTATGTGAGGCATATGTTCAGCAAATACTTTATTGGAAAACAATAACCCGTCAGATGGAGCCCCTGAGAAAATAGGGCATTCTGCCACCAGAGCAGGAAGGCCTCAGAGAGGAAACACTTCAGTGTCCTTCATGGCTGCAGCATTTAATGGAATGTAGTATATTCTTAATAAATTTGAAATGATCAAAATATCACTGGTGCAGCCTGCATGGTTGAGAGAGCCGGCAGCTAGCTGGCTGGGGTGTGCCTGGATTCCGACCTCTATGCCTTCTCCATTTTGATTGTCTCTGACCCTGGCACCTTCTTATTTTCTTCTATGGTGCTAATTGTCCCTTCTCAATGTTTTTGCTGGACCTGTGGTTAATCCTGGCTTCTGCTTGTGGGCACCCCCACCCATTGCCCAGCCCCGAGGACCCTCCTGACTCCACCTGAATTCCCTTGGGGGCTGGCATTTGCCTTGTGACTTCTGCCATCCAAATCTGCATTGCCAGCTCCTGTCCCCAGATACTTAAGAAATTTCTACCCCCAAAGACTTCTGCCACCTCCCCGAGGAACTCATGATCCCAAAGCCTGCCCACATGTCCTTCACTGGGACACGATTTCCCTGTTTCTGGGAAAGGTTTCGTGATTCCTCCTCATGCCCAAGGTTGAAGCTTGAAGCCACATTTGGAGAGCGCAGAGAGTTACAAAATGCTCTGAATTGGAAATCACATAGGGCCCAGTTCGAATCCCTGCTCTGCCACTTGGGCACTGTAGAGTCATTTCACATCTCTGACCTATCTTCTCAACCACAAAATGGAGAAAATAAGAACTTTTTCATGACATGATTGTAGAGATTGGTGGCATAGCTGCTGGAACACACTTGGCTGCAGGGCACTCAGTCAGTGCCCCTCCCTCCCTTCTTGACTGTCCTTTTCACTCTCTGCCTGCCAGCCTTTCCTGTCAACAGCCTCACCCTTCCTTTCTATTCTATTCCCAGAGCCAACAGAGTCTGGGCCCCAGCTGAAATACAGACTCCACTACACCCTCCTGGAAGTTTCTCTGTCCTCACTAGTAACGTATTTACACCCATTGTGTTTGGATTGAAATTATCAGGATCAAACTCAACTCTGCCACATACCAGTCACAGGAAAAATAAAATTCTCTAAGGTTCAGCTGTCACATCCGCAAAATGGACCCAATATCATAGGGTTAGTTGTGAGGATTAAGGGAAAGAATACTTTTAAAGAACTTGGCATTGTGCTGGGCACATATTACCACTCCAGATTACCAGATTACGTCCATTCTCTCCTATCATTTTCCTACTCAGAGAGCTCCAAGGCTTTCCCCTCCCAACCACACCTCACAGCCAAAATACCTTTAGAAAAAAGGATAGACTACTTTTGGCATTCAGGTCCCCCATAATACAGAGGTAACGCTATGTAAAAAGCATTACCCACCATGCCTTTCTGATTGAAAGGCATTCTCTTCCTCTCATTTGACTGATCAAAATAATGAGCCACTTCTAGAGAAAAGGTCTTTAGAAAGCATTTGAGAATTGTTTATGGCTTGGGTCAGAGAGTAAAAGAAGGGGAAATAGCTTAGGAAGATAGTTTTGTTTCAGCTTTCCAGAGGAGAGGGCCTTCACAGGGCAGAAGCAAGGGGAGATAGTTGCAGGACCAGGGAGAAACACACCTCCAAGGATGTGCTGAGAAATTGCTGCAGAAATCTCAAGGACTTTTAAAGAACATGATCTCTGAGAAAACACTGGAATACGGTCACCTCATGAAGAGCTGAGCAAGCATCCAACCGGAAGAAATCTGAGAGGAGTAGAGCTTACTTCTCTGAGACCATGTAGGTCAAGGACCAGGAAGACCCGTCTGCCCTATGTCCTAGTGACCACAAGTCACCCAGAGCAACTGATGCTCACGAGACAGGAAGGTTGTAGGACTCTCGGTCAGCATTTGCAGTTGATGAACTAATATAGGCTGGTGGTGTTTTCTGTTAACTAAACCCCGCATCTAAACTGGTTTGTTAAATTGGGCCAGTGGAGCTGGATTGACTTGTGGGGTTTCTTTCCCCCAGGGCTGGTGGAGAACTCAATGCCAAGTGAAGCATGATACAGCACTTCCTGCAAGTAACTGAATTCTCTTGGACCACAGCACCTCAGACACCAGGGTGACCTCAACCTAAAAGCATATGGAATGACATCCTGCCACCAACCCACTCTCCTCCTTTCCTCCTTGTCCCTTGATGGACCACACTTAGCTCCCTTCCATCACGTTGCTCCTGCTTCTCCTCCTGCCTGAAATGCTCCAAGACATGGTGAGGTCATTAGAAACCAGGCAGATCTAGATCTATCTAGAAAATAGTTCTGAACATACATCCCACCTCTTCTGCTTCCCAGCCTGGGGATCCTGAGGCATTAATATAAGCTCTCTGCCTCATTTTCTCTCTCTGTAATATCAGTGTACCTATTTTAATAATGTGTTGTAGGGATAAATGGAGTAATGCAGGCAAAATGCCTGGCACAGTGCACAGCCTGTAGCAGGCAGTCAATAAGTGTTCACTCCATTCCCACCGTACATGTTAATGTCTTTATGTCTAGACAAATATCACATATGCCTGGAGGTACAATTCTAGTCTCATCTCATTAAGGAACCTCCAGTTATCATCTCCCATTCTGAAGTCCTACTTAGCTTAATAGCTTTACCACTAACTCAGGCACATCAACTGCCCTTGTTACTCATCTATTCCGACACAGATGTCTTGTTTGGCTAATTCAATAGATGTTTCCAAAGGGGACAGCTGGTGTCAATGACAATTCTGTCTCATCACTCCAACTTCCTACTGTATCTATCTATCATTGTTATAGATGACCAATATATTTGTGTGAGTAAACGAGTGAGTGAAAAAAATCCCAGTGCCAGGGTAAAAGGCCAGTTATAGGTATAATCCCTACCGGATTATAATTTTGTTGACTTCTTTACAAATTTATAATCCAGTAGGGATTGAGCACCCAAATTTTTGAAGCAGATCAATGGTGGTTAGTAAGGAAGAGAGTATAGTGGAGTAAAGATGTTGAAGGTGAAAAAGAAGATGAAGAGAAAGGCAATGTTGCAGGAGAGGTCAGTTGGGAGGTTAAGTGGGCTTCATGGAGGTATTACCGATTCTGAGTTAGACAGGAGGTTGACAAGCATTACCGCCTGAGCTCCGCCTCCTGTCAGATCAGCAGAGCCATTAGATTCTCATAGGAGTGGGAACCCTATTGTGAACTGCGCATGTGGGGAGTCTAGGTTACATAATCCTCATGAGAATCTAATGCCTGATGATCTGAGGTGTAACAATTTCATCCCCAAACTATCCCCCACCGACCTTCTATGAAATCGGTCTCTGATACCAAAAACGTTGGGGATGCTGCTGCCCTATATGGTGAAGAAGATAGTTAGCTGTCCACCAAAACTTATTCTCTGTTACTTTCACTGTCATTGAGCTATGGTTGGGTACATGGTCATCTTGCCAGGGCCTGCATTTCCAACCCTCCTTGCTATGAGAGGCGGCTGTTGGACAAAGTTTTCACCAGTAGGTTGTGAGTGGAAGTGATGTGTGCAGTCCCTAAGGTGGGACCCTTAAGGTAGTGAATAGGCCTCTCCCGCATTTTCTCCTTTCCTTTATGGCCGGTTGGGACCTGGCTGTATCAGTGACCCAGCCTTGACTGTGCAATTCTAAGGCCCTAGAGCCTGAAAAATGGCAGAACCGCCACACTACGGAAGGAATATGGGCCTTGAATGACGGCAGAACACCCCCAACATCCTGTGATGAGACAGGAGTAAGCTTTCTGCTAATTGGTTTAGGCCATATGGTTAAAAGCCATATGATTGTTGGGTCTGTTATTACAGCTTAGCTGCTACAACCTGATTAACACATTATATATGTACCTATGGAATATATCTCTTAGAAGGTTTTTTAAATAAAAAAGATAATGGCGTAAAAATAGTACAGCAAGTTTTTTGTTCCTACTAAGTAATACGTTTTGAAGATTTTTTCAAGTCATGTTTGTAATCTTGGATATAGATGATAGATAGATAGATAGATAGGTAGATAGACAGATATAGTAATTCTACCTTATTTCTAAATATACAGTATTTCACAGTATCAATGAACCATAGTTCATGTAACCAAGTGTTAATACTACTGACGTGAATGTCCATGTACATGCCTCTGTTCAAATGCACAAGTATTTCTCTAGAATAAATATCTAGAAATGGAATGGTTGAGTTGAACCATTGTGAATCTTTAAGAATTTAATATGTATTTACAAATTGTCCTCCAAAAAGCCTAAATCAATCTATTCCATAAATTTATTTATTTGCTTGGTGTCTGTCTCCTCTCTCTCTCCCTGGAATATAAGCTCCCTGATGGCAGGAACCTTGTGTTGCCTTTACACACTATCATGCACTATGATAGTGCATAGTTCCCTAAAACACTGTCAATATTAGAAAACTTTAAATTTCATTCAGCTAATAGGAAAAACAGAGAAGAAATTAATACAGAAAGAATGTTAAAAAAAACTAGAAAAATGAAAGTAGCTGGAATCTAGTACTACAAAAACCATCAATGCCCATGCTTTGTGAAATTCTGAGTCACGTGGATTCTTCAGACCAGCACAATAATTTTCAGTCCTAATCCTGCAATTCCTAACATCCCATTGCTTTCTTTCTGAATTCCTCCCAAACCAGCCAGGTACACTATAAGCTATTCTCTTCACTATGATCATTATACTATGAGATTACAGCTTGCCTACACTTATCAGGTGACCATGTGACCTCAGGTGATCCTGAGAATGAGCTGTAGAGCATCAGTGAATTTGACTGCACTGTCTTCATAGCAGAAAGCCCACTGCAGCTGCAAGGGACAAGCAATCCTTAATGCCTGTGTATTCCTCTAGTGCTTTTTTGGCACAAACAGAAGAATAAAACTTCCCCATCATTCCCTACTTTAATAGGTACATGTGAAATATTAATTCACCAATGCATGCTTTTGCGCTAAGTCCTTAAACAGAAACTTTTTGGTGATTTGTTGACAGAAAAGAATATCTGGAATATAAACAGGCATGAGATAACTAGAGAATGATTGTGGGGAGGAGAAAGAAAAGGTGAGATAGACATTATGTAAAGGGAAAAACAGCATGGGTTAACTTGGGTCCAGTCCCAGATCTTCCCAGCTATTGTGTGATTTTGCAAAAGATACTGAATCTTGTTAAGTCTCAGGTTTTCTATCTTTTAGAGAAGACATACTCATTCAGTGCCTCCCATGTTCCAGCCTGCGTTCTAGGTGCTTGGGATACAGCAGAAGGCAAAACAAAGTTCCTGCCATGAGGGAGCTTATATTCCAGGGAGAGAAGGAAGACAGACACCAAGCAAACAGATTTATTCATGTATTCAAGAAATAGTTACTGCCTTCCTACTTTGTGCCAAAGATGGCTCCAGAAGTCTTATTTTGTTTTTAACAAATTGCCTTCCAGGACTGTTTTAAGAATTATATCTAATATACTGAAGAGGTCTGAGAAAGTTCACAATGTGTAGTATACACTCAGTAAATGGCAGCTATTATTATCATTTTCTTCTATGTGTCTGTTTTCCCTCTCCTTTCGAGAAATATTTTGTTTATTTTCTATATGTGCTTGCTTATGTGTTTATTGACCTATTTATTTATTCATTGCTGCTCTAGCTATAGTTTAGCATTTTGTCTTTGCATCTTGTTTCTGGCAGCCTTTGCTTGTTTAGAATGACAGGCAGAGCCACAGTTAAAACTTCATCTGCAACTGCATTCAGACCTCTTGAAACTGGGAGGCAAACCATAGAAAAAGCATGGATATCCAGACTCCTTCATCAACTCTCCTCAACATGCAGCAGGGCCTTTAAGCAGCGCCTTAGTCTCTATTGTTGCAGAGTGGTTTGATGGGTGGTCTTGGCTGGGGATAATTTTTTGGCAGGTAATATCTAGCAGGGAAACATGGAAGATGGAGACATGAAGGGACAGGGAGGGGATGGCTGAGAGAATAGGCAGCTTCATGGAGTTAGAGAAAGCAGAGTCAGAGATGGCCATGGTACCCACTCTTACCCATTCCCACCCCAATTCTCCCAGTCAAGTCTGATGAGATGTTTTTTCTGACCTCCGCAACCCCTGGTCTGGGGTTAAGCCGACAAGGTGTTTCCAGAGCTCATGCCATAGATCTTACCATACTCCAGGACACATGGAGACCCTTCCTGGTACTTATCATACTGTATGGCAGTTGCCTTATACTCATCTTGATGCCTCTCCTGACTATCAGCAATTTGAAGGCAGTAGTGTTGTCTTCACTGCTGCACCCTCTGTGTCAAAGACAGAACCTCCTGTATGTTAGGCCCTCAATAAATGCCCATGACATAAATGAACGAAGGCAGAGATGGAGGAAGAAAGCAGAAAAGTTAACAGAACAAAGGCATTGAGGTAAGGCATAAGTAGAAAATGAATGTGCAGAAGGAGTGGAAAAGCAACTTTGACCTTCAAATAGTAACTCTCTTTCAATGGTACCACATGGACAAAAAGGCCAGACGGAAACTCAGACCAGGACTGGGCCACAGACAAGAACCTTGACTGGGATGCCCTTTCCTATCCGAGAAAATGAAATTGGACTTTTGTCCTCTAAAATCCACATCTGTCTCTTCATCTAGTTGATGTTCAACCATTTAGATAGGACTATTATTTAAAAGGCAATGAGTCAGGTTGATCACACCTTATCTATAGAACATTCTTCAGCTCCATGAAGTCAGACTTAATGTTTGGGGCCAAAGATCTAGGAATCTTCTGTTGGTCTAGCCTCCCGCATTTTCTAGTATGTATGTCAAAATCTTCAAATAGACTATCTCAACTGATAATAGTATTTTTCTCTTTTAAGCACCTTTTTGCAACTAGCTCAAATTTAAATGGTAAAGAAAAATCGACAGCATCCTCTTTACTATCTTATTAAACCATACTTCTATTAATGATGATTCACTGAAGGGCCATGAATAGCTACACTGAAAAATTCTGTAGCATATTAATGTGCTGAGCATCATACCACACTTAGCTCCTGATATAATTTTAAGTTCCCTCTGGGGGAAAAAACAGTTTCTTTGGATTCTTTTTATAAAAAAAGCACCTTGAAAAAGCTTTCAGATACTCAAAGACATGAATCTTATTCTGTTCCCTTGTGTATATCTGATTTAAAGGTTAATAAGTAATTAGGAAGAACACTCATCCAAAAATTACCAATTAATATGCCATCATTTTCATTAAAAATGCTATTAATTATATTGCTGTACAAATGTCTTGGACTGGCTAATAAAAAGTTACCTAAAGCAGTTCTAAATCTTTCAGAGAGAAAGAGAAATGAATCAAAATCAATCACTTTGTAACATTATGATTTGGGTTGGAGAAATCAAACAAAGGAGAGGAAATGAGTGTCTCAATTATTTAGCATGGATAGAATCTGACAGAGTTCCATGGTTTATTTTATGTACTGAGTCATTATTACTAAGAAAACCTAATAAGATATCTTGGCAGATATTTAATGTGGAAGTTTGACAAATAACAGTTCTTTGGTTCTTATGATATAAAGCAGCTCTTTATAGATGAGATCATACTTTTAAACTATCCAGATATATTTTTTTGGTTTCCTAGGAGACTGTAAATGCAAAGTTATGACCTAAGTATGTTATGTATTTAAACTTTGTTCTATACCTTAAATGCTGGTATTAGTCACTTATTCAAAATTCACAGGATTTCAACGTTGAAGAGTTCATGATTAAACTTGTACCATCACTCCAAGAACTCTACTAGATTTAAATGTATGTTAACAGTTTTATGAGTCCCCAAACTGTTACTGTGCTCTCATCGTCCTATCCTGTCATCTCCTGCATGGATCAAACATCTATTCCTATTGTGATCATTATGGCTAAGCTTGCCAGCTGAGTAGGGTTTGATAAAGATTACTACTGTGCACGTTGCAGCTCAACACCCTTTTGATATGTAACAAACTATAATGGGGATACTTGTCATGAATGAAATGAACCAAATATGGTGTTAAGAACTACAACATCAACCCAGGCACAAACAAATGATTTTCCGACGCATCATAGATACGTAATGGTTGCTAGGCAACCAAATATTTCAGCACTGGCACAGGGGAAAACTTCTATTGCTAAGCTGGGATTGGCCACTTTAGCAATTAGTTCTGCTTGGGACTGTCTGTTAGTATCTTTGGTATAGAAAAAAAAATACTTTAAAAGACAGTCTGAAGACTAATCCCAGCCATGGACCTATTTGAGCAGCTCTTGATATGGAAACTTTTATCCCTCAAGGCATGTTTGTATCTTCTTCCTCATATTAAACAAAGATGTGTCTTCCCACAGATCTCATTCATTGGCCCTGTTCTTTACACAGAGCAAGTTACTTCCTCTTCAACGTGCTAACTCTGAACATTTGTAGAGGGCTATCATGTCTTCTCCGAATCTTACTTTCTCCAGGGTAAACACATCCAGTTCATTCATTTCCATTTTTTCACATACTGCTTCCTTTCCCCTCATAATGATACCATAACATTTCAAACTGGCAATAACTGGGTGGTTAATAACTGGGTGGTTGTTGTTTTGTTTATAGTTATAGTTAATGACTTATAGGCTTCTGCATAGTTGGACACTGCAATTAGAATTGTCACAAGAATAAAAAGTCAAAGGGTGTAGAGCAGGTGCTTGATCTTTTTCTATCCTGACTTGGGAAATGTAATCTACGAGTTAACATAGTCTTTGTGCCTTATTTGAACATTGTATGACAAATGGAAACTCTAAGTAAGACCTTCAGGGATAGTTACTAGATTTATACACTGTAAGAACTGTTTCAGAGTAGGTGATATAAGAATTTCAAGTAATGTTTTCTAAATTTGGTCATGCAGCTACATCATTAGACAGCTTCTAAAGATCCCAGAATACTGGGATCCATACCCAGACCTACTGACCAGGTGCCTCCATAAGTCCCCAAAGGAATAGCATTTGGCAGCCACTGATATAGGGTAAATAACATGTAGATTTGTCTTCCCAGCTAGCTAAATTCTACCTAGCCTGTAATGCTCTCTGCTATGACATTTTTTGGTTGTTCTTGCAGCTAACACTTCCATTTTCTTAAAAAGTCTCTTCTGCTAATAACTGGAACACATGGTTTAGTATTTAATTGTAAATTCTGCATGGCTATCTGTCTCCTAGTTAGTTTATGAAATCCCTAAGAACAATAACTGAGTGTTACATTTCCATGTGTCTTGCAGGGAGTATGGCACAATATTGAACAGAGTCATTGATTAATTGGT
Source organism: Pongo abelii (assembly GCF_028885655.2). Lineage (NCBI taxonomy): Eukaryota > Metazoa > Chordata > Mammalia > Primates > Hominidae > Pongo > Pongo abelii. The sequence goes on along the minus strand of NC_071999.2, from coordinate 103,477,974 downwards.
GAGGGGTTTTGGAAACAGTAGGAGAAAAAAGAAAATAAAGGAAGGTTAGATACAGAAGCGTAAGCTAGAAATAATATAAATATCAGAGAAACACAAGATTTCAAGATTAATTCAAATTAAAAATGAAATTCAATGAAATGAAGCTTACACGAGATGAAAAAGATATAATAAAGTTGAAAATAAAAGAATGAAACAAGATATATCAGGAAAGCATGAAGAAAAAAAGCAGGAGTGGTACATTCATGTTAAAGAATAAATTGAAGAAAACTGGGGACTCGGGAGAAAGGATGGGAAGGGGGTAAGGGATACAACACTACAAATTGGGTTCCGTGTATACTGCTCGGGTGATGGGTGTACCAAAATCTCACAAATCACCAGTAAAGAACTTACTGATGTAACCAAATACCACCTGTTCCCCAAAAACCTACGGAAAGAAAAAATTTTAAACAAAAACAAAAATAAAGAATATATTGAAAAAAAGGTTAATTGCATACTGATACAAGACAGAGCCATAAAAAAGCTATGAGACTCAGGAAATACTAAGCTCAGAACAACACAGTATCATTCTATGAAATGCAAAAATTGTTAGAAATACAAGCAAACATGTGAGGAGTATTAAAATTTCTTGCATCACCATAACTCTCTCGCAGGTCAAGGGGACAAAAATAAATAATTACAGGCACAAAGCACTTGAATTATTTAATGTTTGGATAAATATCTGCACGCTGATATAACCTGGTACCTAAAGAACAGGAAATGCATCTTCTCAAGTGTCATGTACCAGGTACAAACATTGATCATCATCTGCACCAAAAAATACTTCAGTGCATTTCTAAGGTAAAAACTGTACCTTTTTATTTTAATAATAAAATACTACCACAAACTATTACTAGAATTTCAAAGGAAAAAAAAACAAATTACTTGGATATTTTAGAAGTGGTTGCATAAATAATGACTGAGGCAGTCAAGCAAACTAGAAAATAACAAAAGTGAGAATATTATTTAACAAAAATCTGTAGGTTTACAGTCCTAAATACTTTAACAAAAAAAGAATTATGAGAACAGAACTAAATATTCTACTCAGAATTTATGGGCAAAAAGACAAAACAATTAAAAAGAAAGCTGGAGAAAGGAAATAATAAACACAGAAGTAAAAATAATAATAATGATGATGAGATAAAATAATTTGTCCCTTGTAAAACTGGTAGCTAAGATCAAGAACAGGTCCTTCAAATAAAACAGACACACCTCTGGCAAATTTAATTTAAAAAATAAAAGGAAAACAAATAATTTATAAATTATCTATGTAGTCATATTCAGAGAGAAGACTGACTAGAGTAAAATAATTTTAAGTGATAAAATTGAAAATCTTAGTGAAATAAATAATTCCCTGAGAAAAATGTAAATCAAGATGAACTTAATGGAAGAAACCCTACAGGAAAATAAAGAAGAAATTGTACTATGTATCAAGAAGTGACAGTTACTTCAAGTGAAGATTTTAGAAATTTTGGAAGGACCTGGGGCTCACTGAGAGAGGAATTTGGATATCGACAACACTTTCTACAATTTAATTAAAGAAGTGGGCTTAAACTTCATGTAAAAATGAGCTAGATTTTTATTTAGAATAGAAATTGGAAATAAAAAACAATTCTAAAAAACAAATGATCAAATAGAACTTTCTGTTTAAAATGGCGAAGAAAAAGTTAAGGAGACTGGAGCCAGTCTTAAGACGAACCAAGAGAAATCTATTAGTGACGGGAGCTTCAATTACACAGGATATGTTTAGTAGGATTTTCTACAGAAGCAGTCCAAGGGAAGTCTGCTGAGATGATAAACCGTGTTCTCCCCAAGCTTTGGGTTTACACCCAGCTCCTGAGTGACTATGGCGAGAATGGCCTTAGAGAACACGAAGGGTAAAATGACCAGCAGTGCAAATGGGGCCAGGAGAGATGCCTTCGTAAGAGGAAAGGGTCGTTCTCTCTTTGAGCAATCACTTTTTTTTTTGTTTGTTTGAGACGGAGTCTGGCTCTGTAGCCCAGGCTGGAGTGCAGTGGCGCGATCTCAGCTCACTTCAAGCTCCGCGTCGCGGGTTCACGCCGTTCTCCTGCCTCAGCCTCCCGAGTAGCTGGGACTACAGGCGCCCGCCACCACGCCCGGCTAGTTTTTTTGTATTTTTTAGTAGAGATGGGGTTTCACCGTGTCCAGGATGGTCTCGATTTCCTGACCTTCTTATCCGCCTACCTCGGCCTCCCAAAGTGCTGGGATTACAGGCCTGAGCCACCGTGCCCGGCCCACTTTTTTTTTTTTTTTTTTGGAGACGGAGACAGAGTCTCACTCTGTTGCCCAGGCTGGAGCGCAATGGCACGATCTCAGCTCACTGCAACCTCCGCCTCCCAGGTTCAAGTGATTCTCCTGCCTCAGCCTCCTGAGTAGCTGGGATTACAGGCGCATGCCACCATGCCCAGCTAATTTTTGTATTTTTAGTAGAGATGAGTTTTCACCATGTTGGCTGGGCTGGCCTCGAACTCCTGACCTCAAGTGATCCGCCCACCTCGGCTTCCCAAAGTGCTGGGATTACAGGCATGAGCCATTGCGCCTGACCCGAGCAATCACTCTTGATGCCACAAAGGTAAAGAGCAAATGGAGATGGGATGTGTATTACTTGATCTTTTTAATAACCTGTCGTGACGCATCAGCTTTTCTAATATTAATAATTCTACCTGAGGTGGGTGGATCACGAGGTCAGGAGATTGAGACCATCCTGGCTAACACGGTGAAACCCGGTCTCTACTAAAAATACAAAAAATTAGCTGAGTGTGGTGGCACACGCCTGTAGTCCCAACTACTCAGGAGGCTGAGGCAGGAGAATCACTTGAACCCGGGAGGCAGAGGTTGCAGTGAGCCGAGATTGCACCACTGCACTCCAGCCTGGGCAACAGAGTGAGACTCTGTCTCAAAATAATAATAATAATAATTCTACCTCAAAACATATTGTAAATCCACACATCTACCTACCTCTGCCCCCTCCACCCCAGCCGGGTGTCATTGCTAGTAATGTGAGTGATGCAGAGGCTTTTTTTAACCAACCACCTGGCCCTTCCTCCTCCTACCATCCCTCCTCCAGGCTGACTGGCCTTCCCATAAGACAGATCAGAGCCTGTCATCCCTGTGCTCAAATCTTAGTGCTGAGCATAACATTCAAACACCTACACAGTTTCTGTCTTACTCATGATGTCAGGCCTCTTGTTTCCAGGAATTGGCAAAGCGCATTCATCTCCAGGCTTAGAGCTTTTTCCCCTGCGTCTGGGAAGCCTTCCTCTCTTCTCCTTCAGGCCTCAGCTCAGAAAGCAACTCCTTGGAGAACACATCACAAGCCACCCTTTCTGTAAAAGTCTTCCCCCATCACAATGTTTTCTATCAGAGTACCTTGCTCCATTTCCTTTCTAGTAATTATCATAGTCGGTAAATAAATAATTGTTGGGTGGGAAAGGAGGGTTGTTTCTGCTGATTTTTTTTTTTTTTTTTTTGGTCATTTCCCACTAGAATGAAAATCCCACGAGGTCAAGAAATTTGTCTGCTTTTATAACATGCTGTATTTCCAGTGGTGTGCCCACTGCCTGTCATACTGGGGCACTCCAAATTTCATAAATAAATCACACTTTTCACAAATTGTGATTATTTTATTAGCTTACTTTTGCTAAAGAGTAAACTGAGGCACGATAAAAATTTAATGAGCTTATTTGAGCAAATAGTGATTCAAGAATTGGGTGGCTCCAAACCAGAACTGGTTTGGGAACTCCACAAGGGACTGCAATGGGGAGGCTTTTATAGGATAAACATGGAAGTAATGCAGGGAAAATATTTGACTGATTGCAGTTATACAGTTACCTTATTTGATCTATCCTGTTGGAAATTCCCTAGTTACATAATTACACATTTGTTTGTTACTTCTGATTGGTTGGAGTTTAAATTGTATTCTTCTTTAATATAGGCATTTACAAGAAATTGCTCAACTTAAGTTTTGCTTATGTTTGCAAATCAAGCTAGGTTAAGGTCACATCTGAGGTCTTGCTGGCTATGTCTGCTTATAGTTTCTTCGGGCCTGGTCTCCATTTTAATTTACTTTACCACTGTGTTAAAATATTGTTGATTCCCCCATTGGGCTGCAAGGTCCATGAAAGCAAGGTCTCCGCCTCTCCTTTGGTCACCAAACATAGTGCTTGGCACTTAATAGTGGCTCAATGATTATTTGTAAAATAAATAAATGAATAAAGAGATTTAAAGTTCCCTAGAAAGTGAAATGTCTTTCTCCTTGACTTTACATACCACTCAGAAGATTCTGGACCTACTAGAATTCTTCATTAAGAATTTTGTTTTCCTGGTATTTTCCAGCTATCCCAGCTTCTGTTAACAACCGAAAGTTAGCAGGAATGGGGGAGAGGCCATATGATTTAAATGCCTCCAATGAGGGCTGCTACTGATTAATTTTAGATCCCAAGCATCTGGGTCAATGCTAGTTTCATGGCAGGTATGCAAATGATTATTTTAGTGTCATTATTAATGATTTTACTAAGAGCTGGGAGCACTTGAAATGTTCCTCCAAATGAGATCTGAGATGTAGACCAGATGGTCAATTTTTAAGAGCCTCCATATATTCTATTCTACTTTTCAACACGTAAGTTTTTATATTAAGATTGATTACTAATGTACCCAAGCACCCACATCACTATTCAGTAAAAAATTAGACACATTATATATTTTTTAAGAATACGAAATGCTCCATTGAGATGATAATAATCTAAATGAAATATAAACATCCCTGAAGTTGAATCTAGCCATTCTGTTTTGCTTTAACTAGGTTAAGGCCTCTAAGTCATTTTCTTTTTCTCCTTCCCCTGGCAATATATCATGTTCTACAGAGCTTAATATTGTGTGGGTACAACCTCAGGCATAAGAAAATGGTCTCATCAGTCTTAGCCCCAAAATGCTGTTTGGTCAGGCAGGATGGCTTAGGTAAGTTTGATCACAAATAAATATGTCAATATCTACTCATTGCCTGAATCCCAAAGGTCAGTGCTCAGGGGAGGATTTGTCCTAGGATTATCAGTTTTATTCTTCTTGGTCATGATGGTGCTGAGAAAGACTAATATACACTGGACTGTAATCTTTGAGCCAGAGGAAATTGAATCAAACCAAGTGGAAAGAATGTGCTATTTAGTATTAGCAGGGTCAGTTAATGGAAAAATTGTGAAATAGGTGAAGTTCATCATTGATCTAACTCCTACAGAAGAAACCTGGTCTCCCCAGTCCCAGGGATGTGCCCGCTGGCCTTTGTTTAGACCTTGGCATTTTCCACTGGCTTCTCTCAGTTTCTTGGGGACTTGATTATGTGCACTGAAAAAAAGCCATTCTAGGTTTCCAGGTTTCTGATTGGGCTCTTTCCTTCCCCACCCTCAAATGGATATTAGCTTATTTGATGGATCAAGCTGTCCTCATTTGCTAACAGAAAACGGCTTGAGGAACTTCTTGGGTCCTCTCAGGTAACATGTGGATTTCACAATGACTTTCTTATGACAAAACTCTTGCGGTGTGTATGACTCAAATGAGTGAGTCTGCTGGTGTGGATTTCAGTTCAAGTAGTATGGACAGATAGATCCCTGCCTTTGAATTTTATGAAGCAGTAATATATAATAAAAAAGAGTGAGAAACTGACATAGAGTTGCCCGTTTATTTTTTCTTTTTGACAAGTAAAGGCATTATGGAAAAAGAACAACAAGACTCACCTACTAAGACAATCATTTTATAAAAGAAATAAACATAGGCTGGGCATGGTGGCTCATGGCTGTAATCCCAGCACTTTGGGAGGCCGAGGCGGGTGGATTGTTTGAGGTCAGGAGTTTGAGATCAACCTGGCCAACATCGTGAAACCCCATCTCTACTAAAAAAAAAAAAAAAAAAAAAAAAAAACACAGAAAATTAGCCAGGCCTGGTGGCAGCACCTGTAATCCCAGCTACTCAGGAGGCTGAGGCAGGAGAATCGCTTGAATGCAGAAGAATTGCTTGAATCCAGGAGGCGGAGGTTGCAGTGAGCCGAGATCATGCCACTACACTCCAGCCTGGGCAACAAGAGTGAAATTCTGTCTCAAAAAAAAAAAAAAAGGAAAATAAAAAATAGAAAGAAATAAACATAATAATCAGAAGAATAAGAAGAAAACAATCTTGGAATAAAAAGCAACGTTTTGTAGAAAATTACAGCTAGATTGGGGGAATAAGTTCTAGTGTTCTATATCACTGTATGATGACTGTAGTTAACAATAATATATAAATTATAGTTTCAAATGGCTGGAATATTGAATGTCCCAACACAAAGAAATGATAAATGTTTGATGGATATGCTAATTGCCCTGATCTGATCACTATATATTATATGCATCAAAACATCACTATGTACCCCACAATATATGTCAATTTAAACAAACAGCCTTTAAATTGAATGAATTTACCTTAATGAGAAAAACATATTTCAGTGTCCTTATTTCACAGCATACTAGTGAAAATTTTATCAAACACCAGCATCAGTCTAGGGCCAAGTTTTTGGGAACGGTGAAGTTTCCTAACAAGCCAATCCATGAATTTTAATAGCTCTAGCTGACACCTGTGAGCAAGTCTCCATGTGACCTGCTTTTAGGACAGCTATACACAGGAGTGAGCCTGCAACACCTTTTGAGTTGTAAACCAAAGAGCCTTCTTTGTACAAAGCCTGTAGCACTGATGTTTTTCTGTTTGTACATTAATGGGAAAAACTGAGTAATAGGCATCCAGAAAAGCAATTTGAATTTTATTGGAACAGTTAGAATCTAAAAATTTAGGATATAAGGATACATTTCTTCACTAGCAAGTATGGGTGTACAGCCAGTAGCTTCCAGGCACAGGGATACAACAACGCGGTCCCTGCCTCCCAGCCTTACATTCAGCGGAGGAAACAAAGTGGAGAGACACAGTAGATAGACAGCATCACGTAAGGGTAATTCCAGGGGTGCTTTTGTGAGCAAACATGACATTTAAGCAAAGACCAGACTAACATGAAGAACTGAGGCTTGCAGTTCCCTGGAAGAAGAGCATTCCTGGTGGAGGGAACAGCCAGTGCCAAGGCCCTGAAGAATAAACAGGCCAGTGTGGCCGGAGCACAGTGCAGGGGGCCGGGGGGCAGGTGGCTGATCTGTGGGGCCAGAAATGCAACAGGTGCCACATCACATAGGGCCTTAAGGGACTTTGAATTTCCTAAATGAAATGGAAACTACTGGAAGATTTTGAGCAAGAGACTGACATGCTGTGACTTATGTTTTAAAAGGATCACTGAGTGCTAGAGTAGAGAAATGAGAGCTAGTAGGCTACTATAATAGTCTATATGAGACACGATGGTGGTTTGGACTGGGGTGGTCATGACAGAAGTGATGAGAAGTGCTCTAGTTTAGGATCTGTTTTGAAGACAGAGAGAACAGGACTTTTAATGGATTGGATATGGCAGCAACGACAAGAGGAGAATGAAGGCGGGTTTCAAGGTGTTTGATCTGATCCACCCAAGGAATTGTACCATCTACTGAGAATGGGTCCAATGAGAACAGTAGGTTGAATGGGGAATTAAAAAGTTGTTAGTGGACACATTAAATTTGAGATGTCATTAAATAAATATCCAAGTAGATATGTCAGGTAAGCAGTTGAATACATAAGACTAGAGTTAAGGAGAGAAATCAGGGCTGAGATAGAAATTAAGAAATATTTGGCATCTAGAAATGTTTATGGTCGTTGGATTGGATAAAGACATGTGGCAGGCCAAGTGTTCTGGTGGCTGCTCCAGCAAGTACAAAGGCTTTAAGGCAAGAACGTGTTTGGTGAGTTCTAAGAAGAGTAAGGTGCCACCATGGATGTGTAGAGAAGATGTTCAAGGACTAAGTCTGGAGAGAGTCCAGTATTTAGAGGTCAGAAGGAAAAAGATTCAGGAAGGGAGACAGAAGAGTGGCCAATGAGGTGAGGGGAAAACTGGATGAGAGTGAATCACCAAACCAGTGTGAATACAGTCTTTCAAGGATGATTAAGAGCAGTTGATAAATTCACTGTGCCCTCAATGATCTCTATTGATGGAAGAAGCAATGTATGCTGTTATATTCCCAGTGTTTAGGAGCACGTGATCAATATGTATTTGTTTATTTCAGAGGTTAAATATGGCAGTCTACTGGCTGAATCCATCCTGAAGATGTGTTTTATTTGTACTCCAAGGTTTAAAAAGATTTTAATTGATCACCAAGATTCAGAAATTGGGAAACATCACATCAAAATTTGAATTTCTGTTTCTGTTTAACAATTAATTATTCAGATTATCACAAGGCAGGCAACAGCTGTCTATTGCTGAGTGGCAGCTGCTGTCGTTAAAGGGGTCATGAGCTCCTCAGTTAATTTTCTGCTGTCTCCAGCAATTCCTGCGTCTCTCCAACATGGAGAGCTGAGTCATTTGTTCATATCACCTTCCTGGTTCCTTTTTATTTGCCCCCTTTTGTTTAGTTAATGAAAGAACGAATGAATGAATGAGTGAGCTAAAGAATATTTGCTTGTGAGACACTGGGATCCCAGAGAGGTGAAATGATATAAAGTTACATGTGACAAAGCCAGGGCTCAGATGCAGATTCCCAGGCCAGAGCTTTTTATTTTAAATCTTTGCTTCCTATTGTGTCATTTTTTAAAATCCTAAAATATAAACAAAAGTTTGACTGAAAGAAGGGTACTGACAAAATGCTGACTATTTTCATTTTTAGAAAGAATAGAATATTACACAAATCCTGTAACATGATAAATATTTCTTTCTCCTTAAACCTTAATAATAAATGGTTTCATAAGAACTGATACACCAACTAACAAAAGTTAGCATCACTGCCCAGAGCAAAATGAGTAAAAACAAACCTATTAAAAAATACAATTAAAACAAACATTAATATTGTACTCCATTCATTTATAGGTGAAAATAAATGTTGCTATTTTTCTCCATGAATTATTTTTACATGTTTTAACCAAAGAATGTTGTAATCATGGAATGCCAGTTTGTCATCATTCCTTCTTCGATTCAGTACCAAAGACCTTCTGGAGTTTTGCAAGCCCCCTCTCTCTTGCCAAATCCGATCATTAGAATTGAATTAGACTATAGTGTCGAATTTCTGATGTTTTCTAGGTGTATATATTATTTTAATGGGTTGAATTGTGTTCCCCCAAAATACATGTTGAAGTCCTAACCCCCAGTTCCTCAGAATGTGACTTTATTTGGAAATAGGGTAGTTGCAGATGTAATTTAAGATGAGGTCATACCAAGGAAGGGTGGGGCCTTAACCCACTATAACTGATGTCCTTTCAAGAAGGAGAAATTTGACCACAGACTCAAACACCAGGAAGATAATGTGAAGGGAGACATACAGCAAGATGGCCATCTGAAGAGGGAGGTAGAAATTGGAGTGATGCTGCCATGAGCCAAGGAACACACAGTGCTACCAAAAGCCAAAAGAGGCAAGAACTGGTTTCCACCCCTCTCCCCTAACTTCCCCAACCCCAGGGGCTTCAGAGGGAGCGTGGCCCTATCAGCACTTCGATTTTGGACTTCTGGCCTCCAGCTCTGAGAAAGAACACATTTCAGGTGTTTTAAACCACACGGTTTGTGGTACTTTGTTGTGACAGCCCTAGGAAACCGAAACAGAGATTATCTTGTCTAACTCTAAATTGTAAACTGGGCTAGAATGTAGGCATCCTGCTGGAGGACGCTGTCTCCAGGAAAGGGGCTTTCTCTCTCCAGGAAAAGGGCTTTCTCTATGGCGCATATGTGCCATCCCTAAGTGAGACATTTGGAGGTGCCTGATGCCCCGAAAATCCTCACTCCTTTGCTCACTCAAGGCACTGAAACTGATTCCACCTGCTCTTAGGGAGTCACGGTTCTGCTTTTATCCTGAAAGCTGCATGTTTCTGTTTCCTTAGCACAGAATATCTTGGGTATTGGGAGGAATTTGGTGCTACTCTTGACTCTGGGCAAATTTGTAAAGTAACCCAGAGATTTTTTTTTAATGATCCTCAGGACTTCTTAAATGTTTCAGACTTCTCTTAAGATGAAGATTTCTTAACTTGCAATGTATAGATAATTTTTAGAAGCAAACTTGAAACCCTGCAGGTTGTTTGAAATAGTCTGTGAGTATGGATACTTTTCTGGGTAAAGATTTCTTAGTTTTGATTAATTCTTAAAATACTTCCCTACAACCTGTAAAACAACAACAAAAAAGAAAGGACCAAGAGTTTGGGCCATAGTGTCAGGTTTTGTGCCTGGGGAACAAGGCACCCAGGGGTGGGGGTGGATTGTAGCAGGAAGGCAAGAGTTTGGATTTAGAGATGTGGCACTGGAGGTGACAGTGGGCCATTGAGATGGGGATGTTCGGTAGGTAGTTGTAGCCATGGTGGTGGCAAAGCGAGGGCACACACCCAGATTTGGAATTCATTGGCACAGACGTGGGAAATGAATGCATGAAAGCAGATAAGCTTTCAGAGCTGATGACTGAACCTGAACTAGGAAAGGCTGATCCTAAGTCTTGGGGAGCGTCCACACTGAGGGAGCAAGGGGAGGAAGAGGTGGCATTAGAGGGAAAGTAGGAAGGGCAGTGAGCGTGGTGAAAGAACTAGGAAAACAACACAGGCAAAAAGTAGCAGGAGAGAATTCTCCCCGAATGACCAAACCTGCAAAATGAAACGGAGATGTTAAAGGAAATAGTGAACGACATAAAAGGAAGGTTTTGGTCTGGAGATCACTGATGGAGCAGCATTAGGTCCATCTGGAAAAGTTGTAAGGGTTTCTTTGTTCATGTCTGCATTCTCCGGGGATGACTGCACTTCTGCTCTGTGCCAGATGCCACACTAGGTGCTGGGGCACAATAAGTGAGACACAATCCCATCTTTCACATGGGATTTCTGGGCTCTCACTGGGCATGGATTTTCAGGAGTAAACTATGACACGAAGTCTGAATAGTGTCCAGAGAGGGTGCACAGGGGAAGTGGTTGATATACCCAGAACAGCTGAAGCCAAATGAAAGAGAGATGGACTTGTTTTCAGGAAGTACAATTGGTGGGTCCAAGAATCTTTAAGCATGAACCTGCCTGCACTCCGTTGCATTATAAAACTGACTTATACATTTCAGAATCACATGGGCACACACACACACCAACAATGCCTTGGACAAAAACCATTTTTGTTACAGAGATTTAGTAGGTGATGGTATAATATTTATATACAGACAAAAACAGAAACAAATACAACATATGCCTTACTTTCTCTTGTAGTGTCTCTGTCTTTTAAAGATTGAAATTTCTGCTATCTAAACAGGTTTGCTCCTGGGAGCTTCTATTTTAGAATGGTTTTTGACTTTTTTTTTTTCTTGAGATGAAGTCTTGCTGTGTCCCCTAGGCTGGAGTACAGTGGTGCAATCATGGCTCACTACAACCTCAACCTCCTGGGCTCAAACAATCCTCCTGTCTCAGCCTCCCAAGTAGCTGGAATCACAAGTGCATGCCACCAGAACTGGCTAATTTTTAAAATTTGTCTGTAGAGATGGGGTCTCACTATGTTGCCCAGGCTGATCTTGATCTCCCAGGCTCGAGGAATCCTCTTGCCTTTGCCTTCAAAAGTGCTGGGACTGCAGGTGTGAGCCACTGCACTTGGCCTAGAATGTTTTTTTTTTGGACCTCAACATGCTAGTCTTGTTAAACATGAATATTATTAAGCTTTTAAGAATTTTGGAATTAACCACATCAGTGATTTTCAGTAAGAGCAGTTACGAGAAGGGAATAGATAGTGCTGGCTGGGAGCCACACTTACCTGGAGCGAGGCCCTTTCTCCACCATTCATGAGTCTGGTAGTCACAGTGAGTTACTTAAATTTTTGAACCTGTATCCACATCTATAAGGGTGATTTAATCATATTTACCTGACAGAGTTATTGGAATAGATAATGCATGAAAAGTACCTGGCATATAGTAGGCTCTGTGTTACTGCAGTGATTACTATTGATAATAAACAATTTGTCTGAGATTATATTTGCAAATCAGGCCAAAATTAATAACTTAGAAAATACTCAAACAATTTCTGCAAAGAATTCACTGCTATTAAGGAGCCCAGCAGCAATTTAAGAACATGAACTTAAAGTCTTGGCAAATTACATACTGCCATCAGCTAAATTACAGACAGCATCCCATAGGTAAATGAGCAACTTACACTTGACATCTTTGAAATTTAGACAGACAAGGAGGGTAAAAAAGTAGTTTCTGCATCATATGCAGCTTGAATTACCCTGAAGAGGAAATCAAATTATTTACTTGAAAATTTTTCAATGTTGTATTATACTTGCAGAGTCTTGAAATTCCTACACAGAACTCCCTGATTTTGAAATCTACTGAGGTACTGACACCGGGGCAGTAGCACATGGCTGTACAGGTTGTCCACTGCACAATTCCAGGGGGTGTCAATCACACAGACTGTGATGAGAAAGGCACCCCTAGAGTGCAGTGCACCCCTGTACAATCAAATCCAGCAGCCCTGTCTGAGAGGCTTGAAAACTTTCCTGATGAACATGGAGAACGTGCAATTCAACAAATATTTATTGAGCATCTGTTATGTATGAGACACTGTTCTAGGTTCCAGGAATACAAGAGTGATCACAACAGACACGGTCCCTGTCCACATAGAGCTTATGTTCTAGCAGAGTGGAGGAAGCAGACAGATGATAAACCAATAAACAAGTAAGCATCTCTCATATCAAATGCTGGTGTTAGGGGGAGCAGTAAAGCCAGGTGAGAAGGAAATGGGATCCCAGCAATGGCAGCATTACTATTTGAAATAAGTTGGCAGAAAGTGTTCACTCACAAGTTGGCATTTTTAATCAGAAACCTTAAGGAAACCAGGTAACATGCTGTTTGTGTGGCTGAGGCAAGAATATTCCAAACAGAGGAAAGAGCAAGTGCAGACGCCCTAAGGCAAAGCCTGCTTGGCATATTCAGGGTAGAGCAAAGATGCGTGGCTGGAGTGGGTTGGAGGGAGTGGTGGCGATAGAAATGAATTCAGGTGGCGGGAGGGGGAAACAGATCTCATAGGGCCTAGGCAGCCTTTGCAGTGTTGCTCTTTACTCTGAGTGTGGTGAGAAGCCACTGGAAGATCCTGAACAGAGCAGTGACATCATCTGATGCAGGTGTTAAAAAGGATCTCACTGTACTTGAAATGAATTTTTATTACAAAAGATTATGTCTAAATTTCTAAAAATTGTCTAAACAATTTTCCCCCATACTCTGAGTGTTTTCAACCAAAATTAGCAATCCTATTTTTAAAATTGTGTCCCTTTTTAAAGCTGAGTGTGAATTCAAATGTTTAAGCAAATAAATACTTCCTGAAAGTGGTAAATACTGACACTTTTAGTCTTAATAAGCATTAAAGTTAATTTATGCACTCCCTTCCTGATGTTCAATTTGCCAAATGGTTCAGATTAATTCCTATCAATCACAGGAAAAAGAATCTGGAAACAAAAATCTCAAACATGTTAGCTGTGAGGGAAAGCGTTTCATGGATCGTAAAAGCATCAGAGACATGGTTAACGTGGTCAAGGTCTCTGCTCCGAGGGAGATGATTGCTCATAAAACAGTTTGCATTTTGTCAAGTTAACCTAACTCGTGGAACACAGCATTCTGGAATGTGACCTGGCCTTCCAGAAAAATTGTTAAACAATGTCTACTGTTCATAATAATACTGAAACTTCCAAAAAAATCACAGCCGCTTGTATGCTCATTGTTTTACATAAAATGCAATGAGGTATGTGAATAACGCACAAATTTCACAGTAGGAACTGTGCTATATTTTCCAAAATGTCTTCTACAAATGCATTTATATATGTATAATTCTCATGCTAAAGAACTCAGCAAATCACTTTCCACCAACAAATTTAGTACATACTTACGGAAAAGTTTAACATATAACAACAACAAAAAAAACTCAGATTGACTTGTCCCCGTACTGATAGGCTAACATAGATTCCTTTCGCAGTTATAAATAAATTGTCCACAGTGTTTGCACAACATATCTTGTAATAAATAACAAAAATATTGTGTCCCCCAAATCTTTTTTCTTGTCATGACTAATTTGTATAATTGAGGTACTATCATTCACACAGTTAATTCTTAAAAGTTTGGACTTGTTAAGAGTTGGGCACAAGATCTTGCCTTTAAAGCTAGTCATCAAAATCAGTGGCTATCCTGGGATACTTTATTACGAAGGGAAAGAAACTAATATTGCCAGTTCCTAACTTGTTCTGTCCTGGGCTAACCATGTGGGATGCCACAGGTCAGGTAGTCTTTGAAGTAACCTTATGAAGTGGGAATTATATCGATTTTATATAAGAGAAAACTGAAGCCAATGAGATAAAATAACTCGTCCCAAGTGATGAAGTTTGCCTAGGTCCCAGCCAGGCATAGTCAAGCCCTGGTCCTTCTGATTTCAAAGCCCTTGCTGCTTCTCTGTATTGCACACTGGTTACAAGTGCACGCTGGTTCTCTCTGTTGCACACTGAGCAACATCGTCTTTTTTAAATCTATTATGAAATAAAGTTAAACAGCTTCATAATTATCATTGTCATTATTTTTCTTTTTAGCTACTATTTTTTGGTCTGTCCTGTGGAAAGAGCTTGCAATCCTCACAAGAACCTTGTAAGGTGAATCTGCCAGCATGTTGCTACAGACCATGCTTACTTCAGCCAGTTTCTCTGCTGAATATCCTCCTTTTACTGATGAGGAAACCAAGTCAAGAAGTCATAAATGACACACCCAAGACTGGGAAGTGGTTAAACGGGTATTTAGACTCAGGTCTATTTTACTCCTGTGCCTGTGGGCCGTTTTCACATTCTTTTCAGTTGGACAGTTTTGAAAATGTGCAATGTTGCACTCAAATTAAATAACCTGAAATTTTACAATTCTGAAAGGGAACTGATGACTTGAGGCACTATGTAACTATGCTTCAACACCTCAAAAAGGCTGCACCAGGCCCTTTTTTACTGAATGGTGTTCAACATTCTCACAACTTGGCTCATGTTTTTATGCTGAACAAATGATTCATGACCCTTTATTCTGGGGGCTGGATTCCTTGAATCCAAAGTGATGTGATGAATAACAAGGATCCAGGCGTTGTTGCCCAGTTGATAGTCACAAAATACTTGGCCTTAATAAGTCAGGAATTATTTTCCCCATATTTCTCGAATTACATTAAAGAATATAAGGTTTTTAAAAATCTGGCAAAAATTGTGGTGTTTAATATTAAATATCCAACTGGAGAAGGCTTGGATTAATAAGATGGAAAAATTGGGGATGACCTGAAAAATTAATTTATCATCACTGACCTGTTTTCATATCTTGAAGCTTTTATGATCTAGTTTTATATCTACACTGCTATTTATTTATTTATTTATTTATTTTTTGAGACAGAGTCTCGCTCTGTCACCCAGGCTGGAGTGCAGTGGTGCAATCTCGGCTCACTGCAACCTCCGCCTCCTGGGTTCAAGTGATTCTCCTGCCTCAGCCTCTCAAGTAGCTGGGATTACAGGCATGCACCACCATGCCCTGCTAATTTTTTGTATTTTTAGTAGAGTCAGGGTTTCACCATGCTGGCCAGGCTGGTCTCAAACCCCTGACCTCAGCCTCAGCTAATTTTTTGTATTTTTAGTAGAGTCAGGGTTTCACCATGCTGGCCAGGCTGGTCTCAAACCCCTGACCTCAGCCTCAGCTAATTTTTTGTATTTTTAGTAGAGTCAGGGTTTCACCATGCTGGCCAGGCTGGTCTCAAACCGCCCACCTCAGCCTCCCAGAGTGCTGGGATTACAGGTGTGAGCCACTGTGCCCAGCCTACACTGCTTTTTCATAGCGAATGTTTCTTTTGCTGATGATCATAGAGGCAAATACAGACTTGTTTTACTTTTTTGACTAAAGGCAAAATAAATACTAATATATAACCATGCTTGTACTGTTATAGTTTATATGAATTGTGATTTATCCATCTATTCATTTCCATTTTAGGCAAAACAATTCCTCATTTTAAAGTCTAGTCTAATAAACCTTTTATGATAAAAAGGAATAAAATAGGAGTAGGTATTGATGTAGATTACAGATCTAATTTGTCAAAATTTTACCCTTAAAAGAGTTTTGTTGGGTCAGAAATACATTTTCCTGCTTTGAGTGTATTGACAAATTTTCCCTTTAAGATATATTAAAACTTAAATATATAGTTTGAAGTCTTATAAGAATTATAAATTTTGACCTGTGTCTTACAAGACATAATTTTTTACTTAAGACAAAATTCTCTCAAAGGACAACTCAGTCTCTTTAACACCCAAGAATAGGCTAGGGTCACTATTTTGTAAACTAACAGCTCTATAATTTCTCAAATCATATGTCAAGAACACTGATAAACAATTTTCTTAACTGTTTGGTAAACTTGCTGAAGTCTTGCAAAGATGTAAACACTGAGCTCTTTTAACTTACGCGCCTTACTTATTGCTCCTGGAAACATTATTATTATGCCTGTAGGACTGCCCTAGACAATCTCAGATTCATAATGTTAGGGCTAAATACACCCCACAGCATTATGGGTTAACTCATGCCACTTCTAGATCTGTCATTAAATTCTCTCCATCCTCCTAACTCCACCCAACTCAGTATATGACTCAGATGCCTTGAATCTCCAAAAACATTTCTTGAAACAGTCTGTTGGAAACCACCTCTCTTCTATGGACTCCATAGAAATGTTTTTGCTGTCTGTTCCTCCCACAAGGCATGTGTCCGCTTCTTCTTGCATTGTAGATACTTGCTGATATGCTGTATTTTCCCTGCCAGACAGTAAGCTCATCAAGGGTGCCATCTGAATCACTTTAGTTTCTTTTGTCATATAACTCACATGAAGTAGATTCTCAAGTATTGAGTATTGAATGTGTACTCAATAATTACAATGTGTACTTAATAATTGAATGTGTACTTAATTGAATGTGTACTTAATAATTTCTGTTAGCCATGACACATTTTCGAAGAAGCGTTTTAGGAAGTACTCGGTCAAGGGAAAAAAAAAAATAAAGAGCCATAAGAATAGAAAACTCTTCAAGAGCTAAGCCAGAATAACTGGCACTTAAAAGTGACACATTCAATTTCTTCACCTTTATATAACCTCTAGAAGATCAAATGTTGATAAAATATTTATCTTCAGTTGTCACAAGCCAGACTTTGATTTAAAACTCTTGGGTACATGAATGTCATGCCAGACCAGAAATACATCATCATGTATTTTTAATTTAAACATGGGTATGTAAAAAATTTATATATGCCTGATATGAAAAAATTTGAGTGAAAAAATCTCCCAACAGTCACCACAAACAAGAAAATAGAATCTAAAAGCAATTTTTAAACTTCTGTAAAAGTGCAATGAAAAGCCTTCTGTTTGCAAGTCCAATGTGGTATTGAAATGACACATAAAACACATTCTCTTACCTTTAGGGAATCAAAGCAGGCAATTACTCTTCCATTTTCAACCTGACAACTTTTGGGGGGATGAGCAAATTTGCATTCTTCATCAGAGCGTGAGCATGTTCCTCTTTGAAACTGTCTGCAGACTTCTAATGTCAGCCATTTTGTATCTCTGACTGGGGCAACGTTCAAAGCCATGGTGATAAAGTAATTTGGGCTGTTTGTTTCTGTTAAATGATGAAATCAATCCAAGTTCTAATGATTCCAAAACTACTGTTGTGAAAACTCCCACATGTAAGTCTGAAGGTGAGTGATAAATTGCTTAGTGAAGTCCAATCCAAGGAACAGGATGATGAGAGAGTGTATGGACAGGCAATCACTCATCAATCAATATGTCCCACTTGAAGATGGTGGGCCGCAATAAAAGCATGCTCAGTGTCATCTCTGGCTTTCAACGTCAGAGTCTCTTGACTGTTTTGCAGATACAGCTGTTATTAATAAAGTGACTTCAATATCATGGCACTCCTTGGGAGAATATTTAATGCTGATGCTCACAGCTATTGACGATGTTGGAAAATAAGACACTCAGATGTTCATATTTTAGCAGGACTTTTTCTTTCCCCCTTTTAAATTCTGAAATTAAGCAATTGGCAAAGTCAGACAACTGAGGTATCTTCATCCACTCATAAGGTCAGGGTAAAGTGTACTTGACAGAAGAGCGGGATGTGAATACAAAGAAAGCTCCCAAGCTGCAGTTTCCAGCAAAAGTGACTTCACACAGGCACTTTTAAATGATAAACCTGCAAAACAGAAATGAAATATTAACCTTTACACAAACTCAATGGAATCAACACTTCAACGAACTATTGAACTCTTATCTAGAATTTGCAAAAGCAGTTTAGAGCTTTGAGCTTTGAGTATAGTGAGAAAAGTTATGCATTAAAGAAAAAAAAAGAATATGCAACGGAAACCGTATTGCAGAATTGTCTAGGCAGCAGTCCAAAAGTTAGGAATGACTCAAACAGATGAGTGTGGCAGACACAATAATTAGGCCTTCTGAAACAATCCCATCTAATGTGCTTAATCACCAAAACAGTGTATTAGGACTGTGGCTTCCAATTAATTTCACATTTAGGCCACTGATTTTATTGTTGGGAATGCTATAAACAATTATTTGGGATGTGTCCCTCCTATGTAATAAAGATATTGTCATTTTGGATGAAGTGTGGGCTCTTTCTTCTTTATGTTCTTCCTAGTTTACAGAGATGTGGACTTGGAGATGGGTAGGTAGGATCCTCTTGATATTTTTTCTCAGGTATCTTGATACTTCCTCTCCACCATGACTTACCTAATGTTTATCTTCCTATTTACACTGCAAGCATTCACAGGGCAAAGACTATTCTTTATAGTTTTCATTTCTGTATTCCCAGTGCCTTAGTCTATGACGTATATTAGACCCTCAAGAAATATTTATTGACCAATTTAACTGATGACTAAGTGCAGGAATGTAAATTAGCTTTAGTTGAGTTCAGTTTAGTTTTTAACTGAGTCATAATCTAAAAACGCTCTGTAGTATGGAATGCTGGAGTTAAAACACATGGCTACAACAAAAATATATTCAGTAAGTTCAGATGTCTAAAATAAGCACCTTCAGTTTCTTTTAACTTTTTCAAGGGTTATGAAATCATTAAACATTAAATTCCAGTTACTGGGACAAGCATGAATAAAGGACTAAAGTCCAGAAGTTGATTATTTTCATAAATAGGATATGCCACAAATGACCTTACATACTTGCTGAGCCTTGATGTCTTTCTAAAAAATTTATACCTAAGAAGAACTTAATGAAGACTGGAAGTAGATAATTTTAAATTGGCAGGTACCAAATAAATTCAGAGAGCAATAATTTTTTTTTTTGAAATGGAGTCTTTCTCTGTCGCCCAGGCTGGACTCTGTCACTCAGGCTGGAGTGCAGTAGCGCGAACTCAGCTCACTGCAACCTCTGCCTCCTGTGTTTAAGCGCTTCTTGTGCCTCAGCCTCCTGAGTAGCTGAGCCTACAGGCGTCTGACACCACGCCTGGCTAATTTTTGTATTTTTAGTAGAGACAGGGTTTCATGGCTTCACCATGTTGACCAGGCTGGTTTCGAACTCTTGACCTCAGGTGATCCGCCCACCTCAACCTTCCAAAGTGCTGGGATTACAGGCGTGAGCCACCGTGCCCAGCCCAATAATTTTTAAGTGGTTCACAACTGTTCCCTTAAAAAGTATGTCCCCAAATCAACTAAGTTTATTTAACTCTGGGTAAACCAAGCCAGACGAGCTTCCTTGCATTAGGGCTTTTTAAATTTTTTAAGTTTTTTTCTTTTTTTTGAGACGGAGTTTCACTCTTGTTGCCCAGGCTGGAATGCAGTGGTGTGATCTTGGGTCACTGCAACTTCCGCCTCCTGAGTTCAAATGATTCTCCTGCCTCAGCTTCCCGAGTAGCTGGGATTACTGGTGCCCACCACCATGCCCAGATAATTTTTGTATTTTTAGTAGAGGTGGGGTTTCACCATGTTGGCCAGGCTGTTTTCAGACTCCTCACCTCAGGTGATCCACCCACCTTGGCCCCCCAAAATGCTGGGACAACAGACGTGAGCCACCGCGTCTGGCCTGCAATAGGGCTTTTCTTGGCTGCTGTGTCTGATGGGTCCCTTATAAGGAGGAAGCCTCAATGGTGTCTCAAGCTTATCTGATGATGGAACATTTATTTAAGCAGGACATCTCTTGGAACTGGTGGGAATTGCTACTTCATCCCAATAATTCTTTTACATTTTAATAAAAGTGTTTGCATGAGTTATAATTGCATGCGCATTTAAGGAAGTTGGCAATCTTGAAAGCTATGACACATAGCAAACTTCAATTATAAAATATTTGAGGGATCCAGGCAGGCTCCTGCATGTCTGTTTGGCAACGTTGTGTTCACAGAAGCTAATATCAGCTAGCTTAAGCTAGGGAGCTTAAGAAGATGAGTTTAATAACCAAATTTAATATGGGTTGGGTTTCATAGACCAGCCTGGACTTGTATCTTTATTACCTCAACCTGCACCTCTGGCTCCCATGGAGAACAAAGGATGAGGAAAGCAAAGGACAAGGACATATTTCTGCCTGCATCAAGGGAGATGAGGCACCAATGACAAGGATATTTCAAAGGATGGGCTGAATACACTTAGTGTTTGAAAAATATTACATAGAGTCCCCAAATCCTCAGTACCAAGCCCCAAGGTAGATGCTCAACCTCAAAGGCAGCAGAGTCTCTCCCAAGGGCTCCTATGGAGGAAAAGAAAGAGGTAAACATAGGTACTGTTGCATAGATGGCAAGAATAATTACTCAGATTTTCCTAAAAGTTCTCCAGGAGCTATGCTTCCAATGCAGTTCAGTGAATGCTGTACATTTTTATTCATACTTATAGGTAAGAAGCCTTTTTCATTCCTCCTGGAAGAAACATATATTTTTTCCCCTGGGAGAATTTCCATTTCAACTTACTATGAAAATCCCACCAGAATTCAGATGATCAGACTCTACCAAGATACACTTGCTTAAAATTAAGTATTTATTTGAATTGACAAAAATTGTATAAGATTGTTATGTACAAATGATATTTTGAAATATGTATGCATTGTGGAATAGCTAAATTGAGCTAATTAACATATGCATACTTAGCATTTTTTAGTTGTGAGAACACTTAAAACCTCTAAGTGAGATCACGCCCTATTTGTCTTTAAGATAAACTTGCTTTCAAAAGCAGAGATGGCCTGCCTTACACCTTATACAAAAATTAACTCAAGATGGATTAAAGACTTAAATTTAAAACCCAAACCATAAAAAACCCTAGAAGAAAACCTAGGCAATACCATTCAGGACACAGGCATGCACAAAGACTTCATGACAGAAACACCAAAAGCAATTGCAATAAAAGCCAAAATTGATAAATAGGATCTAATTAAACTAAAGAGCTTCTGCACAGCGAAAGAAACTATCATCAGAGCGAACGGGCAACCTACAGAATGGGAGAAAATTTTTGCAATCCACCCATTTGACAAAGGTCTAATATCCAGAATTTACAAGGAACTTAAACAAATTTACAAGAAAAAAACAAACAATCCCATCAAAAAGTGATATGAACATACAAAGGATAGAAAAGGGCAATGGATATGAACAGACACTTCTCAAAAGAAGACATTTACGCAGCCAACAAACATGAAAAAAGCTCAACATCACTGATTATCAGAGAAATGCAAATCAAAACCACAATGAGATACCATCCCATGCCAGTCAGAATGGTGATTATTAAAAAGTCAGGAAACAATAGATGCTGGCGAGGCTGTGGAGAAATAGGAATGCTTTTACACTGTTGGTGGGAATGTAAATTAGTTCAACCATTGTGGAAGACAGTGTAGTGATTCCTCAAGGATCTAGAACCAGAAACACCATTTGACCCAACAATCTCATTACGGGGTATATATACCCAAAGGAATATAAATCATTCTACTGTAAAGACACATGCACACCTATGTTTATTGCAGCACTATTTACAATAGCAAAGACATGAAATCAACTGAAATGCCCATCAATAATAGACTGGATATAGAAAATGTGGTACATATACAACATGGAATACTATGCAGTGGAATGAGATCATGTCCTTTGCAGGGATGTGGATAAAGCTGGAAGCTATCATCCTCAGCAAACTAACACAGAAACAGAAAACCAAATACTGCATGTTCTCACTCATAAGTAGAAGTTAAACATTGAGAACACATGGACACAGAGAGGGGAACATCACATACGAGAGCCTGCTGGGGGTTTAAGGGGTGAGAGGAGGGAACTTAGAGGACGGGTCAATAGGTGCAGCAAACCACCATGGCACACGTATACCCATGTGACAAACCTGCACATTCTGCACACGTATCCTGTTTTTTTTTTTTAATTTTAATTTATTTTTAATTTTTGTTCTTCTTAAGACAATTTTAACCTTTAAGTTACTAGATTCTTTTTTTATGAAATAAAAGAAAACAATTTCAATGATATGTAACTTTCATTGCCCCCCCTTCCAGATTTTAGGAACAGATATGTTTGTTCATTTCCCTTCATTTTTATGTAACACATTATTTGCACAGGTTATGTGAAAATGTGTTCTCCTTTTAACCAGGATATAACTGGACAAACTAATTGTACAATTGAGGCCACATCTACTAGAGAATCATACTTTAGAGTGATTATCATTTAATTAGATACGCCAAGCCCAGCCTGCTATTAAGAAAAAATGGTTGATTTTTATATGTGGAGCCAATTTCTATAGAGCTCTTCTGAGAAAAAGGACTTTGTAGCTGGCTAATAGGGTCCCAGTCTCAGAGATGGCAACGGGGCCACTTTCTAGCAACTTAGCAACCATAGCAAATTCATTGACTCTGAAGAAGGTTCATGAAAATATGCAGGTGCTGCAGGTGAAGTCCGGTGGGAAAAGTGTTTTGGGCTTGGTTTCATTTTTTTTTATATTATTATTATTATTATTATTATACTTTAAGTTTTAGGGTACATGTGCACAATGTGCAGGTTAGTGACATATGTATACATGTGCCATGCTGGTGTGCCACACCCATTAACTCATCATTTAGCATTAGGTATATCTCCTAATGCTATCCCTCCCCCCTCCCCAAATTAATAAATAAATAAACAAATCTTAAAAAGTGGAGTAGGCTGGGTGCAGTGGCTCACGCCTGTCATCCCAGCACTTTGGGAGGCCAAGATGGGCAGATCACTTGAGGCCAGGAGTTTGATACCAGCATGGCCAACATGGCGAAACCCTTTCTCTACTAAAAATACAAAAATTAGCCTGGCACACGCCTGTAATCCCAGCTACTTGGGAGGCTGAGCATGAGAATTACTTGAACCTAGGAGGTGGAGGTTGCAGTGAGCTCGCGCCACTGCACTCCAGCCTGGGCAATACAGAGAGCCTCTGTCTCAAAAAAAAAAACAAAGAAGAGCAGATGTACCCAAGCTTTCTGATGGCCAGAGTCACTTGTACAGCAAAGATGTTTCAGAAGGAAAGAGGTGTACATTATATCACAGGTACAACATACTGTTATCATAGCCTCTCATGAATCCACTCTTTCTCCCAGCTTGTTCTCTGTTCCTTTCCAAAAAGCTATATGGCTACTGTTAGCATAGGCACCTGTACCAAGGAGTGGGTGCAGGCAGGCAGATGTGGGGAAAAGGGAGAGAGCCACTTGAGCTAGGTTAGGTGGTTCTACCAAAGAGAAGAGCAATGGAAGGTAAGGATGGGCTAGACCACATTTCAGCATGGCCATCAAGAGACGGGACTGAGAGATATGCCAACATATAGATGTAATAGAATATTGGACTTACTAGCCTGCCAGTTGCTGAGAGGAAGGGGCATGTGTTAGACTGTGCTGTTCAAGGCGGAAATCACCAGCAACATAACAATCAAGCACCTGAAATGTGGCTAGTGCAACTGAGAAACTAAATTTTAAATTTTTATTTATTCTTAATGAATTTAAATTTCAAAAACTCACCCTTGATTCAGTCATTGGAAAACTTTTTAGTGTGATTAGACCAAGTTGAGTATATAAATTTACTTTTTTAATTTTAAATTTTATGAAACCTACATACAGATGGAGTACTGCCAATGAAAATTTAGCATCCAAATTCAGATGTGCTCTAAGTAGAAAATACACACTGAATTCAAAAATACATGCCTTGTAAGAAAAAAAAGAATGTGAAAATATCTTATTAAGATTGTTTCATAGTTATTACATACTGAATTAATATTTTTAATATATTGGGTTAAATATTAAAATTGATCTCACCTGCTTCTTTTTCCCACTCAAAAATTCATAATTATCTAAGTAGCTCACATTCTATTGCTACTGACGGTGCTGTCTCAAGGGCTTTTGCATTTCTTCTATTAGTCAACGAAACTTCCAGGAGTGATAGAAAGTCCTAAGAACTAGCTTCCAGCCTTCATTTTGCCAAGGTATCTCGTCACATAACCTTGGGCAAGTCAATTTCTTTGAGATCCACCTTCTTCATCTAAATGTCGATAATAGTTCCTGCCTGTATGTACATGGTTGCTGCCATGAAAGACAGATTATAGTGGAAATATAAAAGTATTCTGTGATTTTTAAAAGTTACTATACCAATCTGTATTAACAAAATCAACTTTCAGGCTTCCTCTCTCTCTACGATAGTTCCGTATGATGACCAGGATTAGACCTGGTGTAGATCTGCTCCAGCCACAGAGTCTGAGAGCAGGGAGGTGCCTAGAGATCAATGGTCTGACTGCATAGTGGTACCTGGACCTCTTATCTGGAGAAGCCTTCACTTCTCACACCACCTTTATTTTGCAACCAAAGGGAGCCTCAGAGAGGTTTTTCCAAGTGTCACTACAAAAACCTTAAGCCCGCTTTCTTCCTCCAGCTGCTGTTCACCCAAAAGTGAAGGGAACATCTCTGGGGCCAACAGTCACCCTGGGTGGGAAGCAGGGCTGGAATACTCTGGTAGCATGAATGGGAGCCTGCTTCCCTGAGGGCATGGTGGAAATGCAGCTGCTTTTCCATTCACAGTGCCCTGGATGAGCAGGGAGGAAGGGGTGGCATTTCAAGTTCATCTGCCCAGAGGGGCCCCTGTTAATAATGTCTGGAGAGGGCACCTCCAGACATTTCATAATTTTGGAAATTAGGAAAATTTCCATCAAGATTCCATGTATAATGGCATTGCCCCATTATATGCAGAGCACCCTTAGCCTTTCCCAGAAGTTTCTAGGCTGCACTGGGAACAGGGTCTCTGCCCACATTATTTTCCAGTTTTGTGTAAGTCTCTCTCACTGGTGTGTTTTAGCTTCCATTTCTTTCACTTCTTTTGACTTTTTTGGTTTTATTTCCAACGTCCCAAACAATCCCACCCTAATTAGCTCCTTCCAGTGCAGAACCTAGGCAATGTTTGGGAGTAGTTGCCCCTGATTATTTCTCTGGCAGGCCCTCTCCTCTTCCTCCTCAGGCATTTAGAAAATTCCTGCCTTTATAAGCCACCTCCTGGAAAAGGATATGAGCTTGCCAGGAAGGTTCAGCTGAGCCACCCTCTGGCAGGCCCTCCTCACAGGCCTGCATCCGGAACAGCGCCCCCTCCTTCGTCCTTTCCCTTTTGACACCCTCTCCTACAGCCCATCTTTAATACTGCCTGGTCATTATTTTTAAATAGGTATCATTATTCCTTAATTCACAAGAACTGTAAATATTGATTTCTCCATCTGCCTCCCCACAGTGTAAACTCCTACAGGGTTTGCCTCAGGTATCTGATAGACTTTGCCTATTATTTTTGAATCCCCAGAGTTCAGTTCAGTGCCTGGTATGCAGAATATACTGGACAAATGTTTGTTGAATGAGCTCCTGATCCTCCTCCAAGGAATATTTGCATTTTAATAAGAACCAAAGTCTAAGCTAAAGGAATAATGCTCTGAATGGGGAATTCCAGTATTATCTGTAGGAAAATTCCAGCAGATTCTACTGGCTTACCCTGCGGCTGCCAAGTTGGTTGAGGCTGGGAGCTGCCCGAGGGATGCACACCGTGAGCCTCAATGCCCAGGTCTTTAGTCCAGCTGTTTTTAAAGTGTTGTGCCCGGGCCAGCGGCGGCAGCATCCGCTGGGAGCTTGTTAGGAATGCACTCTCGGCCCGGCGTGGTGGCTTACACCTGTAATCCCAGCACTTGGGAGGCCGAGGCAGATGGATCATTTGAAGTCAGGAGTTCCAGACCAGCCTGGAAAACATGGTAAAACCCCATGTCTACAAAAAATAGGAAAAATTTAGCCGGGCATGCATGGTGGCGCACGCCTGTAATCCCAGCTATTCAGGAGGCTGAGACATGAGAATCACTTGAACCCAGGAGGCAGAGGTTGCAGTGAGCCAAGATCGTGCCACTGCACTCCAGCCTGGATGACAAGAGCGACACTGTCTCAAAAAAAGAAAGGAAAGAAGGAAGGAAGGAAGGAAGGAAGGGAGGGAAAGAGAAAAGCACACTCCTATTAGGCCCCATCACCAAGGTCCTGGATCAGATACCCTGACAACGAGGACCAGCAATCTGTGTTTTAACAAGCCATCTAGGGGGCGGCTGATGCAGGCTCAAGCTTGAAAACCCCTGTCGGAAGCATTCCTTGCCTTCTGTGTGCCAGGCATCCTGCTGCTTGCTGAAAAGAACAAAGATGTCTGCCTGGAGTTACCTGCAGGCTTTTGAGTTCACTGATTTCCCTAGAAACAATTGTAAGAGTGCTGGCCCGGCTGCCCCCAGCGGCTGTTTCTGATCAATAAAAACAAAACAACAAAACAGAGCCAGACTCACAGAAAACACCTGAGAGATTTGTTTCAGCTAAGACTTCCTTCTGTGAGAATTAGGAAAGACAATGACCCATAGCCTTCTGGAGAGGGTGGGTGGGGCCTTGTTTTAGGGACACTTGTCTGAGAGAGGACCACTTTAAAGGGACTAGTGGCCTGATGACCAGCAGCTCAGTCATCAGAAGGAGCTGCTTTGTAGTGCCCCATCCTCTCCAGACAGTGTGTGATTTAAGGAATATCCAGGTTCACTGCTTGACTCATCTTTAAAGGAAAGGCAAGACTGAAGTTTGAGAAGAAAGAAACGAGGTTCTGTAGTATTTCCTGAAATGCCAAAGGATGTGCCGTTCAACTCTACAAAATAATCCCAAGCTATTTTTAGGGTCTTTACTTACATGACACTTCATTTTTCAAAATGTATTTAAGAACTCTTCTAAGTGTTAGATTTTCAGAAAGCAGTCACTTTTGACTGTATAAAAGAACTTGCCGCTCACATTCTTTTGCAGCTGCTAAGTTATGCAGGGTGAGTTTGGAAAGCCTGGCTTTTCACTCTGCAAGGAGGCGACCTCCCTCCATTCCACGCCTCTCAGACAAGCTGGGGCTGTGGACCCCAGGTGTCTCCTCCGTGCCATTGCTTTCTAGATAGTTTGTACATTTTTTTAAGGGAAAAACATCAGTCATGTCCAATCTTGAGACTGAGATTGATCAAAATTTCAGACCACCTTAAGGGAAATAATTCTGCAGCACACAGTTCCTCCAGTTTACTTTCGGGTCATCTATGATATTTTAGCTGCCTGCCAGACATCGGCCTCCTAGGGAGCTGATTAAAGGATCTTTGCAAAACAAGCCTATTTCTGAGTCAGACAGTCAAGAACTCATTATCCATTAAGTAATTTATAGGATGCCTTTAATTCTTTTTATATAAATCTAATTACAAGAAAGAAACCTTGTCTCCTTGACTCTCCTATTTCTAATTTTCGGAATCTCTGAGTTTCCTATTTTTAATTTTTAAATTCTTAAAATATATATTTTAAAAAAATAATGTTTCCTTCCTGTGAGTGGCTCAACATTGGAGCGTCCCCACTCTATTTCTGGAGCCTAATTTAAAATAGCTCTCAATGTGCTCTCTCTGTTGATCAATGACTTGGCCGCATCCTGAGCCTATCAGATGCAGACGCCTGGGCGGGAGAGGGCCCTGGAGGAGCCGCCAGCTGAAGGACTGGGGCTGAGAGCCACTTGATCTCCAGGAGGAGGGTGTAAGACTGCCCTGTAATCACAGCCTCCGAGAAGAGGCTCCTAACTGGGGCCTGCCCATAGGAAGCTCAGTGAACCAAGGGAAACACAGATGTGAATGAGATGCAAATGCAAGTGAATAGAGAACTCGCTTGACTTCTCAAAGAAAAACATTGAGGCAGGCAGGTAGCAAAAGAGATTTCTTTTAATGGTTTTTCTTTTAGATACCTTTAAATTGGTTTTATTTTAATTAATTAATTAATTTATTTATTTATTTATTTTTCTTGAGATGAAGTCTTGCTCTGTTGCCCAGGCTGGAGTGCGGTGGCACAATCTCGGCTCACTGCAACCTCTGCCTCCCAGGTTCAAGTGATTCTCCTGCCTCGGCCCCCCAAGTAGCTGGGATTACAGACACCTGCCACCAAGCCTGGCTAATTTTCATATTTTTAGTAGAGACAGGGCTTCACCATGTTGGCCAGGCTGGTCTCAAACTTCTGACCTCAAGTCATCCACCCACCTCGGCCTCCCAAAGTGCTGGGATTATAGGGGTCGGCCACCATGCCCGGCCTAATTTATTGAAAATATAAATAAAATGGTGCCTTGAATGTTCTGCTTGGTTGAAGGACAAGACCAACTTTTCTAACCTGGACTCTAGTCACTCTGCCTCTGAACAGCTGTGTGATGGCTCCTGCTCTATCTGAGCTTCAGTTTCCTTGTTTTTCATCAAAGGGATAGTAACACTTAAGCCATAAATACATGCGCTGCAACCAAAATATATTTAGTAGTATAATATCAATACTCTCTAAGTGGTACCTAATCTGTATCAACATTAGTTCTTGAGACATCCACATGAATGTACACACACACACACACACACACAAATGACAGGTGGAAATAACTTTTTTACTAAAAGTTATTTTCTCCAAAGTCAATGAAGTATAAGTAAAAGAAAGTAGAAAGGCTCTTTCTCTGAAGGTAGGTACAAGCTATGAAGTCCTGCCTAGCATGTGAGTTGGACACGCCCTTGATAGACTGTCTTCTAAAACTAACTCCAAACTTTCATTCTTTCTAACTAGAGAAAGAACCGTGTCTGACAATGATATCTTCATTTTACATGGTACTTTGTCCTCTGGAACATACTTTCAGATATATTAATATAAGGGAAATAAAACATAGGGTTACCCAAGAACATTCAATGAGTCAGATAAGCCAACCTTTGTTTCATGATAAAAATAACAAAAGGAGAAATTTCCAACTTTTTTTTTTCATGTATCTTATGTCTTAAAGTACAAGTGAAAAATTCATAAAATCCAGGGCTCATTTTATCATGCAAAAATTTCCAATCTCTTTTCATTGCCATTTCCAGGAATGGGTAGAGAAAGAAATCACATCTTCAATTCAAAGAGTGAAAATTTCTAAATATATTCTTGAAACTACAGCCAGATGTAATCTATTCAACACATATTTGTATTCAAATTATGTTTTTCACTGCATCTGTGTTTTCTATCCAAATATTTATAATTCAGTTAGGAGATGCTCTTATTAGAAATAAAAGCAATTGTATTAGAGACCATTGAAAACTGCATTGCACTTACCGGTTTCCTGGATGTCCAGGAACCAATGGCTGTAGCCAGACAGAACAATGATCGATCTGTCAGCTGAAATCTAGCCCTGAATTCCCAGAGAACTCTTTGTTAGAACTTCCATTTCCTTCCCCGGCCACAGCCTCGGGTGGACAGAACCACTCTGAGCTGACCTTTGTCTTTTTCTCTCTCTCCAGTGACCAGCCTAATGGCCATTTCATTGGCCTGTACACCTACCTATAAATACTAATAACCCCATTTTTGACAAAATGTTTGTAACACAACTTTTATTATCACCAAATGAAAATCATAGTGTAGCCAACAGACACACTTTTTAAAAACAAAATCAATATATTGCCATAACTATAAATACTGTAATTTACATATCAACAGAAAGCTACTTAATACAATAAATAATATGTATTTTAAAATTTTGATGCTAAGGCACAAGCATATTAGAAGACAGAATGAAGTGTCAGAAGCTGACACCTGTTTGTTTGCAGCACTGTAATGAATGTAACGGGTACGAATGTAGGCTGACACAGGTTTGATAAAAGGTGTGGCTTATCAAATTGCTGAATAATTTCTGATGAAGTTCCTAACAAGTTAAATAATAATCTTCTCGGCTGGGTGTGGTGGCTCAAGCCTGTAATCCCAGCACTTTGGGAGGCCAAGGCGGGCGAATCACAAGGTCAGGAGATCGAGACCATCCTGGCTAATATGGTGAAACCCCGTCTCTACTAAAAATACAAAAAATTAGCCAGGCGTGGTGGCAGGTGCCTGTAATCCCAGTTACTCAGGAGGCTGAGGCAGGAGACTCACTTGAACCCGGGAGGCGGAGGTTGCAGTGAGCCGAGATTGTGCCACCGCACTCCAGCCTGGGCGACAGAGCCAGACTCCATCTCAAAAAAAAAAAAAAAAAAAAAAAAAAGAATAATCTCTGTTTACACAGTTGTTGCATTCTTGAAAAGTTCGATTATACTAAGACTGTCTAATAATTAAAAAAAATAAAAGTAAGACTGGGCACAGTGCCTCACACCTGTAATCCCAGCACTTTGGGAGGCCGAGGCGGGCAGATCACCTGAGGTCAGGAGTTTGAGACCATCCTGGCCAACATGATGAAACCCCGTCTCTACCAAAAATACAAAAATTAACTGGGTGTGGTGGTGCACACCTGTAATCCCAGCTACTCAGGAGGCTGAGGCAGAAGAATCACTTGAACCCAGGAGGCAGAGCTTGCAGTGAGCAGAGATAGCACCACCACACTCCAGCCTGGGTGACAGAGTAAGACTCTGTCTCAACAAATAACAACAGACGTACAGGCTGGTTCCTCACTCCAAGGGAGTCACGTCCATTGCAAGACGTCAAAATCCTTTACTCCTGTTCATTAAATTCCAGAGATGCCCCCCAGGTATTTGGACAATTTTTTTAAAAATGCTCCTTTAAGTTTCCACCTTCTCCCTCAGGGTAGTGTGGTCCTCATTATGAATGGTTGACATAGGGGCTTTGTCTGCCTAAGTATCGCTAAGTAGGCCCAGGTATAACACATCAGCATAGTTAGTATAGTAGACAGTGGGGAACACTGGCAGGATCTTGACAAGACTCCCAGCTGGAGGAAGCTCTTTCTGGAAGCACCACCTAGGATACATTAGAATTGAAAGGGTTGGCAGGGGAAGGGAAATTGGTTAAAGGTTATAGCCATGGTCGAGCAGAAAGGTCAAAAATTATACTGCAGTGCTGAGAACAAAACAGAGGTGTTACTGCTGAGGTCAATTCATTAGAAGCAAATTCATCTTTGGGGATTGGGAATGAGGCGTGTAGGAAAGAGATGAATCAAAACGGACTTCAAGGTTGAGTGTGGCAGCTCAAGCCTGTAATCCCAGCACTTTGGGAGGTGGAGGCGAGTGGATCACCCGAGCTCAGGAGTTCAAGACCAGCCTGGGCAACGTGGTGAAACTGTCTCTACCAAAAAAATAAAATAAAATGAAATAAAATAAAATTAAATTAAATTAAATTTAAAAAGAAACAAAAATTATCTTGGCGTGGTGATGCACACCTGTAATCCCAGCTACTTGGGAGGCTGAAGCAGGAGAATTGCTTGAACCCAGGAGGCAGAGGTTGCAGTGAGCTGAGATCGCACCACTGCACTCCAGTCTGAGGACAGAGCGAGATTCCGTCTCAAAAAAATAATTATTAAAAAAAAAGTGAGGGAGGACTTCAAAATGTGGGTCCTGTGTGTGCAGAAGGACACCAAAGCTCTGCCCAGGAGAAAGCAGAAGGCAGCTAGAAATGGGTATAGAAGTGATGGGCATGGATCCAGAGTTGGAGTTCATGGCCATGGAGATGACTGCTAAAACCATGGAATGGCAAAAATAAGAGAGGGGGAAGGGATTTATTTGTATACATCTAGGAGAGAAAACAGGAAGGCTTGCACTGGATCAAGGACAGTTTCTTCAGTGATTTGGAGGTGAAAAAAGGAAGAGGAGTAAGGCAAACCACAGAAAAAGAAAGCGACAAAAGATCCTTCCAATAATGCAACAGTGAGGGAGAAAGGTTCAGAGTTTCAAGAGGAGGGAGTAGCCAAAAGCGTCCACTGCCACGGAGAGATCAAGGCACGTGGACAATTTGTGGTGGCTAGGTGTCACAAAGGGGAAGTCCCTGCTGGCTTTCAAGGGGGTGGTTTCTGTGGCATGACGCTGTTGGAGCTGGGGAAGGAGGCACTCAGTGCCTGGAGAATTTGGAGCACTCGCTGCTGCAAGAACAGTATGGCGGCAAGGCAGGGATTGCACTCTCTGCTCTGAAGTCAGAGATGCTTTGGTGCCTGTGGGATTCTGAGCAGTTACCCTTTTGGAACCTCAGGTTTGTAGAGAGTTTTAAGGGCGCACTCTCTGAAGCCCCTGGGAGGGTGGGAGACCACGTGCTTCTCCCTTGACTCTTCCCACATTTCTTTCATTTTAATGGAAAGAGAAAAACAGGACAAGAGCTTGGGGAGATGGCAGGGTAGAGGTATGGGCCAGCGTGCGGCCACTGGCCTCAAGAAGGGGGAAGGACAGGGTGGCTGGCTTTCATGGAGGCCCAGCCTCAGCGAGGAAACAAGACACTCACTTCACACTCACAGGACCCACAGAAGGTGGGAAGTGAGGGATGCAGCCTGGCTAGACAGCAGGAAATGAAACCAGGGCAGCTTCAGTCCTGCAGCCTTTATCGTCTCGGTCAAATCAGAGTTGTTCTACCTGCTGCAAAAGTGGTGCTGGGGCCTTCCAGCCAGTGCCTGAAGTGTGGGAAATCCTTGGTGGGCAGTTACAGAAGATGGCGGGGAAAGAGAAAGGCAGGGAATCTCAAGTGGCCCAGGAGGCACAACTTCAGCAAAAGAGCATAAATTTATTCTGAGATGAATGGTTATGCTTTCTCCATCTACCCTTGGCCACTGGAAAGCAGAGGCGGAAAAAGGGTGCTGCCAATTTCAAAGGTCAAGGTCTTGGAGATGGGACAATTTAAAACAACAAAAAGGCCTGAGGTATGAGGCTAGTACACATGGAGGTGACGGCAGTTGAGGAGGTGGATAAAAGGGCTGTTCTCTCCTGGGTGGAAATTTTATCTGTGATCTTGCAATTTGTTTCTGAGTGTATCGTTAAATTTCTTGATGTGTGTGCATGTGTGTGAGTGTGCACATGCCAAGTGGCAGCAGTGAATGATGTCAGAAGTGGGCATGGCTGATACTCCCCACCAAGGGGGTTTGTATCCATCATGGGCTCAGTACATCATAATCACATGTGCTGTGCACAGGAGGGAAGAGCCAGGGGCTTCCTTTCTATTGGAATGAATAACTGCAGAGAAGGTGCATTAAGAATGCACACAGGTATTAAGGAGAAGAAAAAGGCAGGTGCTGGACAGTGTTAGAGGAAGCAGTGTGGGGAGCCAACTGATAGATTACTGGGATGGGGTTAGCATCTTCAATGGCAAGATAACACCCTCAAAGAGCTCAGAACAAACACTTACTGAGAAGTATTTGAGATAATGTTTTTAAAGGGAAAGATAATAAAGATGAGAGTGATCCAAGGGTTTATGCCTGGTGGCCTGTGCTAATTTAAAAAAAAAAAAAAAGGAGGTTAGCATATCTGTGGATGGTGGATGGGGAAGGTGGAGAGCAGAAGGAATGGCTGGAACACAGGCAGTTTGGCTGCAAAATCCACCAGGCCTCTGTTTAACCACTCTCTTGTGTGGTTTTATGGCTTCAAATGCACTCTTTTGTACAGTTTTATGGCTTTAAAACCCACTAGACAGTGACATTTGTGTTCTTTCTCCTATTTCTTTCTCCCCTCCTCCCTCTCTCCGATACCCTACAACTGATCCAATGGCAGATGCCTCTGGCTCCACATTCCTAATGGCGCCAGAGTCTGACCACGTCTCACCATCTGCACTTGGCCCCTGCCTTGGAGCCAGCATTCTCTCTCACAACAGGAGTTCAAAGCCTCCTCACCAGTCTACTGATGGCTCTACCCTTGCCCCACTGCAGCCACATCTCAATAAATCATCCTGAGGGACTCTTTGAAAATGTAATCAGATCATGTCACATTTCTGCCCAGGAACCTCCAATGGCTCGCCACCTCACAGAGCAAGACCGTCAAGAGCCTTCTGACGGCCTACACTGACCTCGGTGACTGGCCCCATACTTTCTGACTCCCCCCAGCCATCCTGGCCTTTGACTGCTCCTTGAGTAGCCAGGGACATCCTGCCTTAGAGCTTTGACCTCGCTGTTCCCTCTGCTGGGAATACTTTTGTCCCAGATAATCACATAGCTTGGAGGTCAGCCTATGGGGCAGTCCTTCCTGATGTAATATTGCAACAGTCGTACCTCCTTACTCTGACTCACCCTGCTTTATTTCCCTCCAAAGTCCTTATCATTATTTAACACTCACATACATACTTGTTTATCTGTGCATTTTCTCTCTCAACCAGACTGTAATGTCTGTGAGGGGATGGTCTGTCTGTATCCTTAACATCTAGGGCAACATTTAACTTTAGAACACAGTGAGCAGTGAATAGATATTTGCTGAGTGAGCAAGTGAATGAATAAGCAAATAAATGAATGAATACGCCACAGAGCTTACAGTCTGTGCCCGCCTTCATGGTTTGCTCTGTTCCATCTTCTCGATGGGATTTGAAATCTTTCTCAACCACTGTTGTTGCTATTATTTCAGCACGCTGGGACTCCAGTTTCTTAGCTTTAAAACAGAGAGGCCTCAACAATTTCTAGAGCCACTTCTGTCCTTAAAGTTCTGTGATTGTACAGTGATTGGCAAGGCTGATTTAAGGAGAAGTGTATTTTTAGGAACTCTTCTGGAAATCTTACCAGCTCGGCTGAGTTTGGCCTAGATTTGTCAGCAGGCCTTTTGAGCCGTGGGATCTAAAAGGAGCATCTGAATCGGGGGAAGGGGGACATGCGTGGAGCCCATTTTCTTCCTGCTCCCAAGTCCAGAACCAAGGAGGGAGCACAAAAGCGGATTCAGGGAGGGTGAAAAGGTGGCAGGTTCTGCCTGTAGCACTCAGCGCCTTGAGGAGTCGGTGCAGGGGTGAAGAGGACTGGGGAGGTAGATTTGGAATGCTTATGCCCCAGACTGTGAAAAGGACAAAAGTTGGGGGACTTGGTGCCCCAGAGCTTTCATTCTTCTTCTTTACATGTTCTCTTCTCCTAGCACAGAATATATAGAGAATGCCACTGTGCACCAAGACTTCACCAGCGCACCCAAGCCCAGTCTTCATGATGTGGTGGTGGGAGCTACTGTGGTCCCGGACCTAGAGAAGGGTCTCTAACTTGAATGGGGGCAGTGCTGGGTCCTGAAGGCCACCAGCAGAAAAGATTGCTCAGAGTCTGAGAAGATGTGAACATGATTCTCATTAAGCCTAAGCTCCAAGAGGCCCCATTCCTTGGCTCTGGTATTCTCTCACAAGGAAAGACTGCATTTTTGAGTCACATGAACCTTCAGCATTGCATACTCTGGGGGTTAACATATCTCTAAGTCAGGCCAGAGAGAGCAGGCCTTCCTCTGGCCTGGGGGGTTAACATATCTCCGAAGTCAGGTCACAGAGCAGGCTCTGGCCTGGGCCCTTGAGGCAGTGGCCACAGGTCTCTTTCCTGAGATCTGTGATCTGGCTATTGAGCCTATGCCAGAGATAATCTACCAGAAAGAGCCATCCATTTGTCCAAACTCTTTCCACATCCAGCCCCATCCCACTATTTTTGAAGAAACCAATTATTCTAGCACAGAACCTGATATGGGATATGTGGCTTGGAGAATCCAAGGGTTCAGAAGACCTCAGAAGGACACAGAATGCTACTCACTTACTTGAACACTGTGGGAAAGATAGCAGCAGGATCTCACACACAGGTGATAGGGTTTTATTAATATTTAACAAAATATAATTTCTACTATTTGACTTCAGCAGAAAAAGCAGAACCCAGTAATCTAGGAACAGGAAGAGGGTAATTTATTAAAACAAGATTTTGTTTTGTTGTTATTTTTTTCATCCTAGAAGTAAAAAAAAAAAAAAAAAAAGAAAGAAAGTACTGCCATACTTTTAAAAATCGCCATCGATGAGCAATGACTCAAACCACAAGTATGAAGTAGCCCTACAGAAATGAATGAGTCAACAATTCCTCTTATCTTTCAGGAAATTAAGCTAACTGCTAGGTATTGAAATCAACAACAAATATTTACTGTGTTTAAAGCCTCCAGTTCAGAGGAACTGGAAAAAAAAAAAAAACCAAACCCCTGGCACAAAGCATATCTTCTGTAAAAATGTGACACCACAAGTTATTAGGTAATGTTATTGCTCAATGCATCAGGCAGGACTTGTGAAATCCTGCATCCTACCGCCCCTTCCTTTACTTGGGAACAGATCCTTCTGTTTCCTCTCCGCCCAGATGGGGGGCGCTCCTCAGAGGCTCAGCACCACTGGGCTCTGCTTCCCTGCTGTCACCAGTTGTCATCATTTCTAAGCAAGGTCATCCTGTGCTGTGTCTCCATGGTAACAACGGGCCACCACTTTGAGGAGTGCAACAGAGAAATGGGGAGAAAGGCGAAATCACAGTCACTGATCTGCCCTTGGGCGCGAGGAACTTCTGAGATGCACACGTGGTTCTTCCCATTTTATGGAAGGGGAAGCTGAGGAATGGGCCAGTGCCCCCCTAAATCCTGTGAATGGAGGAGTAAAATGTAAAATCTGAGGAGCACACCCTGCACAGGTGCCTGTGCTCATGGTTTACACGGAACTCCCTGGGCCATTCCAACAAGAACCCAGGGTGACTGAAACAAACGAGGTAGAGGGTGGGTGCTTTGGCATCAAATAGATGAACCAAGAAACCTTGAGACATCGACTTTGGCATACTAAACCCTGTCCTGTTAGCTGTATCTTTTGGGTATTTTCTCAGTTATGCAATTCTTATTTACATGGAAGTAGTTTTGCCCTCCCAGGTCCACTGGCCTGTGGACTCCATGCAGTTCCATCATTCCCTTCTGCCAATTGCATTTCTTTCAAAAACATATCCATTTCCCTGTGTTTTTTGAGAGGCATACTGCTGAGTAGGAAAATTAATACCTGGCCTAACCTGTGATACCACCCTCAAGACAAGCTCTCAAGTTACTTGTTCATTATTTTCCAAAATGATTTTATCATCTGAGTTCCTACGTGCCGGCTTCAATTGCTCTTCTCCTGCTCCTTGCTCCTCAAACTGGTCTGACCTCCTTCTCTAAGAGAACCAATGACTTTGAATCAAACCCAACCTGACAAGATAAAATGAGGAAAAAAAAAAAAAAAAGGTAGGGTCTGAATAATACCTTTTACTGGTATGCAGATTATCACAGGGTTACCTATTCATGCTCCCTGCATATTCCAATCACCAAAAGGCATGCATGAAAAAGCAAATTGGCCATGCAGTAATGCTTTCCGATTTAAAGTGTTATTTTGCCAATACAGTCTCTTTTTAACTAACGATGAAATAAATGCAAAACAATTTTTATGATTACAATGAAACCCTCTGTATATGCAGATGTGATGTTCTGCTTATTAAAATGTGTCTTGTTGGTGGTAATCAAAATGACTTACTTAGCATTTAACAAAAGTGTGCCTGTAAATGAGAAATGATTGCATACTTGAATCCACACTGCTAAGAGTCAAAAGAAACAGCTTATACAACCCTATACCCTCGGGCAAGCCAATGAACTCAAAACTTCAGTTTCCTCCTCTCTACCAGGTTGTCCTGAGATTCTATCTACATACTGTCTATGGAAGATTTGGAAGACTTAAAACAGAACACTCGTATAAGGCATTATCATTCCTGGAGGTCTTACCATGCCATGGTAAGAAAATTGCAACATTACTCATGGAAATTTTGGTTAAGGCCACTCTGATAACCTGCAGCATTTGGCAGAGATATTCCTGTCTGCTTCACTTTTTCCAGTACGAATGACTCATCAGCAGCAAATATTTATTACGTCTGACTATGAGTTCTTCACTATGCTGGTTGCTATAACCAATTTCCCAGCAAGCCTACTAACAGGCATTCCAAGGTTCCACCCAGCTTCACAAATAGTTCCAATATTTTCAAAAAAATTGATTAAAAAAATCCGTGTCCCCAAGCTGGCAGGTTTTTTTTTTTTAACTTAAAGTCAATAAATTTTTATTCAAGGAATTTCACATGTCATGATTCTTTCCACTGCCCATCAAGGTCACCTTAGTTTCTCTAAAGAACTGGAGTCAAAATTTATCTTCAAAAGATTTATCTGTTAGTCCTTTTTAATTGAACTGATGTTTAATCCAACTGTTCTGTCAGCCTTGCAATAATTTTTTTATTTTGTCTTATCTCCTTTTAAATATGGATATACTGATAAAAGTTCAAAATTCTCCACCAAGAGTCTTTCAGATCTAATTTCTTCAACCAATTTGCTTCAGAGTCATTTGTAGAGTAGGTGAATCTGCCTAGTTCTCAATTTGACACTCTCTCTAAACATGAATGAGTTCAAATCATATCCATTCCTAAATGATCATGCTCACAGTTATCTATCTTAGCTGATGCTTTTGGCTTCCCCAATGGTTTTCTTTAGAAAGGGAAGCACTTTAGTTACCAAGAGTGAGTGGATGTGCAAGTCAGTAGGTAGATTATGGATGCTTCACGGATAATTGGCTCAGCTCTCCCCTTCCACCAAAAACACAGCACATGAGGTCCTAAACAGTTTCTTGAATAAAAGGTCAACCAGCATTCCTATCTGCAAAGTGGGAAAATGTAAAAAGTGAAGGCTCTCTGAAACACATTTGGCTGCCATCTGGGGGTAGCCTCATTGCCTAATTGTATATTTGAAAATGGGTAAGTCTGGGAGTTGGAAGAATTGAGTGTTAGTTCCTGCACAGTCACAGGCTAGCTAGGAGATTTAGAGTAAGTAACAATTCCTGTCCAGTCCTCAGTCTACCCAATCCTAAAAGAAGACTCTGGACCAAGCTGCAGTCTTCAAACTCAGACGTGAGTGGCTACATGGCCCAAGGAAAACATAGTGCAGTCTAGGAAAGCATTCATTTTATTTAAAAACTTGATGAGGGTTAAAGAGAAAAGTCAAATAATTGAAGTGGTATGCAATTTAAAATGTGTTTTTTATATTAGAGCAAAGATATATAATAGAGTAGAAGGAAAGATTTAGAAGACTTTTGTAGATAATTAAGCAGATTTCTTCTGTCAATTCTTCTAACCCTGCTCTGCTCTGCTCTAAGGGATGCTTCAGTGGAAAAATTTGAGATAGTGAACGGCAGGGTCTCCAAGGTGCTTTCTACCTTGGACATGCCAAGAATCATGTTTCCTGCCTCGCAGTGGGAGGGATCCTTAGGGAGTTGCTTGTGACTCACTGGGGTTTGGTTTGTTAACCCTGCAGCAGAAGCACAGGTTCATTAAGGCTGATGATTTCATCTGAATCACTCACCCTTCTTGGAGAAGAAAATAATACTTCTCCACATCTAAATGCCTGAAATGGTCATGATGTATGCTCTGGCTTTAGTGTCACGTTTGCGGCTGGAAATACTGATTTATTTGCTTGAAATCAGGGCCACCCAAGAGTACCTGGGCTGTTCCTGCTGCTGAAAAGTAGCATCTATTGGTTTTCAGTCGTGTTTGCTCATATTTGACAAGACTCAATCTTGCCTTGAGAAATCCATCACATTGACTGTTTTTGTTAAAAATTTATGCTACAGCTGAAAATACTACAGTAATTAGAAAGCAAATTTGGAAGTTTAGAGAATCTCATATCCCTACGATCCCTATGATCCAATATAAAAGAGAGGCAGGGGGAACAGTGGAGGGGTGGGTAGGTTTACGGTCAAAAGAAGTCAACACAGAAGTTCAAATCAGATGTTTAGATTTTTTAAAATTTCTGAATAGAGGCAAATGCCTTTCAGTGGACATTTTAGAGACAGAGGAAGTTAATAACACTGGATTTTGTTTAAATTGAAACTTTTACTGTCAAAATTTTCATGAGCTATTTTCAGAATATTGATAAATACTTTTCAATCATAATGCATCAAAATCCCTTATCATCTTCAAAAATTGAAAATAATTATATTTTAGATTTTTATGTGTAAGTTATAGTTTATTTTTCAAAGAGAAAGAAATATTAACATTTCACATTTGGAAACTATTCAGTGTTATAACATTTTAATCCAAATATCTAAATGCTTCCTATTCAGTCAAAAGAAGTCAACGCAGAAATTCAAATCGGATGTTTAGATTTTTTAAAATTTCTGAATAGAGGCAAATGCCTTTCAGTGGACATTTCAGAGACAGAGGAAGTTAATAACACCAGATTTTGTTTAAATTGAAACTTTCACAGTCAAAATTTTCGTGAGCTATTTTCAGAATATTGATAAATACTTTTCAATCATAATACATCAGAATCCCTTATCATGCTTCAAAAATTGAAAATAATTATATTTTAGATTTTTATGTGTAAGTTATAGTTTATTTTTCAAAGAGAAAGAAATATTAACATTTCACATTTGGAAACTATTCAGTGTTATAACATTTTAATCTAAATATCTAAATGCTTCTTACTCAGCAGCATTTAATAGTTAAAATTTTACATATTTAAAAAATTTGTATTGGGCTGGGCACGGTGGCTTATGCCTGTAATCCCAGCACTTTGGAAGGCCAAGAGAGGCAGATCATCTGAGGTCAGTTCGAGACCAGCCTGGCCACCATGGCAAAACCCTGTCTCTACCAAATATACAAAAATTAGTTGGGCATGGTGGTGCGTGACTGTAATCCCAGGTATTTGGAAGGCTGAGGCAGGAGAATCGCTTGAACCCAGGAGGCGGAGGTTGCAGTGAGTGAAGATCATGCCACTGTACTGGGCAACAGAGTGAGACTCTGTCTCAAAAACAAATAAATAAAAATTGTATTGAAAATTCCTAAAAAAAAAATTCAGCACATTTCTGGAATGTAAATGTCCAAAGAACATTACACAATACAACATTGTATTGTAATAAGTATTAATAAGAACTTATTAATAAGTATTAATAAATACAATGTTACTGTCTCAAATGAGAAGTTTTGTGTATTGCTATTTTACAAAGAGAATTAACTAAATAATTTTTTATATGAGTGATAAAACTAGTAAATTTGAAACATGTTTAATTTGCCTGCAGTCTTCCCAACTTTCCTCATCTGAGAAACCTTGATAAGAATACAAGAAACTGGAGAGGGCTTTGGTAATGAATGAACAGGATCCACAAGTGATATTTGTTTTTACTCACCTGTCACAGGTGTGTCTATGTCAAAGGATCAAATTTTAACTCAGGAGCATATAATTAGAATATAATAAGAACTTAATAAGTATATACATTTTCACTTGATATCGTCTATTCAAGCCATGAACATCTGGGGCACAATTATATCAGCAGAACTATGCATCCCTAATAAGGCTAGGATGAGATTCTGTAGGGTTGGGACTATACTTTTTCATTTCTTTGCTTCAAGCACAGAGTTTAATAAATATTTGTTCAGTAGATAAATGGATATATGGATGGATAGATGAAATAAAGCAAACCAAGTTGGTTATCTTTATTTTAAATGTATATATCAATTTGTATTTTCTATGCAAGCAGGAAACTGATGTGCAATTAGTCTTAAATGTACTATCCTGAACTTTGTTTTTAATATCATAAAACCGATATTTATGAGATGCTTGAGTGTCTCCGATTTCAGTTAGCAAGATGAAAAATCTGCTACTGGTTGCTATAATTAGTTTAAAATTCCCAGTGGGGAACTCATATTCACAACAAGATGTAAAATAGAGAGAGACCTCTGTCACTAACCATTTATTTTTGAGAATTTTCAGAAGAGAAGCTGTTCGAAATTTTCAAGAAGTCAAGAAATGGTGCAGCCAATGCATTAATATGTAACAGTAATATATGGCATAGCTACTGGAAAAGAGGAGAAAATGTTATCATTATCTTCAGATGATATGATTATATAGCCAGAAAATTCAAGAGAATTAAATTTAGTTCTCACAAGGAAAAAGTGAGTTAAGTTGCCAGAAATGAGATAACTAAATAAAATTAAATGGAACCGATAATTTTCTTGTTTTCTAGCAATAATCAGGTAGAATATATAATAGAAAAATATTTCATTTATAATAGCTTTATAAAAATAAGGCAGCTTGAAATAATGCTAACTGAAAATGTATCGGACAAGCAAAAAAATTAACAAAATTTACTTAGAGATGTAAAATAATATTTGAATGTAATTGAAAGATATTTGTAGATTCTTGTCATCTAAAAATATTAGTTCTCACTAAATTAATTTGTAGACTTAATCCTATTTTAATAAAACCTCAAAGGGATTTTTTATTGTTGGGGAGGCTGTTATGGGTATGGGGAAGAACTTGAAAAATGATTGTGGCATTTCTCTGGAAGCAACAGCAGATGAGGACAGAACATAAATTCCTGAAAAGAATCACAATTTATGGGACTGGTCTTGGTATATTTGGATACATGTACTATTAATCTAAAACAATTAAAACAATTTGTTATTACGAAAAGAATAGACAGATAAATCAATGAAATTGACTAATAATTTCTTGGAAGAGATCCCAGTATATATAAGAATTGAGGATACAAGATAATAAATATCACACGTAGAGAAAGGATGCCTTATTCAGTAAGTATTGTTTGAAAAGTTAAGGAAAATAGAGAATAAATTTATTTATAAACTCAACTTGCTCTATTCACCAATCAATTCACCAATTGATCTAATTAAAAATATAATCCACAAGGGGAAAAAGAATATTTCATGGATAATAGACATACAAGTCCTTCTAACAATACAAAACAATGCAAAGAAGAATAACAACAACAAAAATAAATCTTTAAACACTTTAGTGCATGTTTACTAATAGCTTCTGACTTTTTTGTGCAATGTCCACTTGAGCACAAGTAGCTATCTGACTTTCCCTATTAATCTCCAGCAAAAAGAAAACTTAAAGCAGGGTTAAGAAAGTGTATCAGCTATGTCTTTTTCTTTAGTTTTTAATTTTTGTGGGTACATAGTGGGTGTATCTATTTATGGGGTATATGAGATACTTTGATACAGGCATGCAATGTGTAATAATCACATCGAGGTAAATTGGGTAGCCATCACCTCAAGCATTTATCCTTTCTCCATGTTACAAACATTCCAATTATACCCTTTTAGTTATTTTTAACTCTATAATAAATTGTTGACTGTAGTAACCCTGTTGTGCTATCACATACTAGATCTCACTCATTCTACATTACCACATTTTTGTACCTATTAACCATTCCCTCAGCCACATGCCTTGAAGTCTCCATGCTCTTAGCAGTTTTACAGAAAACTCCTAAGTTCTGCCCAGTAGGTGCACCAAATCCAAAACTGACCACACAAGAGTTCTTCTTCCTGGGCAGTGGAAATAGCAATGGCAAGGAGGCTTGGCTGAGTTGTATATTTGTCATTCAGGGTAAGAAAATAAAAAGTTGGCTGGAGAGAAGTAACCCCTTACAATAAGAAACTCAGCAAAGATGACATACCTGTGCTGTGTATACCGTGGCTAAAACTCCCTCCATACTATCTTGAAGCTGCTGTACCATTGAACTAAATCAAATTTCCATCAAGGAACCTTCTACTTAGTGTTGGAGGGGAGGATTATAATGATATCAGGCAGCAAGTGAGGCTCTCTAAAATGATTTCTCAGCACTGTCTTAAATAAAAACAAGCCAAGCCCGGACAGACTTCTTGCAAGATCATTGAATGAATAAAAAGCAAACAAATGAATAGCTCAATATGCAACAAAAATCCAAAATGACCGATGGAAAGATTCTGCAAACTAAAAGGAGGGTCAGAAAGGGAGCTCAAGGTTTATCATTAAAAAAAAATTGAAGAGAGCATCTTGGTTTATGTTTTCAATGAAGTTCAAGAAAGCTCAATCTCTGTTAAAGAACTTATAAAACAGGACAGTAAAGATGGGAAAAAGGCAGACTGAGCTGAAAAGGGACCAAGAGACAGCCCGAAATAAAAGTGGCATTTGGTTGACATAAGAAAGGAATGAGAGGAAACCAACATTTCAACAGCAGAATTAAAACCTGAATTTGATGCAGTAAAGTGCACTATCAGCAAATAAAGTAGAACCAATGAGTTGGAGAATACACCTGAAACTTTTTTTTACACAATATAGAGAAAGATGGAAAAAGAGATTAAACTGCTCAGAGAACTATTGGCAGATATGGAAGTCAGAAAACAAAGATCCAACCTAGGAATTATTGGTGTTCCTGGAGAGAAAAAAAGAAATAAAGAACAAATGAAATAGAAGCAATAATTAAAAGCTGTAGCTTAGAGAATCTTGGAAAGTTCCAAAAAGAGCTGAGAAAGAAGAACCAACCAGACTTCTGTGTC
The DNA here is from genome assembly GCF_028885655.2 of Pongo abelii. NCBI lineage: Eukaryota > Metazoa > Chordata > Mammalia > Primates > Hominidae > Pongo > Pongo abelii. The sequence continues at coordinate 103,433,270 of NC_071999.2, read as the reverse complement.
CTGGGCTAAGCCAGCAAAAAGCTTTGCCAAGCTGGAACCTCGTAGCAATCACGAAGACAAAGGAAGATTTCTAAAATTACTTAGCCTCCTGCCCAAAAAAGAGTTAACTACAAACAAATCAATTGGCTTCCAACTTCTCTTTTGCAGCATAAAACAGCAAAAGCCAATAGAAATATGTCTATAGAACTTTGAGGGGGGAAACCTAATACTCAAAACAATACACCCAATCGCATTTTATTTCCAACATGAAAATGAAAAACCTTCTCAGACATGCAAAGGGTAAAGAAAATTCAGCAGCTCCTAAAGCTCCCACTTGTAGGGATATATCCTAAAGGAAAAAATTAGGCATGGAATTAAATATTTATGTATCAGCATGTTAATCACAGCACAATTTATGAAAATAAGCAATTAGAACCAATGTAAATGTTAAGCAACAGGAAATGCTAAAATAAATAAGGATATCTTCATTTCATCAGACATTAAGCAGCTCTTAAAAACCATGTGTTCTAGCAATGGAGAATGTCAGGCTCCAGTGTTTACCGTAGGATATTAAATGTCATATATTTTTCCTTGAGGAAGCAAGTATTTTATCATCAGAAAATAAAATAAAACTAAAAACATTCTAAGACAAAAATTCTAAAAATGCCCTCTGGGCTTTTATGCTTGCGAACATGTCATTTCCATCTTCAAAACTGAACAATAGGTCAAATGTCACCACCATCTAGGGACAATCATTCACAAACAGTGGAAACACTTTCCAGACTGAACATCTTAAAATGCAAGCAAGTTGAGAAATAGGGAATTCACATTATCTCACTAAGTCTGGACACATTTTTGTTATAATGAACCTGGCCCATTACGGCGATATAGTAGGCATATCATATATCACAGTCTGCTTTCCAAATTGTGTAGCAGAAATTATGTGTTTTTAAAAACTAAGTATTAAGGTAAAATATAGTTTAATACATAAACAACTTGACATTAATTTGAATAATTTCAACTCACAATGAGTGGGGTTGGGGGTGGCCACTTTTAAGAAAATAGATTAAATAAAAGAATGGAGTGACAATGGCTTGCAAATTGTAGCTTTCTAATAATAGTAAAATTTGCATAACATTTTCCATAGACTTGGCATAAAAATGTTAAATTATAACTGCTTATTATTGCTTCTAATAATAAAACATAACTAATAGAAAATTAACCATTAAGGCACCACATATGACAGTTTGAACATTATATTTAGGATTTTGTTCCACCTTTTCTTTATCTGACTTTATAGGATTTTAGAAGAAAGAGAGGATTCTAAAAAAAAAAAGTTATCTTGATTTTATTATTCTTTACGGTAATCATAAACACAAGATTTCTTTCTTTTTGTGCTTTAAATGGTTAGAGATATTACGCTAGGGCTTTGTCCCTTTGGAGACCCATAGCACATGTATTGGGAATGGTTGGCTCAGGTCTGGGGTGAAATATGAGACTGTAGTATCAGGGACTTATAATCACTGTCTCCTGCTTTAACCAACTAAGCTATTCACCCATGTACAAGAGCCTCAACCATGACTATGAAATATTATGGAGCCAGGCACAGTGGCTCACACCAGTAATCCCGGCACTTTGGGGGGCCGAAGCAGCAGATAGCTGAGGTCAGGAGTTCGAGACCAGCCTGGCCAACATGGTGAAACCCCATCTCTACTAAAAATACAAAATAAAAAAATAAAAAAATAACTGGGTGTGGTGGCACACGCCTGTAGTCCCAGCTACTTGGGAGGCTGAGGCAGAAGAATTGCTTGAACCCAGGAGGTGGAGGCTGTAGTGAGCCGAGATCGCACCACTGCACTCCAGCTTGGGTGACAGAGAAAGATTCCATGTTAAAAAAAAAAAAATATATATATATATACACATATATATATAATGAAAAGTGAATTGCTATGCAAAGAATAAATAATTACATGCTAAATCCAGATAATAAATATGGAAAGGAAAGGAGTATTTGCCAGGAAATATCATTTCTAATGCAGCATTAAAACACTAAACTAGAACAAGGTTTTCTGATGAAAAGTTTAGAACATGTAATGAAGGGTTTGTCATATATGCTTTGAGACTGAAAAGGTAATCGGGGAGAAAGTATTGAGTAGTAAATGTTTTCTAGATTTGGGTTAACCTATATTTTGGGGTAAAATTTACAGGTAGAGCAATTAATTGGCTTCCAGATTCAAATATTAACTGCTTATGAAGTTATTTGAAGTAAAATGATGTAACTGAATTAGAATGTGATTTAAAATATGGAATAAATGATATTGCTAATTAACCATTCTGCTTTCTTTTAGCTGTTTAATGAATGCACTAAAGAAAATACTAGAGTTCTAAACAATTTTTTTATAAGTAACACTGCTGCCTCAATAACCGTGACACTTTACATTGGAATATTCTAATGCTCCAAGTTGTATCATTAACTTCAATAAATAAACAAGAGAAACAGGTATGAGAGAAATGAAGCCATCCCTAAGAGCACAAAGAAGACCTATGTCGGGGTTCATGTTTAGCCATCTCCTGTCCTAGAACTTACAGCATATCTCTTCTCCTATCCCACTTTTAAGGGGAATCAAAGGGTAACTTGGAATTTTAAAAATCAGGGTGGCATACCATTTTAAAGGAAAAAAAAACCCAGTGACCTGTTGGTTTTTATATTATTACCATAAAGCCAGGTTTCAAGTGCTTTTTCTTCCAAATATTCTTGAAAATAAAGAAACAAATAAAACATATTGCAGTTTTTAATCAATCAACTTTGTAAAGAAACATGCTAGACAGTCTCGAAGCTCTCTTCATGCGTTAAAATTTTTAATACAATTATTATCTTTAATATTATCAGCTGGCATTTACATAGAATTGTGTATGGTGAATAAAGTGTTTCTAGCATGCATTATCTCATTAAATTTCAGAGATAGACAATAGATACTCAAAGAATTGGTTTCGAGACTGTCAGCCTGCACAATAAGAAAGAATTTCAATTACTAGTTTCACTATTTAGGCTACTCAACACCTTCTTCCCAAGATTACCTTTATCAATCTCACTGTGACCCCACAAGTGATTCAGATTCATGATTGCCTTTGTGCTATTTACAGAACAGCAAGAAGTATATTAAGAAAATCTACTGGCTTGGCGATAAAGCTGACTGTAACCAGCTCATAAAGCCGATATCCATGTCCTTCAGCAGGAAGGAAAAAGCCCGTCTGGAGGAGCCTGTCTTGTAGTGTGGTTTGGTACAATGCATCTTTTTTTCTTTACAGGGTCAAAAATTCAGCAAGAGAAATTAATAAAATGCCTCTTCGGGGTGGGGTGGAAGGGGATCTCTCTGCCACAAATCCCACTGCCTTCTCCTACCCAAAGACAGAGACTGAGAATTTTAGAAACAGAAGTTTATTCGCAGTGGTTAACTAAAAGCAGACTTCCTCTGTATTAGAAGTTCAATTTACACACGTATAAAATGTCAGGACGATATTCAGCTTTCTTATATGCACTGCTGACTTTACTGTATACGTTAAAGTCTTTATCCTCATGTAAAAAGTCTTTATCCTCATGTAAAATTTTCACTTTTTTAGGTTTTAAATAATTTTCTAACATAAAGAGTAGTCATTCACATTTTCTTTTTGAAATGAAAAGGCAAAGTGGTTTGCAATAAATGTTTGAAGTTCAATAGGGATTCACCCACATAAATATGTGTGTGTGTGTGTGTGTGTGTGTGTGTGTGTGTGTGAAATAACAGTAGCCAACAGTTATTAACGGCTTTCAAAAATGCTAAAGTTCTTAAATTCATATTAGTGAATCCAAAAAACTTCACTACAAGAGTCCTGTTTATAAGTTGGGACAAGTGGTATGCATTCAAATTCTGAATTCCAAACAGAAATTTCAGCCAACTTTGGAGGCTAGTTCCAATTTCAGTTCCACAATGAACAAACAGTCCCTTTCTAAACCTCATATTTCTTATCTATAAAATGTAGTAATACCATATATCTCTTAGGTAGCTGGGAGCATTAAATTAGGGAGAAAAACATTCTGAAAGTAAATCAAAGTGCCTGAAACATAGTAGGTGCTTTAAAGGCACTAGTTCCCTTCTTTTGTCCTACTCATCATTTGTTATTTAACTTCAAAATAATGGAAAATTGTGCTGCTGCATGGACTTGGCTCTGAATTTCAGATTTGTTTCAGTGGAAGGAACTAAGTATTTTCTTTCAAAAAGTGCAATAATAATTACAAGCAAAATTAAAATGAAATATTAAAATACCATTTCGATGGACTCAATCCAATGTAACAGCCCTTCCTCCTGCCTAAGTATCAAATTCAGGCAAATTCATCAAATTCAGGAAAGAAGAGTTGTTAAATAATTTTATTCCTCCAACTTAGTAGAAATAAAAATGCATTTTACATGGCTATCTTTAGTAAATTCAATTTCCTTACTTAGGGTCTAAGTGAATTAAGATAGTACAATGGCTACCACCCCTGCAGAAAGAACCTTCAAAACTTCAGGATTGTGGTGACATCTAGAAACATTGTTACCAGCAACACAAAAGTTATTATGCTTTCGTAGGGAGAAGACTGGTGATGACTTTTGTGAGAATCCTAGCTTTGTAACTATTTGGAATAGCCTATGATATGCCAAGGGTAGCAAATGAATAGTATCTGTTCCTCCCTTCCCCCTATCCTGTCCATGGCATGTATCACTAAGTGATCGCAGCACTTTTTCCCTGGGAGCTTAGACTTGGCACCCAAAAACTTCTTCAAGCAAGTTTTGAGGCAGGCAGCCACCACCAACTGATCAGAATTCCTTTGTGAATTGAAACCATTTATAGACTAGGCTAAAGTTTACTTTTGAACTATTTATTAACAAAAGGGCAGAGAGGGTGTGCTTGTTGAAGAAATTAAGTCTTAACCTAATCCTAATGGGAATATTTACCCTACTTCTGAGACCAAATTTCTCAGGAGTTTTATTACTATTTATTTAGATAAAATACCTGTAATCTTACTTATAAATCATTCTTATCTCTTTATTAATAAGAACTTCTTAATGGTCATTATTAGATAAAATACTCTTGGCCAGCTCAAATTGCTATGTGTCATTATAATGAATAAAACTGTACATCTTTATGAATAGTCTATAATTCAAGCTCTTCAGTAATTAGATTAAAATGCAGTTTTATTATATTTCAATTTCATTTTCTATAGTAGTGGATAAATGTAAGCCCATCCCAGTGCAGACCTGGTGTATCTCTCACCCAGATAAGCCCCTGTTTTTATGGGCAGTGTAAAGATGTACCCAGAACTGATTTCTTCAAAACAAGCACCGTGAAACAAATGTCTGATTCTTTGACCAATGTGTACCAGCAGCAAAACAAACAGGCCATTATATTTGTGGCAAAGAATGAGATTACAAAGTCAATGAAGAACAAGGCACATTATCTAGTCGTTGGTCTACATTGTAAAACAAAGGCACAAAAGTGCTGTTCATACATGAAAAAGTCAAAGTTTCATGGTTCTCAGTGAAGTTCAATGGTTAGGGGATTCATACTGACTATAAGTTGACTTGTCTCTATTTGTTTCCCGATTTCTCTTAGCAGATGACAGGCTTTCCTTGGCTTTTCTGATCTTGATCTATTCAGCAGTGTTAACGAGACACTGGCCTGGTTTCCTCTCTGCATCCGTCAATTTGTTGCTTTCAAAATTACAGCTTGTGTTTATTCAGGACAGCTACAAAAGTCATCATGTTTGAAATGCATGAAAACTTAAATTCACTGAAAATATTTCACTAGCAGGTTTCTTAAAATTTTTATCGTTGGTGTGTGATAATATTTGAAATTAAATATGACTAAAGAATCACATTGGAATTTTACAAGCATTTCTATGACCTAATCCTGTAAATTAGCCTTTAAACTGTGAGGACTTTGAAACCACCATTATTCATTGTTACATGAGATGAATCTGTTTTTTATTTGGTCATTTTTAGCCAAAAGAGAGGGTAAAATACTGTCCGTACTATGATCAAGAACCAGGGTGTGGGTTTTTTTTCCCCCTTGCCTTTCTGATACTGTGAAAGACAGAAGTGTAGGGAGAACATGTAGAAGCCCACAGAGAAGTTTCCCTCTACCTTTTTTTTCCTGCAACTTCTGATGAATGATAACAAAATAAGATCCATGCCGGAGGATAAAATTCTCAGTTACCCAGCCCTATCCAGGATGAGCAAAATAGTCCTCTTTCTGTGCATCCACATAATGCTATTTGCTGGCAAATTTAGCTCTTAATTTGTTTGTTGTTTTTTTCCCCCTCCAAGGGTGGGGAGGAAAAAAGAAAAAGAGAAAAGAAAAAGAAACTGTTAAATGCTCAATTGCCTATTAGTTTTAGTTTATAGATGCAACTTGATAAGCCTTAGAAGCAACTAATTAGAAGGAACATGCTAATTAGAAGACTGATGTGCTTCTCCACTTTCGTTGATTTCTGGCATTTGGGGCATCCTCCAAGACCCAGTTCAAATCCCTTGTTGGAAAATCATGACCAGCCCTGTTCCCTACCCCTACTACCCCAGCCAGCCAGTCCTGTCCTCCCTGATCCTTGTGCCCCCTTTCCATTTATCCTCACCTCCTTGAGGCTGACCTTGTTGCTGTTGTATCTGGCCAGAACAGCAGCCAGGCTAATGCATCTTTGTAGCCCAACCCCTACTACAGCATCTGACACATGCTGGCTACTCACTTAGGGTTTGTTGCCTGACTAAATAAATGAGCCGTCAGGAGCAGTCCGTAAGGCAATCTAAGAACCTTGATTTTTCATCCTCCAGGGTAAATTGAAAATGCATCTACCTAAACTACAGTGGAACTTGATATGTTCAAGGGACATTGTCTTTTGATCAACTCTCTCTCCCACATCCACTGTCCGTGCCTGCCACTGGCCACCGCTGCAGATAGTCACTTGGGCAGTGGGGGGTATATGGGAGGGGTTGGCTGGGTTGGTGACACTCTGAGCTCATGCCCAAGCTTTGGGGCTTCAGGCTGATAGAGGGCAAGAAGGAGACGCCTGCACAGGAGCGCATGCGCTCAGTGGAGGGGAGGGACTGCCGCGCACGAAGCCCTGCTCAGTCGGCTTTCATTTTCCTTCCACCAGCACCAATTTCAGAGGATGATGTCATTGGACAACGACTCCATAATACATGCCAGTTATAGTAGCATCCCCACAGATCCAAGCTTAACTGTTCTCAAACTGTCAATCAAGCAACGTACAGGAGGAAAAAAAAAAAAAAGGAACAAGTAAGTCCTGCTTATTCCAAGCTCTTTTAATGTCTGTTAGGTACCCTCATCCCCAACCCCGGGGGCTCCCGGGACCCAGGAAGTCCTCATTCTGCTATATCAACTGCAATGTATGCTCCTCTTCTAGACCCTACATTTCTCGGGGACTGGGGATGTTTCTGTGTTCTACATGGGGCTGAGGACAAGTCTCAGACACTACACTGTGCCCTGCAAAATCACAAGTTCAGGGTCAGGATTACATTTTGGGTAGAAGATGGCAGGTAACAGGATTGTTGATGCCTCTATTGTCTAGCTGAGGGGACTGAATGTAAAACCCCTCTGAGCAGATCCGGGGACATCATCTCAGTTGGCCTGACCTGCACCTGGGAGTCAACAGGATCCTGGTAGCAAGGTGACCCTGCAAGGCACGGGCTGTGTCTCAGTTGCCTGATGCAGCCCAAGGAATGGGGGAGCCTTGGCTATGAAGAGAGCGACATATTTGAGCCAAGTGCCTGCTCCCTCCTCTTTCCTAGGTCTAAACGCCCTAAAGCACAAAGAAGAACATTGCCTTTTGGGTTCCAAAGACACATTTTGTAATTGAAGTTTCTGGAGGTCTAGGAGTGTGTTGCGGGTGGGCAGTGGTGTTGTCAAAATCCTACCCATTTCATTGCAGCCAGCCCAGGGTTGAGGGAGACACCTTCTCCGAGTTGTGGGAACATGGGCCTAGCCTTTCCTTGTTGCTTCAGAAGGCATCGGAAGTGTCCTCAATCAGGCAATTTCCTCTCGGAGGAACCCCATGTGTGCACACAATAAGAGCTCATTTCCTCCTATTGGCTTTTGTTTGAGTGGTTTCCTTTGATATGGGATGTATGCCACTCTCCTGCACAGTTATCTGAAACCAGGCATCCTTCTAAGCTCAACACAAGGCCCACTCCAATTGGAGTCAGACCCAACTCACCTAACTCCGATGGCCCCTCCCTCCCTCCCACCTTAAATGAAACAGCAAGTATCCAGGGCCCAAGTGAAATGGGCCCAAGTGAAATCAGGGTTCTCCAATGGCTTTTGGGGTGCATGCCTGTGTTGCACACGTGTGTGTGTGCAATGTTTATGCATATGTGTGTCTTAACTGCTCAATTCCATTGCTACCAATCATGATTGTTTTACTTCGTTACCTAGCATCAGGATACTAGGCACACAGTTGGATTTTAATCAGTGCTCTGAATGAAAGGACTAAGCCTTTTGAAAATAATTCACAATGGATTTGAAGATCTGTAGATATACTTTGATTTGGAAAATATTGAAAACCTTTCTCAACTGAAAGCTGAAACGGAGACTTAGATTTCAGAGTAGCATACGTTTTTCTTTGCCCTCCCTCCTCTGTTTTGAATTTTTTTTCACATTTCTGTTCTTATTTCTCCCTGTGTGCTGATCAAATGGACTCCGTACCACACTTCTTTCCTCTTGGTTGTGTGTGACCCAAATCTTATGACCCAGAGCTCCAGCAAACACCTAACTTGTGAAAGTATCTCTGCTGCTGATGGGTTCTCAGTGGGGAAAAAAAAGGACATGTGATACTGAGTCTTCCAACACAGGCAACTGGGTCAGCATATCCAGGAAGGAAGGGGACTTCAGTTCCAGGAAACACCTTGAACCAATCCTTACATATTCATGCTCTGAGCAACAAAGAGGCTAACCTTTCCTGAGGGACCAGAGGGCTAGAATGGAACGGCAGATATAATGGGAGTGTTTCTTGGACCCAGAGGAAATTCATTCATTCAGTCAGTCAGTCATTCATTTCCAAAAGTTTTAAGCTCAGGAGTTTGGCCCCTGTGTGAGCCAGTTACCATCTGCTTGAACAACCTAAAAACAGCCCGAGTGAGGACAGAAGCAATTTTATCTGTGCCAAAACAGCTCAAGGCATGGCCTATCACGGAGCTCGTTCAAGTGCTTCATTTTCACACATGCACTACATGAAACTTTCCAAATGTAGCCCAGCCCTCCTGTTTTCAAAAGCAGCTACATTTCAATCATCCTAGAAATACTATGATTCCTTTAGTCTGGGTAACATGCTCCAGTGTTTTACCATCTCCTTCAAATGTAAACATTCCCAAAAGTCTTTTGTAGAATAAAAAGCCTTCTTGCATTTTGCTAAAAGAACAATGGGATCTTTGTGAGGGATATCAAGCCTTTAAGAATTTGCAGAAATAGTCATGTCAAAACCCCTGCTCTTTCTAGAATTGCTTAGAGGGTCTATAGCATTCATTGGTGGTTATTCTCTAATAGCTTTATGTCCACCCCCAGAGAACTATATCTTATTTATTATGTATTTAGTGTATTATTTTGTGCAGCGCAGAAAGTACTTTCTCATATAATTAAGTTACATGAGGTGATCTCATTTAATCCCAAGCATCGCCCAAAGAAGTGGGAATTATTACCCCCATTTTAAAGATAAGAAAACTGAGATTCAAATCGATGTCAAAATCTGCCTGAAGTTGTGCAGCTAGTCTGTGGCAGAGCCAAGATTTGGGTGCAGGATTTGAATGGTCTCCTAACCCCTGTGCCAGAAGGTCTGCAAATAATTTGTGTCAACATCACTGTGTAGTCTAGCAATAAATGTGGGTTCCTAGGCCCCACCTCAGACTCCCTGAGTCAGAATCATGGGAGGTGGGGCCTAGGATTCAGAAGTCTGGGGTGGGGCCCAGGAATTTGTCCTTCTAACAAGCTTCCCAAGAGTATGTGTATCTAACAAAACCAACCTTTGGAGTAACTTGGGAGAGCTTTTGAAATGGGTATGGAAAGAAAATACAACTTCTTCTCCTAGGGTTGGAGTTGGGTGGAGAGGTGAATATAGTCCAGAAATACAACCTTGTCCCAGTGGCTACAAATCTTATTCTGGCTTTGTCTGTGGATGTGCTTGTCTTTTATTAAGTTTTCGAGTGGCCCTCAAGGGCAAAGAAATAGGTCAATCCATTTTGTCAGACGTGCTGTACATTTTGTGCAGCCACACATAACCAGAAGTATCTATCCTACAGCAATCAAGCAACTAAAACTTATTTTAAGAGTTAGGACGCTCCAGAGAACTCACAGTTCACGTATCTCACACTTAGTTTCTCTCTGTCCACAGCCTTCATCAGCCAAACTTCTTTGAAGTTTAAATGAAAAAAGATCCCTGGTTGAAGGAATTGGAGTGTAGCTGGCCTCTCTTCAGCACTAAAGCACAACTTCATAGAGATGCATATGTTCCCAGGGGAAAAATGCATTCATTTTTCATCACCGTATAAACTTCTGGGTATATTTTTATAGATGATGGACTATGGATTTCAGTGAGTATGACTCACAGCTAATAATTATCTAGAGAAATGCCTGCCTCAATACTAAAACACTTCAGCCATTCACAAGTATTCCACAAACATTACTTATTGAGCATCTACTACTTATCAGACATTGGCTCAAGTTTAAAATGCATGGAGATTAGTATAAGGAGACATTAAAAATATTCCATATGAGATATCTATATTGGCAGGTTGTTATTTAGGAGAAGAGTTATCTAGGCACATGAATTAGCCTTTGCTGATACCCTGTAGTATGAAGGGAAAAGCTAAAGAAAATAATAAACTAACAATAGTACAAAAAACATTTATATAGCACTTCAGAAAGAAGCAGCAGTCTCTGTATTGCAGTTATGCCTGTGGTGATACAGAGATTGTCTTTGGTTAGCAGTGGGGCTGGATGTAGCATCTTGACCCCTCTCCGATACAGTTATTTTGAGTAGAGCAGAATTCATTTCAAGGCAAAAGCCTCTGGAAGCCTCCTTGGAGAAGCCTTTAGACCTCACCTCACCACCTTCCTTCACATTTATCTGATGTTTTTCACCTTTCCTGGTAGAGCAGAATCATACTTAAGCCTATCAATTTTCAAAAACCATTTTTTCCCAGTGGCCTCAGCTCATGAATCCCCAGCAGGCAGCCTCCATGAGCCAAAAGTTGCCCCAGGTGCCACCAGGCAGCCCAGCACACCTTGCCCTCCAACCTAAACTTGCTTACTTTATCCCTGCCTCTTCTCTGCTCACTGCCATCTCCCCTTTGGCTGCGCTACCTGTCTCCCACTCCCTACCTAATCGTTTTCACTTTCCACTTCCCTGGTGCCTTGCAGTTCAGCAGCCCACGCAGCACTCTTCCAAAAAGGGACTTTCCCAAAGGTCAGAGGCGTTGTCTTGGCTTCTGCACCTCATAGGACTGGGCCCGGTCTTCATCTTTATTGAACTTTCTTTAGGATCTCCACCATTTCCCATTCTCACCTGGTTTCAGGAAGCCTTAATCTATGACACAGGGAATAGCATGATCCTTTGTCACAGATCCAAAGGCACTGAGAGAGGTTATGAGGCCCATACACCTGTTCCAAGGTGCCCTCACCTTGGATGAAATGCTCTTCACTTTGGATTTTTGTGCCAGTGGAAGTGTGCCTAGGAAATTCCCTTCAATGTAAGGCTTTCCTAAGCCTGTGTCGTCTACCATTTTCTAGATTACACTTGTTTTCTTTGCTATCTCAATTCCTCTATGATTTCAAACATCAGTCCTCTGTGGATGAATTCCAAATATACACTGGGCTCCGCACGCTACAGAAGCCTAGACCCATACTTCTCAGAGGACATTCCGACTTCAAACTCTTAATGATCTGAGCCAATTTTATTGTCTTCCCCCATCCTCCTATGTGTTTATGCCATTGGCATCACTGATTTTTCTGTTTTCTAAGCTGATCGTGTCCAGGTCAGCTTTGACTCCCTCCTTTTCCCTTGGCTCCAATCAATCCTGCCCATGCTCTTTGTAAGTTGCTCCTGGCCTCAGCACAGCACCTCATTCTCATTGCTGCTATCCCAGCCTATGCCTTCATGACCTGCCTGAGCGTCTGCAATTCTCAGATCTAAACTCTGCTCATGGAATTATCTCTCTAAAGCATTGTCTGACCCCTCATTTACCTGCTCAAAAATATTTGGTGGCTCTCTGCTGCATTCTGAATAAAGTTTGAAATAGATAGGGTGGCATTCAAAGTCATTCACAATTTAGTCCATGCCAAGTACACCCTAGACTGCACTTCATGCTCCAGAAAAACCTGCATGGGTGCTTTTCAGGTGCACACAATGTGATTTTATCTATCCTTCAAGGCCATGTCAGATGTTTTCTCCTCCAGGAAGCCTTCCCTGACTGCCTTACTTGGATGGCAGTAATCTCACAGGCACCTTATACCTCCCTTGTGGCATAATACCTTCACCATGGTGATTTATTTACACATCTTACCTGTCACGGTACAGTATAAATTCCATGAGGGGAAAGGAAATGGGAAAGACTTAAGAAATAATTTTCTCCTCATCCACTATCTTTCATACATTTGTTTTTCCTGCAAACTTTTCTATAGCCAATGAAAGCTTCATTAAGGAGAACACATTTGCCCTGGCAGAGCAGGTCCTTAAATTAACAATGCCGTCAGCTCCTTCCCACTGACAAAGGGCCCCTCACCATGCACAAGGCAATTCTGGTCCATTGTTTTACCAAATCTTCACAAAAATCCTGAGAGGTGGGCACAAGAAACCAGAGGTCCAATGAATTTGGTAACTCGTGCTTCCTACGGGACCCTGGGATTGAAATCTGTGTTGATGACCCACAAGCTTTGCATTCCTGCCATCCTTAGCCATCCTTATTTATTTTTTGAGATCTGCAATCCCTTGACTTAAACAGACTAACAGGCTAATCTAGGGCTACACCGCCAGAAAAGGGCTAAGGGCTTTGTCATCTGCTGTCCCCCCACTCTTCCTTCCTTCCATTTGTCTTGATTGCCAAATAGAAAAAAAAAAAAAGTCCCTTAAGCAAAGCTTTCATGCATTTGAATAAAAATAGGAAGAAACAAGAAGATGTTTTGTATATAATGACAAAGTAACTGTTATTATTACTGTCAGCATCATTATTATTTAGCACTGATCATTTCCTTTTAAGTTTCTAATTTGGAGCATTAACTTCCATCTGGTCCAGGGTAGAATGATAAGCTGGCTGTCATGACCCTTCATGGTTCTGATTATAGGTGGGAACAGAGACCACTGCTGGAAGCCCAGAAGGTTCCAGAAGAGAGAAATGAATAAATAGTGGAGGTCCAAGCGGGAACAGAATAAAAATATAGGACTATCTTCCCACGGGCTTTCTCTTTATCTTATAATACACAGTACAAGATAGCCAGCTACATTTTAAAAACTTTATTAAAGACAAAAAAAAAAAAAAGACCACATATCCTGTATCCAGCCCACTGGATTTTCACAAAGTGAACACATCTGTATATCTCACACCCAGATGAAGAAATAAAATATTAGCAGAGCCCCAGGAGCACCCCGTCCAACCTTTCAGATACCACCCCCATCCCCAAGGGAAAGCATGCCCCTAGGACTACCTAGCTGGCTGTATTTTAAATTAACCCCTTCATTCTGGCCAGGACAGCCTGTGCTCTTCTAAGAGAAAACTTTTCTTGCAGCAACTGTCACTTCAAAGCAGGGGAAAAATAAACTGTGTGTGAGGGAGTAATTTTGTGTGTAGGAGAAAAGTGTTTCTAATTTTCAGTCCTGAAAATGTGAGGGGAAGAAGGAATATGTGGAAAAAAAAGAGGGAAATAAGTCAGTAAATGCAGTCCTTGCTATGCCTCCACCATTAGGAGCTGGAAGGCTTCCAGCGACATGCCATTTTGAGCAAGGAAGCAAACACAATCGCCCTTCTCCACCCTCCCCAGCCTCCGCCAGGGCAGGTCAGCTCCAACGCCCATCACCGTCAAATTTGCGGATAGGCTGACGGTTATTATTTAATGGCAACATGTTCACTAGAAGGCTGATAGTGTATTGAACATATGGTTTTGATTTTTTTTTTTTTTTTTCTGTTTGTAACCAGGGAGCAAGATGGGGAGCGTCAGAAACCTAACTCCAGGATTCGCTGGGTTCTCCAAACTGTAACGGGAACCTCACTCCCAGGCCGATGCCCCTCTAGCGTCTGCAGCTCTGGGCCCCAGGGAGGGAGGAAGGAGCCACAGAGGGTTTGGACAACAGCACTGACTGATGCCAGAGCAGGACTCCATTCTGTTAATCTGACAAAGCGCACAGGCTGCGCCAGCATGTTTTTCTTCCACTTTCTACACTAATTTATCAAACTGAAAGGAAGAGATCAGAACATCAAATAAAAATCCACAGCCGCAGAGCAATTAACTCAAGACCTAACATGTACCTGGATAAGGGGACTCACAAGAATTCCGGTATCTACAAGGTTTTAAATGGCAGTGTTTTCTAACTTTGTATCTTGGGTTATTGGTCGTCAATGTTTCTAAAAATAATCACTCCTCTCAGTTACATTTTCTGATCAATTATTGAATGAGGTCTGTGTTATACAACATAAATTTCACCCTGAGGGGGGAAAACTCATGCTCTTGAGTGGTCAGCTAGAAAGCTGGCAATTTTTGTTAAAAAGGCAAATTTTTAGCCTGGCAAATCATGGTTGCTAGGTTTATAGGGCATTAATAAAACTAATACTAGTACAGAGGAAAAAAAAAAGGCAGAGTTTGTGATAGACTAGGGGCCTGGGGATCTCTACGTTAAATATCGACTCAAGTCTGAAAGCTTCAGATCAAGCTCTGGGCCTTCTCCACATGAAAATGTGGCCACCTCATAGAGAAATGGTTCAACACCCCTCCTCACCTTTCTTTTGTTTGCTCTGCGTGTCCCTAAGTAGGCCTGGGCGGAACTGAGGGAGAAAATCCTTCCTGGTTTCTCCTTCTCCGAGGAAGGAGGACAGGTTAGTGCAGCCTGCTGTTGACTGGAGCTGGGATTAATTAGTTCCTCCGGTGACCTTGGCACCTACTGATGGCAAAGTGTGTCTCTAAGCTGCTGAGAGCTGCAGAGAAACTCAGGAGGACTGAGCGCTACTGCTAAAATGATCGTTGAGCCAAAAAACATAGACGATGATGAAAGAAAACCAAAAACGTGTACCTTCTCTCTAAACACTGCCTGAGTGTGTTATTCAAATGGTTGATGTGAAGAAATACCTCAATCTATCTCTGCATGTATGTTTATTTAAATCTCGATCGATCAGTCTATTGTCCTTGTGGGTAATTTTGCAAGCCAGTGTCCCGTACATTGCCAGGGATTTCTGGAGGGGGCTGTTACCTGTGGTTGGGACTGAAAACAATTTTAAAGCATCCCATCATGCAGTTGTGGAAGATCATCTGTCCCGCCACACTTTACCTTCATCTATTCACTACCCCCCGCTCCCCCACTGTGCTCAGGCCTGAACCGAGCTGAGAGAAGTTAAAGAGCCCCACCTCTTTCTCTTATCGTACCTGGTTCAAGGTTCAATTTGAGTCTACCATGGGTCAACACTGCCAGAGAAGTTCAGTGTCTTGGGTTGCATAAATAAAGGTATTCTATCATGAATTAGGGAGGTGCCATACTGGTCCTGTCAGAGGAATTCTGACATCTTCAAATACGTGAAGGGGCTCACCTCCTAAAGAGACACTTGATTTGCTTAGGGTTACTCCAAAGGCCTGAATGAGGATGAAGCATGCAGGTTACAGAGTCCCATTTCATTTCAGCATGAGGAAGAATTTTCTAACAAAATGTTATGGCTGGTATGCGCCATGGGGTCATGATTGTCCGGTCAATAAAGAAAGATACACAATAGTTGGAAATAGCTTGTCAGGGCTGGGGAAGAGGGTAGACAGGAATTGTGCTAGATAATCCCTCAGATGCCTTCCCACTTGGGATTTCCTTCTAATTTCTACCTAATATTTGTATTTTTTTGTCAGTTGAGTGGATCTCCAAGGAGTGGCGTGGTGGGGCTGTCAGAATCCTGTGTAATGTGAAAAAGTTCTTCCATTGACTCTAATGTGTCTTCCCACAGCAAACCACCATTCTGGTACTTGAGTACCCAGGAGAACAAAGAAGCAGCTAGAGTAGCACACATTGTGGGAAGTAAGTAGTTAAAAGGACCAAAGCTCTCTGCTGGTCCCAGCAGCCCCAGAGGCAGCCAGTCCCTTTGATCCTGCCTCTTAATTGCAGCCTACTTGCACCAGGGAACTTTAAAGAAAAAAAACAGGGAAACTCTAGAGATAGAGCTTGTTTTGTTTCCTGAGGGGATGGTCTTTGTGGTGGCTGCCAGGAAGCTGATACTTGAGGCTTCAAATGATTGGTTTCCTAAGGGGGAAAATAAATAGTCCCTTCCACCAGCTAAGAGTCAGGTGTGACTAGAACCCCAGAAATATGAGGTGTCTGTGTGTGCCATTTAGTAGGGGTGCCGGGTACAGACTTGGAAGAGAGAACAGGACATTAGAAAAGAGACCATGGGCTAGAGCAGGAGCAGGCAGAGCACTAGAAAAAGAGAGCCTGTTCAACACTTGGACACAGGAAGGGGAACATCACACAGCGGGGCCTGTTGTGGGTTGGGGGGAGGGGGGAGGGATAGCATTAGGAGATATACCTAATGTAAATGACGAGTTAATAGGTGCAGCACACCAACATGGCACATGTATACATATGTAACAAACCTGCACGTTGTGCACATGTACCCTAGAACTTAAAGTATAATAAAAAGATATATATATATATATATATATATATATATAAAAGAAAAAGAAAGCCTGAAGCGAGAGCATCAAAGAAAACGGCACTGCACAGGAAGCAAAGTCAAAGAAAAAAGGGATCTCTAAGAATTCTCATAGAGAGCAACAAAGTCACAACAGCACAAACATTTCACTTTGGAATAGGTCTTACAGTTGAGATAACAAGCTTTTAACTATGGTATCTATTTAAGGTGTCTAAATGTTGAGATCCATCAAGTTGTTTAAGTTCATTCAATGTACGTGCGTGCGCGTGCACACACACACACACACACACACACACACACACACACACAGACACAGCGTCAAGAATAAGAAAAAGGCCGACAAATAATCACAGCAAATAGTGGAGATGATGCCCTAGCTATCCTTGGCAATATACCAAGTCCCTTTGTGAGGAGGGACTTCTGGCTAAAACTGAACTCATGCCTGCACAGTATGCCAGTAATTGCTTGTTTATGTCTATTTAGCTATTTAGTGAGCTCCACTAACAGTACTTACAACTGTCAGGGAAGTTTTTCTAAAGCAAACCCTTTTTGCTGCAATCCCCAAGTAAGCACTGGTGGACAAGGGCTGCATGTTTCCATCCTACCAACTTGAGTTTTGCCCCTTATTCTGTAACTTTGGCAAGTAACTTGGTCTCTCTAAGCTTCATTTTCTTCATGAAAAGGTTTAACTGAGTTGATATACATGAAGCTATCGGCAGAGGAGGACTTTCCATATAGTAAGTGCTCAATAAATTCAATAAATGTTAGTTCTGTTTCATTCCTAAAAGGTAATTGGTAAATTAAAAATGTATAAAAATACCGGCCATCTGTGTGTGGACTAAATGAGCATCTGGGTAGGGAAGACTTCCTCTAAATCAGTTTAGCTTGACTCCTGGTTCTAGGAAAGAGGGGGCCACATGTGGGACACACAGGAAAACGAGGCATCTGAAAGGAGGGAGGACAGACAGGGGCACGAGATGGAAGACCTATAACAAGGTATGAGACTCAACAATCAGGCCTGGGCATTTCACTTAAGCTACTTCATTAGACAGCTGTCTCTTCTCATAATGTCTTTGTTTCCATTACAAGACTTTAAAACTAGCATTTTTTAAATAAATGCGATGTTAATGGCATATAACCCTTCCTCTCTATCCTTCACATTCTTTGGAGAGAAGGAGGAGAGAATGGCATTATCTACGTCTTAGGGAATGAATGTGTCAGAGCTCCTGGACCTAATTCACCAAGGATGTGAGGACGCAAGTAGGCACATCAGACTTCTGGGCTCCAGTTCTGACCACCATCCAGAAGAAAAGGAATCTAAGGCTGGTTTATAATGCATATATTCCTTAGGATAAAAAAACAAACTCTGGAGCAGACAGATAAACACAACAGCCTTCCCTGGAGGCAGTAACCAAATCTCTTGGGGAACTTGTGAAAGTCTGTGTCCACTGAGAAGACAGACGTCTCGGGAATGGGGAGATATCCAGAGACAGGCTGTGTGTAGCCACAGAACTGCTTGCAGCTGCTGAAGTCCCTGCCTTCATGCCTTCAGCCCCAGCCACATTGGTTCAAGGCTGGTGGGATATATCAGTTCAACCTCAGCTTCACTCTGAGGCTGAAGAGCCTGGAAAGACCTACTGTGTGGAGGAGGTAGGTCCCAGTCTCCAGACTGCCAGAAGATCCTCCAAGGAGCCATCCCAGACCCAGTGATCTGCTGCCAGTCACATTGTGGCAGTGACACTTACAAAGCAGCCATTGTATTCTGGAGCCTCCTGGATGAACATCAGCTTTATCATCTGAAGCCGATTACAAATGTAGAATCTTGACCTCAGCCCAGCCCTACTGAATCAGAGTCTACAGTTTAAATTAGATCCCCAGGTGATTCGCAGGCACATGAGAGTTTGAGAAGTGCTGTCTGGTTACTTACGGTAGGTGTCTGGTGTGAGGGCATCAATCTATTTGCATACTTCAAGTACTTTCTCATCATGAAAGGCTATTTTCTTCAGAGAAGTCCTTATGGCTGGGTTCAAATGAGAACTGCTAGAATCAGAAATAAATGAATCCCCACGGTCTTTGAGAACAGGATGACCAGTGTCAAGTGATATCTCCAATCACTCTGCAATTACTGTTCTAACCAGTAACATCCCCAAAATATATACATTTTGAGAGATGGATGCCGAAGTATTGATAATTATTGGTTTTAAATACTCTCTTTGCTTATTAGTGAAGATTGACTTTTAAAAAGTCAACTGTATATACGAGAGATAAAGCTACGAAGGTTCCCTTAACTATCTAATATGCTGTGGCTCTAAACAAGACTGTGAACCAATATTTGCCTCCAAAAGGACCACAGCCAGAAACCCTTGCCAGAGAGGAAAAGCTATGTGCAGGAGAGTAGTTCAACCCAGGAGACTACACTGTTTTCTCATGGAATCCTGGAGACTAGGCTATGGTGCTTAATAGTACTGATCGTTCATTTTTTTAAAAACAATTTTGCTCCTTTGTGGGTATTTATTTTTCTGATTCTTTGCTAGCTCTTATTCTCTTTTGGGCCCTTGCCATGTTCCCCAAGATTTGTCCTTGGTCATTGCCTATCTCTGATCATGCTGCCTTCTTTCACGAGGTGTGAGCACCAATGGCTTCAACTATGGCTTCAACACAGGTGTGTCTCCAGCTTGTATTTGTAGCCTGTTGTCCAGGCTGTTCTTCATTCCCACATTGTCAATGTTTATGAGACATCTCCACTTGGATGTTCCATCATTAGCTAAAAACACCATTCTCAAGTCTAAAAACTCATCATCGCCCACCTCCTTCAACCCTATTCCCATTTATTGGTCCCTTTTTCAGACCACTCCCATTTCTGTCAGGGTACCATTGATATCACTCCTAGAATTTCTGCAATGGTGTGATCTCAGCTCACTGCAACCTCTGCCTCCTGGGTTCAAGGGATTACCTTGACTCAGCCTCCCGAGTAGCTGGGATCACAGGCATGCGCCACCACATCCGGCTAATTTTTCTATTTTTAGTACAGATGGGGTTTCACCATGTTGGTCAGGCTGGTCTCGAACTCCCGACCTCAGGTGATCCACCCGCCTTGGCCTACCAAAGTGCTGGGATTACAGGCGTGAGCCACTGTGCCCGGCCCAGTTTGGCTCTTCTAAGCTCTCACTGCCTTCTATTATTTTTCCTTCAAGATGCCTTTTGGATTTGCCCTTTCTCCTTCATTTTTCTTGCTAATGCAACCCCTTTCCACTTTGTGCCTGGAATATTGCGAAAGTTTTCTGGCCGGTGACATCACTAGTTACAAATGTTCTGACTTCTAACCCTATCTTACAAGTCCCAATTGAATCTTTATAAAGCATTAGATGTGATGTTATAGGTAATGAAATTAAACTCTTCCACAGGGCCCTTCAGCTCATTCATATCCTGACTCCACCCCCTCCATCTAACTTTATTCCCCACTGCACCCTAACACTTCATCCCCATCTCCAAGGTCAAGGTTCCTTCCTGGCCGTTACACCACATCATGCTATTCCTCCTTCCTGAGATTTTGACCACCGGCCTCTCCAAACATTTTTGATCATACATTCTTATCAGAATGTTTTTTTAGATCAGAAACAACCATTAAGAATGGTTACTTTATAAATATTATTCTTGCATGACCCTGCTAATATGTTATATACATTATCAAACATCCATGAAAACTGACATTTTTAAAGGATGAGCTAAATAATATATAAGATAGAAGTTCACCTATTTCCTTGCCAAGTGAATAATCTTGCCCTTGGCCTGGGGTGTGGACACACCACATTAGAGACCTGGATCCAGACCAAATACATCCATTCAGACCCAGAGGAGGCAGCTCTTCCTGTGGGAAGCCTTATCTCTTACTCCCACCCAAACTGAGCTCCACTTTCCTGAACTCTCAGAACACTGAAAATTATATGTAGTAAATCATTTAGACAATATATATTCCATCAATACTTTAAGTTTGATTAATTGAAGCTTGCATCTAGGATGCCAGAAATTTATAGATTTTTAGAATAATTCAATATCTTAATTAAAAATATTACTGTCTTCTCAAAATTGCTTGGGTTGGGCTCTACTCAATTACGCAACATCCATTAAAAGAAAACTCCAAGTCAGACTGAAGTTTAATTTATCTCGTTAAATATCACGTGTGGATTCCCAGAGGTTTGAGGACTACTATTTCTACTTTTGTGGCCAGTGAGACTTTTAGCACATTGCTTAACCTTACTCAATTTGAGTTTTCATTGAATCTGTAAAACGGAGGGCAAAATGTGACCATTAAAAGAGATAATAGGCCAGGAACAGTGGCTCACACCTGTAATCCCAGCACTTTGGGAGGCTGAGGCGGGTGGATTACCTGAGGTCAGGAGTTCAAGAACACCCTGGCCAATATGGTGAAACCCTGTCTCTACTAAAAATATAAAAATTAGCCAGGTGTGGTGACACACACCTGTAATCCCAGCTACTTGGGAGGCTGAGGCAGGAGAATCGCTTGAACCCAGGAGGCAGAGGTTGGCAGTGAGCTGAGATCGTGCCACTGCACTCCAGCTTGGGCAACAGAGTGCAACTCTGTCTCAAAAAAAAAAAAAAAGAGATAATAAATATAAAAACTGAAATGATATACACATGTAAGATATATACATGTTACTATCAGTAGTACACTCAGTATTTGCATATTATAATGTAAACTATATAAAGTACATCTGAGAGTTTTAAAATAACTAATCTCCTACCTCCACCTTGAGCTTTTTTTTCTGCAAATGAATTATTTTTATGTTCTCAATTTCATTCGTTCAGCTGAAAAACATAATGTCACCTACCTATACAGCTTGGGGGTCTCATGGGCCTGAGTTTAAATACTTGCCCAGCCAAGTATTATCTGTGGGATCATGGCTGTCAGAGCTTTTCAGAGCTTCTCTTCTACTGGCCAGCTGGGGATAGTATTAACTTTGTGGGGCTCTCCTGCTCTTCTTAGGTTCAAATTACTTGAGATATGTATGTAAAACAGCCAGTTTCTAACACATGCCCTTGAAATATTCATTTCCCCCCTACTCCCTGTAACAGGCTTAGGAGAACTCAATGAGATGCTCTCATGGGAAAATTGAATGCTTCGAATTTTGGTCTCCTTGTAGACTTTGGTTTTTCCCAGACCTGCAGACCATTCATAATTACGCATGGATTTTCTGTTCTAGAAGCACCTCACTGCTGTGTGACCATTTGGGGTGCAGAGCCAGCACAGGCTTTGTGCTTGAATACCTAGCAGTCAGAGCTGAAAAAGCAAAGCGAATCAACCTTTCTTGCTCTTCCTTGGCATCTAGGCTACCGATGGTCCCAAAGTCTAGTCTAAATGCACACGCTGTCCGTGAAGGCATTTGGGGACAAGCATGTGCACCCCCAGGGACAGTTCTAAGTTTTTCCTGTCCTTCAAAATTCAACTCAATTAGCTGCTGGAAAAAAAATCAATAAATCCAAGTTTTAAAAATCCAGTTTATAAGGCATCTCCTCCAGCAGCTTTACCCAGCACACCCTTGCCAGAGTGCCCTAAGTTTAGACTCCCACTTTTTAACTCTCTATTTGAACTGCTAATTAAGATAATGCCTGTGAACGCCCTTTGTAAAGTGTAAGAAACTACACATATGTTAATTCTCCTTCTGAAGACATTTGAGTGCTTAACCATCCTTATCTCATTTGTAAATATCTTGTTTCCTTGCTATTGTGGATTGCAAACGGCCGCAGCATTTTCAGTGTTCTTGACTCCTCCCTTTTTCCTCTGAGGTCATGTACCACCCTGGAGCTCTTCTACAGCAACCAGCTTGCAGTCAATGCCCACAAACCTTGGACCTGCCCATCTGTCTGCCAAGATCCATGCCTGAAAAGAGTTCTATAAACATGGCTACATCCTCAGCCTCCTCTCTCAGCTCTCCCCCAGGCTGCGTCCCTGAACCTCGCAGCTTGTCTGTGCCCAGAGAATACACACTAACTGTGGTGTTAGGGTAAAACCAACAAATAAACCCAAAACTTAGTGTTTCAAAAGGAAATAGGTTTTTTGTTTGTTTGTTTTGTAACTCTGCTTTTAAGAAAAAAGGGGGAAAGCGAAATTCTGCAGAGTCAGGAAACAGGTTTCCTTGCTAGAGATGGAGACAGTGAGATAAAGGCATGGGGGCTTCCCCCACACGCTGCAGCTCGGAAGTGTGGGACAGGAGTCTAAGACTTCCTGTTGTTGGCTGGTATTTACAGCTTTTTAGATGATGTGTCCATTTTCCCCAGGCACTTTGGGCCAAAACTCAGTGTGCTGAGACTCAGAAATTGCTCTCAGTAGCTTCATATTTTGAATTTTTTTTGCACCATTCTTATCTATCTATTGCTCATCTGACATCTTTATATGTTATTTAAACAGTACTTATCTGGAGAAATATAACAGAGGTCAAGAAAGTACATACATACAGATATCTAAAACTCAAAACTCTATCTCTTGTTCTCCCCCAATCACTAAAACTGCCCCAAGCCTAAAATTAATCTGATGGTTAACAATGCTAAATTAATATTAGCCAATAAAGTTATTCAAGTCTTTGAAACTTACAATTTTACATCATTTATTTTTGTACACACACACAAAGGCAGATATTAGGTTACTGAGTTGGGTTTCTCACCGAATAGCAAAAGCCAGAGAAGCCCAGAGGTGTTTAATAAACACTTGTTGACTGATTGATGGAATATACTACCTAGGATAATTCAGACAATGCATTCTTTGTCAAAATACTAAGGTAAATTATTGAGTCTACTTTTATTACCAAGCATTTCTGCTGTATTGAGGAGGGCAGGCCAGCCCAAAACTTGTCCATCAGCCTCAGAGCTCAGGTTTACAAAAGAAACCCTTAGGCCTTACCTTTCACACCTGTTTTTACTCTCAGCAGAGGAGGCTGGGACTGGTCTCCATAAACAACTGTGTAGTTGGAGCCGTGCAGTTGGAGGCCCAGGCCTGATGCAGACCCAGCCACGCAGCACCTTTGGCTCTTTACTACGAATATTATCACGGCTGCAACAAATAGTTTGTGCACATTTTTAAAAAGAAAAAAAAACTGAGCAGAGTATAAAACTGGAGGAAAAAAAATAGTATGTTAACTCATTTACAAAGCCCAGTTAAGTCTTCCTGCCTCATTCTTCTGAGAGAAACCAAAGCATTAAAATATCAAGCTTTTTGCTCTCCCCAGCAGTGGACATCCATGCTCATCCAGTTGAGTCGACCCTTCCAGAAAGGATGCCTGGGCCCATGACACCTTTACTTCTCTTTCCAGCTATTTCCTGCCTTTCTTTGCTAGGCCTTTAGCTTGGGTCTTGAGCAGATTTTGTGAACAGGGCGAACTGTCCTCTCCTGTTCTGCCATGCCCCAGGGTTCTGTGCTCGCCTGGCCTGACTCTTGACCTGCAGCTCTCTCTGGGCTTTCTTGCTTGTTCATTTTTATGCCCACACCTCCCTACCTTTTTATAACCCCCCCTTATCTCCACTGCCCACCTGTCCCCTAGAGTTGTCAGGTTTCTCTGCTTGGCACAACCCAGGCAGCTCTGACACGTAGCTGTACCTGAAGATGGTAAAGGCCCCCAGAACTATGTTTTCAACAACCAACATGTCTTGTAGTTATCCACCTTTTCCCGAATCAGAATCCTTCACCCCTTGCAATGTTGCCAACCTATTTCTATGTTGATAATCTGTTTTGTCATTTTGGAAATGTAAACAAATCAGTATACCTTCCTTTTCATCTTTTTCTTGTTATTGGTAGGAAAGTAGAGGAAAAAAGGAAGAGAAAATGCATGTGAGATTGAACATACTTATTCTACTATAAGGAATTCTCTTAAGCTCAGCATCTAAATCCTCTTTTCCCAATTCTTGCTTGGAATCTTGAGTACCTGATCTTGAATTTCTATGGCGCTCCCTGAGCGTGGGACTGGCTGGTAGCCATGTGATATTGATTTGTTTTCACCATAGCAACAGCAAATTGAAACAACTAGCAGAGAGAAGGCAGGCTGTTAACCAGTAAAGCTACCTAACCAGTATATTTCACAAGCATATTTTTCTCCTTCCCTCTTGTTTTTCCTCTTATTTACTCCACTTTCACAAATTTAACACAAAAGTCAAAGGAAAAACAGCATTAAATGTTTTGGGCACTACAAGGCCTATGGCCAGAATAGTGTGCTTTGCAGAGCTTCTAGTATATTGGGCTAGATCGATGGGAAAAATGCAAACAACAACGCTTTGATTTCCTTGGAAATCTCATTTGTTGAACTAAGAATAAATATCCCTAAAAAATTTACATGAGCACAAAGTAGAGTGAAGGGTTTTGTGTATATGACTATGTATCTTAATACTGTAAGGCGTTTGCCAACTGTTTCTTAATACTGAGGTTTCATCCCTTTGTACTTTAAATAGCTCAATGTGCCAAGAGACAAACAACTTTTTTTTTTTTTTTTGGTAAAAGGTCAAGGTCTCAAAATGCTAAATGATGAGG
The DNA here is from genome assembly GCF_028885655.2 of Pongo abelii. Classification (NCBI taxonomy): domain Eukaryota; kingdom Metazoa; phylum Chordata; class Mammalia; order Primates; family Hominidae; genus Pongo; species Pongo abelii. Next base: position 103,407,848 of record NC_071999.2, on the reverse strand, counting down.
GAAAGTGTAGCAAGTATGACTCAATTCTATTAAAAGATAGAAAAATTAAGTTAGGCATTTGCTCAAAACTACGTGAGTAGTCGGAGAGGAGACACAAACTAGCTTTGGGAACTCCCGAGAACTCCAATGTGCTCCAGTCAAAATCTTTTTTAAAAGGTTCCTTTGTAAACATTACCCTTCCCCCTGATCTCTGTGACCAAGGTTGCCACCTGTGACATGGATTCGCAGCCTGCAGTATTGTACTCCCCCTGCTTGGGGCCATCTGTGCTAGGACATGATGATTTTTCTATGAAAGCAGCTGTTCCCACCATCACAACCAGCCTTGAACTTGGTGGCACAACCTGGATCCTAAATAGTGGCTCTGGAGCAACTGGGAATAGGGCCCCAGGGACCATCCACCCAGGTGGCAGCGCTGGGCTGCACCAAGGGGGAGTCAGGCCAGAAAAAAAGCTTTGCCCTGCTCCCTGCTGCTTTTTGCCAGCCCAGCCAGAAGCCCTGCAGAAAACCTGTGCTGACCGGCCCGACATGAGGCAGGTACAAGAAGATGCCCTATTTATGAGGGGACAGGTTTATGGTTTACAAAAGACAGGCGAAAATATAAAGACATAACTTAAGTCCTGCCAGTGGGGAGCTAGAATGTTCCTGGCCAGGACATAAAGAAATATTCCTCTCCACAAGCTCGAATAAAGGAACACACAGCAGAAATAGTTGGGGGATGACGTCAGAAGTTCTGGGCTAGTGTCCTGCACTTCTCCTTGAAAGTAAAAACAGTGGGTCTAGAAGAATCTACGTGGCATTGCCCTTATTTAAATGAGTAGTTCTACTGCTCCTTGCAAAACAAGTAGGATAGCTGAAGAAACTTCCTCTTATTTAAAGATTATAAGAATGTTCCCCCTGCCTTTTTTAAAAATCTTATTGTCCCCAAAACGCACACATTACCCAATTAACAAATAGCTTTCCACTTAACCTTTGTCTTTTAAAGGGACAGTAATGTTTCTTGTAGAACACTCAAGGTGGTGGTGGTTAGGCAAGTCAGATTTTTTTCTTCGCTTCAGTGCTTGCTAACTATTCTAAAAATGTTACACATTTATTGTAAACACATGCTTCCGAGGCCTAACAAAAAAGCACAGTTTCCTCATGCCTGGCAGAAATTTAAAACGGAAAAGGGCAGAAAGAATTCTTTAGCAAATATATCCTTTCCTTCTCCTGGGCCAAGTGTGTTAAAAATAAATCTTCTCCATCATTTCTCACTGCTGCTTCTCAGCGAGAAAGTTGATATGGTTCGGCATAGTGAAAACACAGCTTTAAAAGCTAGCCTGCCCTCATTAAATTATTCTGCTGGCTGTGTGTTCTCATTAAAAATGCATAAAGATCAGATAATTGCAGTAAGCATTATTAACCCAGCTTTACTTTTGAATATAATGGTTCCACTTTTAAGCTGGAAACAAAGGCTCAGACATGCCAGGAAAAGAAATGTAAACATTGAACTACAGTATCGAAAACTTGCCAGAAAGCTACCTCTTGCTAGGTTGTTTAAAATGTGCTTTTGAAACTCAATTAAAGCTGTAGCATTGTAGAGCTAGGTAGGTCCCTAATTTTTAATAAATAGACACATACGTTTGGCCAAACATTCAACCGATGATTATTTACCATGAATTTTTTTTTGAATCCTTAATTGCAAGTCTGTTTTCAAATAATAGGATCCATGTAAACTTTATCTATTTGGGAACTAGCTATGGCAATATGACAATTTTTTATAGCAAGAAAATAAGATTGCTCCAAAGAATTCAAATGGTTTTAAAAAAATAATATAATAAATGAATCGGTTCTTTGCATAAAAACTCGATTTCGTGCCTCACCCCAAACAGGCGGCATAGATTCAAGCTTTGCCATTTCTTTTTCTCAAATCAAAATGTTACGTAAAACTCCAGGGTCCCCCGCAAGTATTACAATTGAATTAGTGGAATCCAGTTTCCCTGGCTCCCGTAAGCAGCACACATGGAATGCAGCATACTGCAGCAAACTCTTTGAACATTCAAAAAAGGGGGGCGATTCTCCTACCTTGTTTAGCTCTGCCTGTCCTTCCCATTTACAGTAACCCCGGGAACATCTGGCAGAACCAAGTGGACGAGGCTTCTCCACCGCATCATGAGGAAGAAACTTCCATGTAAACAGTTCTCATTCCCTGTTTATTGTACTCTGAAAGCCGTCTGCCGTATCTGGAAAATTTTACCTTCAGATGATGAAGCAAAGACAGTCTAAACTCTGTTGCTGTAAGCTGCAGCCCTTCCTTCCGACAAATCCCTCCCAGCCGGGGCCAGCCAATCCCCAGCCAGCTCGTCAGCCCTACTCGTCTGAAACTGGCCCTAATAGGATGACTGACACAGTAACACAGCACTTGCAGTGTGTAAAAACAGTGCATCCATACTGATGAAAGAGGAATTTCCCTCTCAGAAGAAAGCAATCATAGCACCAAGACAAAGTGGCACATAATTGGCAGAGCAGAGAGAGGGGTAGCTCAAGAAAACACCCTTGAAGACAGCCAGCTCGAAGCCAGGAGCTGCACCGTGAACACTTGGGGAAAATGTGAAACTCCGCAGATTCCAAAGAAATCCAGGTTGTACATGAAACTGAAGTCCTTGGACTATCTGACAAAGCTATGTATATGTTTTTTAAAGGAAAAATAATTCAACGTCTGCCATGGCAGTTAATCTCTTACAAAACATTTACATATTTCCATTATTGAGGAAGAATGTGCTAGCACAAGTGCGTATTCAAAATCAAAACATGCTTATAGCTGTGGCACACACAGGTTTCCTGTATAACATCTGTTATTGCAGTGGTTAATTACTGTGGCCCATTTATCTTTCGTCTAAGTTTTCAGACCACTTGGGACTTCGATTAGGGAATGCTGGACAGTAAAATTGATATCTATACACTACTCTTTTCTACTCTTGGCAGACACCCACGAGAGGATTAGGAGTGCCTTAACCATCTTAGATGCCATTTGATAAATACTGTGCATTGGCTCACATTATCGTTAATGAAGCAATGATTATAGGAAGATGTTTACTGTTGAATACAAGTGGTACGTGATCCAAGGGCCCCCATGAGGTGCCATTCCACAAAAGATGTTCTAGGAGGTGCTGGAGTTTCCTGAGATAAAGCAGAAGAAGAGAAAGTTTAGGAAGGGTTATTTATTTATTTATTTCCCAGTCTACAGCATTTCTATATGCCTTGAAAACAAAAACACAAAAGCATATGGCATTTAGCAAACACAACAAGCATACATTTTCCTCCCCTAAATACCACATTTTGAGAAAAAAAAAAAAAAAGTATGATGATTACATGATGCGACCAAGGCAGAACAAAGCCCCTATTCATCTGAAAGGTTGAACCCAATGCACTATTTTTATAAGCAACTGTTCAGCGCATCTGTAATGAAGCAACAGAATGCAATGGAATGCTTTCTTTTTATTTTGCTGTTGCGTCTTAAAAACATAATGTTTCATATAATTTCTAGGCTACTTTCTTCAATAACTACCATGCTTTATTCCCCTCAGTTTTTATACTTACATTCTTTGTCCTCCCCATGTAATTCTATCACATACCCTAACTTGCAGGCTTTCATCTACTGTAATACTTCTGGAAATTTAAATTAGTTCTGTGGTCAAACAGATACAAACTACTTTTAATTATTAATATACTTAAACAGATTTATGATTCTCCTCTTCCTCATCTCCCTCTGCTTCTGTCTTTGAAACTATCATTCCATGAATCCCATTCCTGAAACTTTAGTTATCTTTGACACATTCCCCCATTCTCAACCAATGAAATTAAGCCTTGTTGATTTTCCCTCCCAGGTAGGCCAGAACTCTGACCTATTATCTGGAAAACACAAATGCTAACAAGACAGCCTCTGGAACTCAGGCCTCCTCATCTTCAAGCTCCCCTGTTGCCAGACGGGTTTTTTTAAATCATGTAAAGTCATGTTCCTTTCACATTCAAATCTTTCTCTCTATAAAATCTGAATTATAGACTTTCAAGGGCCTTCATAATCTGGGCTCTCCCTTTCAACTCAACTTTTTCTCCACTGTTTTCCCAAGTGAACTTCCTGATGGAGTCATGCTTATTTCTGCCTTACTCAATCTTTAGACCTCAGCTCACCTTTCCCTTTATTCTGTCTTGTCTTCTGTGGCCACATTACCCTCTCTGATGTTCTCCTGTGAAAGCACTCTGTATTGTTTATTGTACCAGACGCTTTGAAACCCTTAACAATGTAGTCTTCTTTAGTTAGCTTGCCTGAGTTGATTTTTCCATCTCAGAAATCAAGGCTTGTGTCGTATATTAATTAAGATAATGCACACAAAATGTCTATGCAGTGACTGGCACATAATAAATGCTCACTAATGATAGCCATTCTTACTGGTATTTCTAAATGCATTGTTCATTGCAGTTAGCAAAATGCCATGCACAAACTTGCTGACTTCATGATTCCTATCTCAAGAATTGATATCATATTCATCCAACTGCATGAACCAAAAACCTGGCAGTCATTCTTAACCCTCTTTCTTCAACCACCATTTGAAATCCATTATCAAAGTCTTTCAGGTTTAACACCTAAATATTTAGAAATATTTCACTTTGCTTCATCTCTACCAGTGGCTTTGTCCAAGCTATCGGTGTCTTTTATCATGATGATTTAAATAGCCCCTTAACTGGTCTCCTGAATATATTCTTGACCCCTTCAAACCTTTTTTCACGCTTCAGTCAGAACAGGAATTAAAAAACAAAAGTCTAATTTTTCCACACTCCTTTTTGTAAAACCTTTGCTATGGACTGAATTGTGTCCCCCTAACATTTATATGTGGAAGTCCTAGCCCTCAATAGGAAGGTATTTGGAGATGGGACTTTTGGGAGGTAATTTAGATGAGGTCATGAGGGTGGAGTCTTCATGATGGGATTTGTGTTCTTCTGAGACACCAGAAAGAGGCCTGTTTCCCTCTCCCTTTACCATGTGAAGACACAGCAAGAGAGCAGCTCTCTGCAAGCCAGGAACAGAGACCTCACCAGAACCTGACCATGCTGGCACTCTGACATTGGACTTTCAGCCCCCAGAACTATGAGAAAACAAACTTCTGTTGTATAAGCCACCCAGTCTATGGGAGCCTGAGTTGACTAAGACAACCTTTAACTCTCTTTAGACTGCTTTTAGGAAAAAGATAAAAGCCCTCAACATGGCCCTTGCGGCTCTGTGCCATCTAGCCCCTGCCTACTTCTCTAGCTTATCCAGAGGCCGTCTGTTCGGGGAACCCTTCCCTGACCCACAGGATGAGTTCAGATCTGCTTGTTGTTTTCTCTCGTAGCCCTGTGAACTCCAGAGCAGTGCATCTCAAATGTTAATGTGCATGCAAATCTCCCAGGGGTCTTGTTAAAATGCAGATCCCATCTCCATAGTTCTTGGGTGGATACTGAAAATTCTGCTTTTCTAACAAGCTCCCAGGTGACACTGATGGCTCTTGTCCATGGACTATTCTTCGAGCACCAAAATGTTTATAGATGTTGTTTGCTTCATAGCACTTATCACAGGGGATGGTTATACATTGGTTATTATTATTTATTTACTTAAGGTCTACCTTCTGAACCAGACTGTTGGCCTCAGAAGTCACAATTGTCTCTCCAACATCTAATCTAGTATGTTCGTGGCACATGGTGGAGGCGCTTCATAACACATGTATGTTAAATGAATTAATTGATGGGTACAATGTCCTACAGATCCAAGCTGGACTTAATCTTTTTTCTTTTTTCTCTTCTTCCTCTTCTTTCTCCTTTTCTTCCTCCTCCTTCTTCTTTCCTTCTTTTTATATATCTATATAAGTTCCTGGAAACTCTGGATAGAAGCTTAATTTTTCTTGAGGTCATGACATGCTAACTAGAAAGCAGAATGTTTGAGAAACTAGAGAACAAGTAGCAAGAAGATATCAACTATATTCAAGTAAAGGAGGTGGCCAGAGGAATGAAAATACAAAACAGTACCTTCGAATTTGCCCAATAGAAATTGTCGGTTGTCTTCTACAGTTTGATAAATTCGAGATCTATCACTCTATCCTTTTCTTTTGACCTCTAGGCCTAGTTTTTTTTTTTTTTTTTTTTTTGAGACAGAATCTCGCTCTGTTGCCCAGGCTGGAGTGCAGTGGCGTGATCTTGGCTCACTGCAAACTCTGCCTCGCAGGTTCACGCCATTCTCCTGCTTCAGTCTCCCAAGTAACTGGGACTACAGGCACCCGCCACCACACCCAGCTAATTTTTTATATTTTTAGTAGAGATGGGGTTTCACCGTGCCATCCAGGATGGTCTCGATCTCCTGACCTCATGATCTGCCCTCCTCGGCTTCCCAAAGTGCTGGGATTACAGGCGTGAGCCACTGTGCCCAGCCAGCCCAATTCTTCACCTAAATGTACCAGAGATGACTCATTTTTACCTTGTCCCAAACTAAAATCATTTTTTTATTTGATCATTTCCCATTTCAATAAGTGAAACCATCATTTCTCTTACGTTTCCCACTTTGGTAAATGGAGCCACCATCTTTGATGCCTAACTCTTTATCATCACCAACAACCAAATGGTCCCACACCCTGTGAATTCCTGTCTCTGGAATCTATCCACTCCTCTCCATCTTTACTGCTGGGCCTCTAATTAAACCCCCCACCACCTTTTACCTGTTCCTTACCTCTCTACCTCCAATTTTGCCCCTCACCTTTCACTCCATTTACCACACCTCAGCCAAAATCATCTTTTTAAAAATGTAAATGTTATAATGCCATTACATGCATAAACTCACTCCATGTCTCCTCATTATCTTCCAGATAAGTCCCCTACCTAGTTCCCAACTATCTTCTTTCACCATCCTCTTGAAGTCACTTCCTTCCTACCTTTACATCCAGTATTATTAAACTAACTTTAGTCCCTCAGGTGTGTCATGTCTTTTCTAATTTAGAGCCTGGATTCCTTCTTCATGAAAAATCTTCTATTCCTTTCACACCCATCTAACATCTTTCTATCCAGCAACACTCAATGTACACATCACCTCCTCTAGGAAGCCTTCTTTGACTACCATGACTCTCACGGCACCTTGACATTTTATTCATCATAGCAATTGTCACAGTACATAGTAAAAATGTCTTGCTTTTTTATGTAGCTCACTAGAATCTATGAGAGAATGAACCATGTCTTTCCTATTCATCAGTTTATCCCCAGTGCCTAGAACATGCACTGCATAATAGCAGACACTTACTGAATAGTTGTTGAATGGTTAAATGGATAAACTTGGAAATGGCACTGGTAATAAGGTGATAAAGGTGATAAAGGCAGTTACAGGGCTTAAGTAAAAAAATTGGTAGAGAAGCCATGGAGACATATATATTACACTATATATAATGTATAATTATTATATAATATGTGTATATTATATGCATGCTGTATATTATATGTATATATTATATATTATATACAACACATATGTGTATATATGTATATATTACATATTATATGTATATTATCTATGTATATTCTATATTCTATAATATGTATGTATTACGTATATATTATGTATACATTTTATATTATGTATATAATATGCATATTATACATTATATGTGTGTTATATATTATACTCTATGTATGTGTAAATATACTACATATATAGTAATATATATCCATGCATGCACACACACATACAAGCACACATGCATGAATTTAAAGTTGGACTGGAGAAGGAAAAGAAGCAATGCATAAAAGCTGAAAGGCACAATGCAGTTATGGAATAATCTCCTTTGCTGGGCATACCGAAGTTAGCAAGCTTATAGTCAAGGAGAAAATTAATGTTTGATGATGTTTAAAATCATGGTGATTTCCTGAGAAACAAAGTCTCCCTTTGAATAGAAAAGGATAGGTGTGTTAGGACAGATGGAAGTGTTTGGTTTACTGGAAGAGATGGCCTGGTCCCTAGAAAGGAAGAAAAAGTTGTTCATAGCGAGAGAGAGATGAGACAGAAAGGTAAGTTGCTGACGGGCCTGGTCTGTGATTATTCAATCTTAGGGCTTATTTCTCTCTCAACATAATGTTTCAAGCCTATCCCGCCTCTTTGTCCTTTAGTATGTACTGTTAATTTTAAAATTTTTTTCTAATTATTTCATGTATAAACCAAATTATAAGCCCCTTGAGGGTACAGACCTTACATTAAAGTACTTTTTGTCATCCACAATGCCGAGCATGGAGTGGTGCTGAATTCATTTTGGTTGATTGATTTCTATTTAGGATTCTGGAGAAAATTTACATACTTTCGAAGAGATTAGTATTTTTTTTAACATGTTGGTTGAAAATGCAGCAGGGAATAGAAAATTGGTTTTATAATTTTCTGAAAAAAAAGTTAGTGTTTTTTATTGAATTTATTGCAAGAAATGTCAACTGGTTTTTAATTTTTCTCCAGTAGGTCTAGAGGCAGAAGATGGGAAAATTAGGACTAACATTTTCTGGGTTAAGGAAAATAGGAGGAAGTAAATTGCATAAAGCATGTAAATGAAATTATGTGTGAGACTCCCTTAGCATAGAACATGGTACATAGCAGTGCTCAATGTCTGTTAGCCACTATTTTTACTGCTACTATTATCATTATCAACATCATCATAACCCTTAGGGCTTAGAATCCTAGTGAGAGTGATTTCTGTATGCCAAAAAAGTGATAACTAAAGTAGAGATTTCCAAACTTCCTTGCTTCGTGACACTCTTGGTATTCCATAATTTTTTTCACTGTGTCCCTAGGCCAAAAATAATACCTAATTGTTCCATTTATTAAATAGCTATATCCAAACACCTTAGTAAGTGCTTATGTTTTAACAAGTTAGTAGTTATATGAAAAGTTAACAGAAAATATTTGGAAAAAAAACATTTTTCTTACATGCTTAACTCGAATTAGGTTTTAATGGATTGTAGCATGCCTATCTCAAAGCTTGAAATCAAATTGCAACCACAATTCTCATTTCCTGTTCCACATTGCTTCTTGCATGGTACTTGTTTTATCAGCTTAACAACTACTAAAAATCCAGCTTTGCAAAGATATATGTTACCATCAAAAGGAACGAAGTGTGATTCTATTGAAATCATGAATTACCTTGAGCTAGTAGGTCTCACAGCGTCTGACAGATGACGAATATTGCTGTATTTCCTTAGAAAATGTACAGTAGCCCATGGAACCCCAGTGAGTTCACTACAGTTTCCTAGGGTGCCTGAGAGCACGGTTTGGGAACCATGGCACTAAGGCAAAAGTCCCAATAGTTTGGCCAATGTTAACTGTCTCATTGTTTTTCTGGTTTGATGGTCATATCATGCCTCCTGTCCCAGGCCTAAGGGCATTTGAAGTTGCAGAGAGAAGGTCAGGTCAAAGGTTACAGGACATGCCCAGCCCTTAAGCTGTGGTCATGTGAAATCCTCCAAGCGTTGGAGATGGGGGCAAAGCCTATGGTTCTCCAGGATTGCAGATGTTCTGTGGGCCAAAGAAAGAACACCCTGAGGCAGGGGCCAAGTGATCTGCCCACAGTTGATGGGCCTGGGAACTTGCCGGGATCGTTCACCTTTCCAAATGGTGAATTGTAAATATAAGCACAAAGAGGAAGCAGCAATGAGCATTTCCCGTCACTGTCTTCAATAAAACTACAGACTCCTTTTGCAGCTCCTGACTGCTATTCTTCTGGGCTGGCTGAGGGATCACTGTGCATCTGTCATTGTGCTCACTAGAATTTGCCCTTTCTCCTATAATAAATGATGAGTATTCTCAGCCCCTTCTCCACCTCCTTCTATGAAAGTGGTGTTTCTGACAGAGAAGAATGTCCAAGCCTGAAAGGTGGGTCTCCAAGCTGTAGGTGGGGGCTGTGATCTCCCTCCTGTTGGGATACTTGAAAGTGAGATTTTTCCATCTATAACCTTCTGCCCACCTTCTGACTGAGGGGCCAGGCTGAAAAGGTGTCCAGTGGCCATCGGATGGAAGGACATACACTCATGTGCTATACTTTTCCTTTTGTTTCTGGAGTATTTACTGCCTTTTGTCGAAATTTATAATCTACTTGATACTCATTATTGGTTGTCCAGTACCCAACATATGGGACTGACAATAAATATTTGTTAAACAAAATTTAGCAGGACTGAAATACAGTACAGGATGAGTATGAAATTGGGTTTGAGACACAAGGCCAAGGATCAAAGCTAATGTGGCATTTCTAAGGGGCCTCCAATGGTCATTAAAGCCAAGTTTTAAAAAACCAGGAAAGAGTCGAAAAGTCAAAACTACCAATTGAGAGTATCATTTTGGTGTCCCCAAATAGTGTGTGCTATGGCAGAGTCAGGATTTTCTGTTTCTTTGATGCTTGATGAGCAGCTTAGATCCCTACAAAGAGTTTTTAATGGAATCAAAGGGTCTTTAATAACCTCTTCTTTAATGGAATGAGAATAACATAACTTGGTCAACGGTTCAGAAGTGGGTGGGTTCCAGCACAAAAGACTGTGGTGAGATTGTAGGAATCTCTGCAGCAGTGGAAGTATGTGAACCTGCTGCCTAGTGAAGACATTGTCATCTCCGAGAGAGTATGGAATGGACGTGGGGAATAGATGAAGCATAGCATGTGTGTTATTGTAGTGTGATGACAAGCTTGACTTTAAAAATTAAATGCGACTGGTTTGGATTTACTACAATATACCGTTCCTGAAGGAAAGACTTATCAGTGCTCCTGTTCCCCTCTCCATCTCTTTCTGTTTATTTTAGGATCACCACCCTACTTAGATCCACTTGTTCACTCATCTGATTAGGGTTTATCACATGACTTGCTACATTTTGGTCCCAATTGAAACATTCATGATATAAAGATAAGCAAGATGTAGATGGGACCCTGAGAATCTCACAGTATTTCACATAATCCCCAGAGTGAGATCTCTAGGCACTCATCTCAAATGTTTCTGAAGAAAAGGACCCAGGACTGAGTAAGTTTGGAAACTGTTGAAGTCACTCATTAAATGTGTGTTTTTACTGAAGGACCTCTCAGAGCCTTGATTCTGGGAATGTGTATTGCAAATTTCCAAGACAGGGTATCTAGTTCACTGTGTCTGAGAATTAATTTTACCAGAGGCTCTTTTATTTAAAAAAAGAAATGTAACTAGTATGGTGTTCTTGGGGGTTATATTTTGGGAAACCCTGGCCCAGGTAAAATGGTTTTTTTTCCTGTTCATTAGACTGTGCCCATCTCTGCTTCTGCCTATCTTTCTTCACATTCAGAACTTCCCTCACTCTCTTCTGTCAACAACCATAGCTTCCAGATCTTTTTCTGTCACCTCTATTCAACCTCATTCAACTCAACCTCTTTTATTTGATTCTGTATGTTCTTACTTGACTGAGGTCCTTAGCTTTACTAACTTGAGGCATCTAGCACACCTCAATGCTACTTTCTATTTGTTTCTCAGAACCATGGTTATCCCAGAAGTCCCTGTGGCTCCAGGATCTCCTGTCTGGACCAGATCTTCACAGTAGCCTTTCTCCTCAGGCAAATCTTAGAGAAGATTTGCCCAGGTTTTTCTGACCAGCAGAGGGCCCTTGGTAGCTGTCCAGTGACCTATGGGTATAACTACCCTTCCAAAGCTTAAACCTGTCTAAATTCCATGTTTCAGCGAAAACATCAATTTCTGGAAAACATGTTACTCATCTCTTTCCTCCGTCAAATGCTACTCATGACAAGCGCTTCTGGGGAGCTCACGTAGTGTTGACGACAAGGAGAGACATCTATTTATTAAATATGTGCATAGTGATTATACCGAGTCAAGCACAATGCTATTGTGTGAAATCCATGACACTATTATTATCTCAGGTTTACAGATGGGAAAACACCTGAATGATTAAGTAACCTTTCCAGGGTCGCACAGCTGGCAGGTGGTGCAGCCCATTTGCCCCAGGCAGGCTGGCTTCAGAGGCCATGTTCTCTACTGCGACACCTCACTGGCTCTAAATGTAATAGAAAAATTATATGGCAAATCAGAAGGTGCTAAATGCAAAGAAAAAAATAAAAGGAAAAGGAGAATTTGGGCCTGGTAGAGGGGATCAGGCAATCAGGTGGAGCTGGGAGGGGGTAGCTGCGGCTTCTACTGTGGGGCCAGGACAGGCTCATGGAGAAAGCGTCCTCTGAACAGAGACACGTAGGGGTAAGGGAGTGTGTTTCCACTGTCAAATGAATAGAAATCCCTGGAGAAGTGTGTTCCAAGCAGAATATTCAAACCCCAGGAGCAATTCTGGAAAACGTTCATGTGGGAGGGACTTCTGCATGCAACCACTTTGGCCTCCAGTTTGCCTGAGTCCCACCCCTTGTTTCTGAATTCCACTGATAGTGTTCTCTTTGTACAAAGGGCACCATCCATTATCGAGAGCCATAGCATGGTGGCTTCTGCCTGTCTTTCTTCACATCCAGGACTTTCCTCACTCTCTTCCCTCTATCAGCCACCATAAGCTTGGAGATCTTTCTTTGACACCTTTAGATATTTCCCCATCTCCCTTTCCCTAAATCCAAAATACTGCTATCTCTTTCCCAGTAGATTCATCACACTATCTCATTCCGATATCCATTTAGATCTCAGCATATAGTCTTGATAAATTAAAATTTCAAACTTACGTAAAATGTTCTGCCTATTCTCCCAAGGACATGTGCTATGTTTTATAATGAAATTTTAATCTTTATTTTTAAAATAATTTGTGCAAAGAGAAGGCATCTGGCTTTGTTTTATCTGCTACAGAAAAGGGATCATGTCATGGATATATTCTTTACCAGAAATGGGCAATTATTTTGCCTTCCAGCTGGATTAGAGAGAAAAACAGGCTCACCTTAGCAACAGCATTCTGATGCTGATGTCATCACCTCACATCATTTTGGTCTCATGTCACTGCATTCTTTCTCTAAAATCTCAAGCCACAGCTTTATAGATCTCTGCATTTAGAAGGCTTAATGAAAACGGAAGAAATAACCATACTTAAATATTCACTGAGTCATTCTAATCTTGAACTCTCTTAGCAGGTCCCTTTTCCACAGCAAAACAAAATGAGAATTGTGCTTTTTCTACTCCAGTTTTTGCTGCAGCTTTGCCTGCAACCCTTGTCTCTCTCAAGCTCAGGCCCACACACTCCTCCTCTATACCCCCAACCCATGGGATTGCCAACCTCTCCAACAAGCCTGATCACTTACAAATAGAATGATTTTATTTCGCAAAGCAGTCCGATCCTGAGACGATTATGGAGAGCTTACAATCACGGATCCTAGGGCTAGAAGAAATCTTTCTTTTCATCTACGCCCTAGCTTCTCATTTGAAGATGAGGAAGCAGACAGCAAGACAAGGCTTACTTTTGTAAAACAGAGAAAAGATTTTAACTCCCTGGAAGTTTGTGGCTCCTCAAAATTTCAATGAGGATTCTCATAGGGTGTCAGATCATGCATCAAACGTTATGTACCTCACTCCTTCCCCCACCCCACCCAACCCCTGCCTTCCTTTCCCTGCTACCCTTTCACCAACCCTCTCCTCCATATACAAAAATCCCATACACCCAAGTCATTAAATCACAGCAGCCAGAAATCCTTCCCACACCAGGAATTGGACTGAGTCCCTTCCACTTAGAAGTTTCAATACTGACTTTGGTCTCACAGCAAATAACATTTAAAAATTGAGCACTTTGGGAGGCCAAGGCGGGTGGATCACTTGAGGCCAGAAGTTTAAGACCAGCCTGGCCAATGTGGTGAAACGCATGCCTGTAATCCCAGCTACTTGGGAGGTTAAGGCACGGGAATCACTTGAACCTGGGAGGCAGAAGTTGCAGTAAGCCACGATTGCACCACTGCACTCCAGCCTGAGCAACAGTGTGAGATTCTGCCTCAAAAAAAAAAAAAAATTTACAGTTGTATAGAATTATTTAAATTGTGTTTATGTATAGTTATAAAATTTGTATATATTGATATGAAAAATTCACAGTCAATGAATAGAAAACTATCCACATACATACTACACTTTGGCAAAATCAGGCTCTCCGTTTTCAAAACCACAAGCTATGCCACAAAGACAAAGACTTCCTTTATAAGCTTTCATCACACATTAACCGTCATGTTCTAAAAGTAATTTTAAAAGTTCTCAATTTGCTGGGTCCCTGACTAAGAAACACAGATGACATTTTTAATCTATTTGAATCTGAAAGTTATTTTTAACATAATTAAGCATTTATAACCTTGCTTTATAGATACATACTCTGAGTTATATAACATCACTGAGCTAATACTTTGGACCACACTTAAAAAAAAAAAATCTCTGTTCTTAAGATTTCACATTTAAATATACTGAGGACACTTTGTTTTTTTGTTTTTTTTTTTTTTTTTGGTTAGAAGTCAATGTCGGCCAGGTGTGGTGGTTCATGCCTGTAATTCCAGCACTTCAGGAGGCCAAGGCGGGCAGATCACCTGAGGCCAGGAGTTTGAGACCAGCCTGGCCAATATGGTGAAACCCCGTCTCTACTAAAAGTACAAAAATTATACAGGCATGGTGGTGCACACCTGTAATCCCAGGTACTTGGGAGGCTGCGGCATGAGAATTGCTTGAACCCAGGAGGCGGAGGTTGCAATGAGTTGAGATTGTGCCACTGCACTCCAGCCTGGGTGACAGAGCAAGACCTTGTCTCAAAAAATTAAAAATAAAAATAAAAAGAAGTCAATGTCTTTTTTTAAAGAACTTTTTAATATTGACAATAGCCAAACAAAAAGTTCATCAAACTTCTAGAAAACTATAAATTTTACCAAATGAGCAATGAGTACACATTTTTCACAGCGTATAAACTAATAAGTATTAATTGCCTTAATTAGACTCACCAACACACAAGTAAGGGTTTTATCATCGTTCTCAAAGAAGACAAAGGGGCTAACTAATTCATCTTTATGTCTTCAATATTGGAAAGATTATTATAAAGCATTAATTGCACACTCTCCTTTGAATACTACTTTGCAGTAATTTATCACTTCATACTCACTCAATCTGGGAGGTCACTTTCTTTACCTTTACTTTACAAGTAGAGAAACTGAGGCACATCAGGTTAAAGACAATCCTGGGTCTCTAAAGAACCTAGTGGCTGAAGTGGATTCTGTGTAAAATTTAGGCCTCTTAGTGGGGCAAATACTCACAGTCTAATCCTAAAAGTGGAGCAAAGATTCATACTCTATTAACATGTTTTGACACGGAGTTGGCAAGTTGGCAAATTTTGATGGGTTCTCTTGTTTATATAGAAGAAAATAATAATGGGTGACATTATCCTAGAAATAGAAAACAGAGAACTTCCTGCAATATTTTAAAGGAAATATAGGAATTTAATTTAAAATATAATTACCCAAATCATGTCTTTCAAGGATTTTGAATTCATTTATTGTACCTTTTTAGCTGGTTGGCTGGCCAGTTTGATTTGTTTGCCCCTGCATTTAAGAACTCTGTTGGATGTAAAAACCACTTACAGTCTGATCAAAATAATAATTTTTAAGTGTGCATTCTCAGTTTACCTAGTTGCTGAGTTTATGTCCAGGGCCACTGTGTATGACCATGAAGGTTGTATGCAGAAAATCTCTAGAACATTATTTAGGTCATACTTACCATTCTACAGTCCACATTCTTGAAGTATGTGCACCGCTGGAGTTGTACAGTACACAACCTACTCAACTGTACACATCTGCCCAGTTAACATCTTTAGATTAAGGTTAGGGTTGAGGAGGGTGAATGTTATTAGAGGTTGATCTCATTATTAGGATCTTCTCACCTTTGGATAACCTTTGTGTTTCTGCTCTGGTTCTTTCCTAGTTTTTCCAAATTCTTTCATTATTTTTCCAAATTTCTCAAGTCCCTGACTCACATGCATCTACCACTGAGACTTTTTTTACATGGCCTGTAATAGGGTAAAGACTAGGGACTAGGGTTGCTACACCCCGGGAGATTGATTAGATAAATCCATGAACCAGCTTTTACTTTTGTAGTTCTAGGAACAATCCGGTTCTATTGTACAACCTGGGCCAAGCTGTAGGTTCCACAAAAGGCTCAAGTTCTAGCCCTACAAAGGAATCGGAGGTATGTTGTCCCCTCCCTAAGTCGCAATAATGATCCCCAATCATTGATTCCTACATCTATTAATTGGCACTATTCCTGTCCAAGTCTTTCTCATCGTTTTCCTGCTAAATAATGGTCCCACAACATGATCTCGGAAAATAAAAAAGAATTCCCCTTTGGGCTTATGTGGGAATCAATGCATACTACGTTGTCCACTTGGAGATTCACATTGCACATGAGTATATTAAAGGCTCTGAGAAGTCCTGCAAGAAACAAAAGTTTAATTTTGTTTATCTCCAAACTTAATTTCATGGAGTCAACACCAGTCCTTGAAAGCAGCTGGGAAGGAGGCTGTACCCTGCAAAACCACAGGGGCAGAGCTGTTCAAGACCATGGGAACTCACCCCTTGCATCAGCATGACCTGGATGTGAGACATAGAGTCAAGGGAGATCATTTCAGAACTTTAAGATTTGACTGCTTTGCTGGATTTCAAACTTGCATGGGGCCTGTAGCCCCTTTGTTTTGGCCAAGTTCTCCCACTGCCTGTACCTCCACTGTATCTAGGAAGTAACTAACCTGCTTTTGATTTTACAGGCTCATAGGTGGAAGGGACTTGCCTTGTCTTGGATGAGACTTTGAACGTGGACTTTTGAGTTAATGCTGAAATGAGTTAAGAATTTGGGGGACTGTTGGGAAGGCATGATTGGTTTTGAAGTATAAGAACATGAGATTTGGGAGGGGCCAGGGGTGGAATTATATGGTTTGGTTGTGTTCCCACCCAAATCTCATCTTGAATTCCCACCTGTTGTGGGAGCGACCTGGTGGGAGGTAATTGAATCATGGGGGCAAGTCTTTCCTGTGCTGTTCTCATGACAGTGAATAAGTCTCACAAGATCTGATAGTTTTATAAAGAGGAGTTCCCCTGCATGAGTTGCCGGCTCCTTGCCGGCTGCCATCCATGTAAGACGTGACTTGCTCCTCCTTGCCTTCCACCATGATTGTGCGGCTTCCCCAGCCACATGGAACTGTAAGTACAAATAAACCTGCTTCTTTTCTAAATTGCCCAGTCTCGGGTATGTCTTTATAAGCAGCATGAAAACGGACTAATACACTCCTGTTAATATAAAAAATGCACATTGGGAAATGCAAATCTGCAGAATAACAAGTTCAATAAATAATGCTTCTCTGCATAATTTAAGACTATCCCCTAACCTCACTCTCACTGATTGCTGGTTTTTAGTGCCCATCATAGAGTGTGTAGCACAACCTTGGCCATTTACAGGTTTTCTCTAGCACTTTAGCTGTATAATGAGTTGAGCTTCAAAATGAATGCATGCAGGAAAGGGAAGGGGATCCAAGGAGGTAGGGAGAAAGTCATGAGTAGAGGGACAGGAAACACAGCAGAGGGACAACAGGCACTCAAGGAAGACAAGCCTGTTACCTGCCCTTGTTTTACTAAATCCATTTTTCAAAGGAGGAAACTGAGGCTTAGCCAAGTTAAATAACTTGCTCAAGGTCACACTACTAGTTTGGTCATGACTTTAACCTGAACCCATATTGCAGACTTTGAATCCCATGCCATTCTCTTTCCACTTCATTGTATTTGGCATTGTATTACACTATTATCATTATTACTACAATATTACACTGTTATCATTGTTACTACATTATTACTATTATCATTATTACTACAACTGATTGAGCAGGCTCCAATCAGTTCTCAAGTTCAAGTCCTATCTCTCTCACTATTAGCGTGTGCCGTTGCCTGGGGTCTCCTGTCCCTAAGATTCTTCTTTATCTCTGTAACAAGGATATAGCAATTCTCATGGGATTGGGAGAGGATTAAAGGAGTTAGTGCTCAGAAAATAATAAATAATAAATGTTGCCAATTGTTTTTATTATGACAATTCATAGCTTAATTCTCACACTTCACAAGATTCACAGCCAAACCTAATTATCAACACTCAGGAGCTACTGGAATAAGAAATAAAATATAATCCCCCTTCCCTTCCACTCCCATAAAGCTGAAGGAAAGCTAAGAGATCTTAATATATGAAAAGTGAATCACATGCTTATCAAGTAGACTGTATGACATCCTCAGTCACGATGCAGTGAACAAAGACTGAAAGAACTGGGCATGGAAACAGAAAAGAGAAAACAAATCTATGTGGCTTGCTCTCTAAGGATCAGAACTGTAGAAATCATGATTCAGACAGGGGAGTAAATTTTGCTGGGTCAAATGCTTTCTGTCTGATTCATTACTGTAGATATGACTGATAGAGAAGAGAGGATGTTTACTGAGCGCTAAAGCCCTTCTCTGACTACTCATTGGCTTTTATATTGATTGATTTAATAGCTTTGATCTATAATCTCAAAAATAACTCATTTTTTATCATAGCAGTGAAGCTATTAGTACTTTCCTGATGAGGCAGACTGAGCACTTTACATGGGTTACAAAACAAAGGAAAATACATGTAAAACATTTCCCAATATTTCGAAGATTTCCTTCTTTGTGTTGTCTTTTGTCTTAACAAATTTGATTAAATTTGAAATTAGAATTTAACATCAGTCGTGCATGTAATTCTTCCATATATTTTGATAACACAGAGTTGAATTTTGTGTTCTATTTGGGTCAGCTATGTAAATCAACATTAATGAGCTTTATTAAATCATCTTAGTAAAAGCTCAACTGTCTTAACTGTTTACTTAATTCTACATCCAACAAAAAACAGCTGTCACCTTCTGACAGATTGTATTTCAAATGAGAGTTTTCTTCTTACAAGGAAAAATTGATCTAAGGTGTAATCCAACAGAAATGCCATATTTAGAGTCTTTTAAAAGGATACTCTCTTAAGTAATGAAGGACTTAAAGATTCCAACTTCCTGCTAAGAAGGAACATTAGGGAAGACAAGAAGTTCAAGGAGAACACTCTGCTTCTATCATATACTTTATATGCAGAACTTTACTCTGTAGAAACCACTGAATTATCTTTTTTTATTTTTAATTTTTTTTTAGACAGAGTCTCGCTCTGTCACCCAGGCTAGAGTGCAGTGGCGCAATCTCAGCTCTTTGTACCTCTGGCTCCTAGGTTCAAGTAATTCTTGTGCCTCAGCCTTCTGAGTAGCTGGGATTACAGGCATGTGTCACCAAGCACGTGCTAATTTATGTATATTTTTAATATAAATATATAATTTATATATATTTATATATAATTTATATATATATTTATATATATATAAATTTTTTTTTTTTGAGACAGAGTCTCACTCTGTTGCCCAGGCTGGAGTGCAGTGGCACAATCTCAGCTCACTGCAACCTCCACCTCCTGGGTTCAAGTGATTCTCCTGCCTCAGCCTCCCGAGTAGCTGGACTACAGGTGCGTGCCACCATGCCCAACTAATTTTTGTATTTTCAGTAGAGATGGCATTTCACCATGTTGGCCAGGATGGTCTCAATCTCTTAACTTCACGAACCCCTGCCTCAGCCTCCCAAAGTGAATTTTTATGTTTTTAGTAGAGTTGGGGTTTCACCATGTTGGCCAGGCTAATCTCAAACTCCTGACCTCAGGTGATTTGCCCATCTCGAAACAATGCTGGGGTTACAGACCTGAGCCACCGCACCTGGCCTGAATTACCTAATAGACGACAATTGCATTGACTTGGGGGACCCAGCACTGAAGGGAGTTCGAGAGTGAGGCCAAAATGGATTGGGCCGAAACCCATTCCCTGCTCCTTAAGAAGAAAACGTTTTCTAAATAAGTCTGTACACATCATTTAGTGGCTACATAATTAAGAATTTTTTCAACATTCTTAAGAAAGTGTAGTTTTTTTTCTTCCTGAAACAGTCAATTTAAGCAATTTATGCAAATAAATGCTTCACAAAAACATGAACTTATGTATTTAAGGAAATAAAGCTAGGAGTTCCTGATATTGGTAATACTTTGCTAATGGCTTCAAGGGCTTATGTGTACTTAGACTGACAAAATTGTCTTCTTTTGAATGTGTGTTATAAAGTATTTTAAATGGATGTTTTATTATTTTAGATAAGCCTTTTTCTAAGATATTTAATAACTGACCAAGGCACTAAATTCAAGTCTCAACCTTCAAACTCTCTATGGATGAGATCTGGGACTCTATAACAAATCCCAGCTCTCACCTCATCTGTGAGTCTTTCACATAAAAGTGGGGCTCACTGCGTTGAGAAGATGACCTTATCGTGTGGCCTGTGGCAGAAGTTCGCATGGTTGCTTTCTCCCAGAAAGAGTACATGTGTTGCTGCTGCCTCTGTCTCGGGTAAATCCAGTCCTCAGAGAGACAGTTAGGCTCAGCAGACAGACCCCAGGTCATCAGGAGAGGGAACTGGCCTTTGCCAGTTAAAAAGGATTGAACTACACCTTACAACTACAAGTTTTGTATTTCTTTTAGTACTTATTTACCTTGTCCATTCATCCATCCATCCATTAATCCATCTGTCCATCCATCCATCCATCCATCCATCCATTCACTTATCATTCATTCAATTAAGTGTTTATTTAATACTGATGATATGCCAGGCAGTGTTCTAGGCATTGGAATCTTTTAAAGACTAAAACAAATACAGGTCCTCATGGAGAAGAGGGAGATTGATAATTAACTAACTAAATGAATTACATAGAGTATTTAAAAATGATGAAGGTGAGGTAGAGTAGTAAAACAGAGAAAAGGGATGAAGAATGAAGAGTCAGGCAGTGCTTGACAGTATCAATCAGTTGGCAGGGGAGGCCATGCCAAGAGGGTAATATTTGATCAAACACTAAAAGGAAGTAAGGAAGCAAGGCATAGAGATAGCCATGAGCACAGCTTTTGAGGCAGAGGAAACAGCCAGCAAAAAGACTTGAGATAGGGGCATTTTTGCCTGGAGCACAGAGGGTTGGGGATGGACGTGGTGGGAATACAGGTTAGACTAGCAGCAATGTGGGATGGGTTGATAGCCAGTGATGCTGCAGGTGGTGTACAGAGTCATATAATATTATAAAGACTTGGGCCTCTATTCACAGAATTATTGATCCATTTGTATTTACCAATTTGTATGTGAATTAACAACACTAGGATTTGTTTCCAATCTATACACATAATAGTGTTTAATACGGGCACTGGTAAATTTCTGATGACCCCCAGAAATGTCTTCTGCAAAGCAATGAATCTTGACCTTTTTATTTGCAAATGGTCTATATTATGAATAAAGTGCTAGACCCTTAATTCTGGTAAGAGGCATACTTCCCTACAGCTTTCCCATTGTCCAGCACAGCCCTTGTCGGTGAATCCTTCTGGTCTACCCATTACTGTAATCATGTCATTCCTCCCCAAAGGAAGAAAGAGAAGCTCAGAGGTGGAAGGAGACCTGAAGGAGGAGGAGCACAAAACAAGAAGTGGAGCCAAAGGGAGTCAACATTGAGCAATTCCTTTCACAATAAACAAAATCTACTGGCTGTGACAGACAGCACATAGTCCAGCCCCAGTTCAAACCCAGCCACTGTCCTCCCCAGTTCAAACCCAGCCACGGCACCCACTTCTCAGCTAATAGGAGGAAACGGGATTGCTTTGATTTGGGTAACAGTTCATCTTTATAGTCAAGAGCATTTGTCTTTTCCGTTCTACGTTCTACAGTTAAACCTTTTGACTTCCTTGCTGCATGACATTTGAAAACTTTAGTGAGCATTTTTTCTATCTCAAAACCTAGGATAATGGTATTCACGTCTTTTATTTAATACTTGTTTTTTTTTTTTTTAAACATTGCAGTAGATGAGGATTCTAGGAAACAGAAAACCATGGAGATAAGGCATCAATGACAATAACAGTCATTACATATTAGATAAAATATGAGTGATTACAAATGTGCTAGGGGCTATTCTAAGGGACTTACGTGTATTATTTCATTTAATTTTTACAACTCTGGAAGGTAGGTACTTTACAACCATTCTATAGATGGAGTACCGGTAATTGGCAGATCCGAAATTCAAATCTGGCCCATCTGACTCCAGAGCCTAAACTTATCACCTTAATGCTCTAGTGGTGGTGTTTGTTAAAGTTAACTTTTCGTTATGGAAAAACTAGAACATTAATAGAAGTAGTGGGAAGAGTATAATAAGCCCTCATGTATGCATCACCCAATTTCAATAAATATCACATAAAGCTAGTTCTATTTCATCTATTTCCAGCCCAACACAACGTTATTTTGAAGTAAATCCAAGATATCAGATTGCTTCAACTACAAACATTTCAGTATGTATTTCTAAAAGAGAACTTTAAAAAATATAACCACAATACCATTATCACATCTAAAAATATTAACAATAATTCATTAAAAGCCTCCAGTCTTAAATGTCCAGCCTCAAGCTGTGATTTATATAAGGTCATAATCTTTTAGGTGTAATATGATTTGGTACATATGAAGAAATAAATCTACCAACCCACTAATCACATCATTTGTATCCCAGCATTAACACTTAAATGGTGTTTGACCAAATGAGACTATTTTGCATGCAAGTTGCTTAGGCCGTATATTTCTCCATGTGGCAGAGTAGAAAGTAATAGGATTTAGAAAGTTTAGGTTCAAGTTTTGTTGCTGTGATTAAGCATATCACTTATACTCATAAAACCTCAGTTTCCTATACATAGAAAGAGGGGTTTGAACTATCAGTGATAAATAATTCAGAATTATCAACTTATAGAAACTTCTGAAGATTATAATTTCAATGTATCTACTGATACAGCTCCAAAAAATTATAACGAATAAATACAAGTTTTTAGTAGACAGAGATTTCTAAATTTGAAAAAAATAGAATCATTGGTGTCCAAAAGGAATAATAAGTAAATAATTTCAAATAGCCTCTTCCCTGTCTGATATTCAACATATTTGTCTATCTATCCATCCACCCATTTATCAATCCATTTGTTCATCCATCTATGTGCCTACTTCTATGCTAGCAAGATGCATGTCTAAAGGTATTTTAAAATAATATGTGAAAAGAACAGAAAACACAGTCAAGCATGTGAGGTGCAACATTTTAAGTATAATCATACTTTGTTATGTGACACGAAGGAAAAAGAAAAAGAAATAATTGGAAACTGGAATGCGAATCAGACAGGAGGGCTATGTGTTTCTAAAGATAAGATGGTCTTTTGAAGTCTCACTTTTCTTCTTATGGGCAGATGACTCTGACCCCAGCTCGTTTTACCAAGAAGAAAGTGATAGATCATTAAAAACTCATCACTCAAGGGCTCCAAAGAAGAAGTGGCTTTCGAAGAAAGTTTTTTCTTCTTCTTTTTGGTCCATTAGCTTAATGAGTGAGAGAGATAGAGGAAATAATCTCAGAGGGAGAAGAGGGTCTGAGGTCATAGTAGGGAAAAAAGGGTAAAGATAGTTAGTGAGAAATGAACTTTCGTAAACAAAAGTAGAGTTTTAAAGGAAATAAGTCATAGCACAGTACTGCAGGACCTTGGGTGGAAGGTCAGGCAGCCAAGGTTCTCCAAAAGGTCACTCAGTCTACCTCCCTAAAGCAACTGGAGTTTTTCTCCAGGAATGGAGGGTAGAGTGACATGCTTCCTTAGCCCACGACAATGCAATAACCCTGCTTAGTTTAAAACACTTCACAATTCCTTCATTCATTTTTCAGTGGTGTCTGTAGGTGCTATAATATGAAATAAGATACTCAAACATAAATAATGTTTGAGGGATTCAGTGAATTGCAAATTTTAAAGAGATGTGGCTAAAATGTCTTTAAAACTGTTTGCTGTCAAATCATGAAAAATGTAATCCAAGAGGATTTTTTGTTGTCCAATGACTATTAATATTCTATATGGAGTGATTACTTGTAATGTAAATATTATGAGTAGAAATTCTTACAAATGTGGTGTGTCCACTTAGCTAAGCTGGAACTATGTCTCTCCAGATTCCTTTCCTTGTATGGTTCTGGGTTAGTACTTGCCACAAGAGATATTTGACATGAGATGTAGACATGACCCAGCAGCCATCTTTCCTGCATCCTGAGTGTTAATGCAGGTCCCAGGCTCTGTGGTGGATTGTGCATGATGAGGCTAATCGACCAGCTCACCTGGTAGGTGTGGCTCAGCATTTCAACTGACCACTCCACCAACTCCCCAAAGATCTGCTCCTTACACTTCTCCAAGGCCTGGAGTGGGTGTACGCGCAGCTCTGTGCTGAAAGGTACCAGCATCTCCAGCAAGTGGCCCACAGCATGGAGGCTGGAGGTGGCTAGAGAAAGATGCAGGCTCCAGTTTGTCTTGTGGGATCCAGTTGAATTTATGGGGCTTCAGTTCATCAATGTAGACTCCTGTTTGCTCTTGCTCTCAATCATTTCCAGCTTTCATCTCCATTTGCCAGTCTGGCAGATCCAAAGACCACATGTTTCAGGCTCAACATAGGTGCAGAGCCAACAGCCTGCAGAGATTTCCTCACTGGCTTCCACAATTGCAGGGAGGTCTAACCCCAATGAGTCCCTTAGGTTTAATCATACAAAGCAGTTCTGCTTCTTGATCAAACCTTGAGTGATACAACAACCCTACAAGATAAGAAAACTATTCAAGGCCAAATTAAGGAGACACCAAAAGTCCCCATATTTGTCAGTGGCAGGGTGAGGATTTGGATACAGGTACATCTGACAGATAGCCTGAGCTTTTAGCCACTGTGCTGTGAGCATTCCATTCCATGAGATATCGCTCAGAGGCTTCCCAGGGATGAGCATTTCTTGGTCTCTCTAGTTAGACGTAATCTCTCTCCACACCCGCAGCATTTTTTAAATGTCTTGTATAGCAATTATACATTCTGTGTTCAATAATGGTTGTCTATGCACATGTTTACTCATTCATTCCACAATTAATTCTTAAGCCCCTACTTTGCTGCAGGCATAGATCTTGATGCCGGAGACACATCAGGGAGCACAATAGACAAACTCCTTGCCCTCATGGAGCTTTCATTCTAGTAGGGAGACAGACATCAGATCAAAGAGTGTGTATATAATACATGAAGTGGCCATAGCTGCTATGGAGAAAATAAGGCTAAGATAGAAATTGCCATATGGAAAGTGCTGCCCTTTTCAAAAGGGTGGTTAGGAGAAGGTTTTCCGACAAGGTGATGCCAGAGTAGAGACATGAACGATGTAAGGGAGCCAGTTCTCAGATCTCTGGAGGACCAGTATCTAGGAAGAGAGAATGGCAAATGCAAAGGCCAGAAACAGCAGGAGGCTGGGCATGTTTGAAGAACATCAAGTGTGACCAGCACTCTTGGCCAAGGAGAAAGGTGGATATGGATAAGGTCAGAGAGTCAGTGGGGCAAATCATGCTGGACCTTCCACAAGCAGTTTGTAAGATCTATGCCTTGTCCTCTGAGTCACATGGGACGCCACTGGAGGGTTTTGAGCAGAGAAGTGACTGATCTGACTCACACACTGAGAATAGGTAGGAGGACCGGTGGGAGCAGGAGGCCAGTTAGGAGGTTATTGATTATGGTGGTAGGTAAGAGACAGTACTGGCTTGGATTGGAGCAGTGGCAGTGAAGATGGTAAAAAGTGGAGGGTCTGCATATATTTTGAGGATAGATTCAATGGGTCTTTCTGAAGGATTGTTGTGAAAAGAAAAAGAGAGAGAAGCCAATGATGGTTCCAAGGATTTTGACCCGAGTGCCCAGAAGGATGGAGTTTCCATTTACTGCGAATGAGAAGACTATGGCAGAAGAAGATGAGTGGAAGGGAAGTCAAGGTTTTGATTAAAAACATGTTAAGTCTAAGATGCTGTATTAATCAGGATTCTTCAGAGAAACAGAATATAATGTGTATATATAGATTTGTCATTAATTTATATATTAAATATATCTTAAATATATATATTAAAGATTTATTATATACCCTGCAGATCTTGGGACTTGCCAGCCTCCATGATCATGTGGTTGGCAAGTCCCAAGACCTGCAGGGTGAGTCAGCAAGCTGGAGACTAAGGAGATCCCATGGTGTATTTCCAGTCCGAAGGCCAACAGGCTTGAGACCTAGGAAGAGCCTATATTTTGCTTTGAGTTTGAAGGCAAGAACAGAGCCAATGTACTAGTTCAAAGGCCATCAGGCAGGAGAATTCTCTTTAACTTGGGGAGGGTCAGACTTTTGCTCTACTCAGGGCTTCAACTGATTGAATGAGGTTGAATTTCATCCAGTCTCAACAGCGAGGAATCTGCTTTACTCAGTCTACTACTTTAAACGTTGATATCACCAATAAACACCCTCAGAGGATCACCTAGAATAATGTTTGACCAAGTATCTGGGCATCTCATGGCCCAGTCAAGTTTACCCATAAAATCAACCATGGGAGATGCCTATGAGATGCTCAGAGGAAGGCAACTCAATATGAGTCTGAGATTCAGAAGAGAGATCTGGCAAGAGCCTTATTTCTACTAATATCTTTCTAACTTGCTAACCATTTGTATACAGCATAGAAGTAGGAGCTCAATACACAACCATAGAATTAAATAAATAAAAACAACCACAAAACAAAGAATAAAAATCAGGCGAATGTTTAAGTAGTTAATAACCTTAACTGTTTAATTGGATCCCAACATAATCCAAATACCCAATAATATTATTCTCTAGAGAAACATTACATTACTGAAAATAAAAATTAGAGGAATTAGAAATACTTCAAATAAAGTAGTAATGCATTCATAGATCAAAGAACACAAACAAATGTTCATGTGATTTTTATCAAGAGAATTAAATAAGAGAAATAAAGCACCAAAAATGAGCAAAACCGGCTAGAAAAAAAATAGCTAATCAAAAACTGCTTGAACAAATGAAAAACCATCTCTAAGGCAAATGAAAAGAAAACTGGTTATAGCAGAGAACTTTGAGAGATTATCAATACTGTTCCAGGAAAATGAATAAACATTAAACTGAGTTTGACATGTTAATGGAATAAACATAGAAACTCAACTAGGAACCAGAAATCATCTTTTAACCAAGGATGTGTAATAGACAGTCTCACAGAAATATGAATCTATTGCAGAGATTTGGAAGTCATTCTTGTTTCTTCTGATTTAGTAAGAGTGTAGGGGGTATAAGGCAGAATAATCGTGCCTGCAAAGGACAATAATTTTTTAATAAAAATAGAAGCACAATATCAAGACAATGTATCTACCTAAGAAATAAAGTGCATTTGTTACTTCAACTAGAGAAAAACACTGAGCTGAGTTTACAGATAGGAGAGTTAATATGGGAGGCATCTGACCTCCTCAGTCAAGTAGCAGGCTGAATAATCAATGTCTTTTGAGGTTCTGTGACTCTGCTTTTTAATTTGCAGTATCACTGAAAGCAATTTCCTGGCATTCCAGAATCTAGCTCTAGGGGCAAAGTAATTGGTGACCTTTGGTCTATGTAAACAATCTGAATAACAAAGATCACAAAAGGGACATTAAAGGGACATTCAATTTAAATTGCATCTTTCTAGGCTGCTGGTCCTCAAAGAGGGATCTTCAGAACCATATGGTGGCAAAAGATACCTTGGAAATGAGGAAGGTTAAGGAGAAAGTGTGTAAGGGATACCACAGTAATGAGAATTGTGGAAATGTTCTGGTTATTCTTTGTCTCTCCTTCACACCACCTTTCTGTGCCCAGAAACTGATCCCCTATGGACACCCAGGATTCATCACCCGGACACTCAGGAGGAAGACATTTTTCTTCCTCATTTTGAGCATCATTTCTAGAAGTCACTATGACCTCCATAGCTATAGGTGTTGTCCTGGGCTCCCTCCTCCATGGCTCCAGTAACACTTCCCCTCTAGTCCCCTCCAGACCTAAAGGTGATAATGGCTTGCTGCTGTTGCTAATCTCTGGGTGCCTTAATATCTCCTGTAGGTTCACTTTACCATGCCTACACCTCTAAATAGCTGTCTGTTCCTCAAAATTTTCTGAACCATTTAAATTGAATTCTGCTTCTTTGAATGACAAAGGAGTGCTAAATAATTTTAAAATGGCAACAAAAAGGGGAAGGGCAGGAACTGTATAGTCTTAGAATCCCTAGAATACCTTCCAGGATACTTCAAATGTAGTGCAATCTTAATATTTCTCTGCAGAAATTGTTGGTGAATTATAGGCTGTATGCAAAGATGTGCATTTCCTATATCAGTTGGATCCATGAGTCTCTCAACAGTAATTTCTCAGCCTTTACGGTTTTCTACCGTGCCCACAGAGGATACCAGAGGGGCAGAGCTTCAACCTTGGAGGGCACAAAAGGGTAGATTAGATTATATTTCTTATTGTTTTATGGAATTGATATGAGACATGGCAAGGGTAAGATTAAGGTTGAAATTATTTGAAAACTAATGTTCCTTAGGCTAAAACGAATGCAGCACTTATACACACTTGTCTTGCTGGGACTATAGCAGTCCTTGGAGATTATTCTTCAGTTACCTTTTACTGATGTTGTCCAGTGTAATACATGTATACAGCAACACTTGCTGTACCATTAGGGAGAAAAACAACATGCTGTAGAATATGAGGCTCTCATAATTAAAATGGATCCTCACCATGTTACATGTCAATTGGCAATATTAAAAATGTCCAAAATTACCAAGAATCAACCATTAGTGAAAATGCACCTAAAACCTTTTAAAGTCACTTATCACATCTAATTATCTGATACCAGGTATAATTATGCTATTATACATAATTTTAGTACCATGGCTTAGATCATGTTAATTCACCCTATATGCCATATTGAATTTCTAGCCTAAAATTATCAACATACTGATTGCAGCAAGACTAAAAATGAGCAGTCAAAGACAGTTATTCTAAGAGCCTTACAAACAAGCATATTTATTCATTTTTGAATTTATTAGACAATTTTTTTTCTGAGCACCAATTTTGGGCTATGTAAGGTACTAGATTCTGGTGATAACAGTGACAAATAATATGTCCTTGAGGCACACACAGTCTACAGGATAGCAGGGTTGGGAGAGACAAATGTTCTAAATAGGGGGCCATGCCACAGTAGAGTGAATATGAAGGGCATGAAAGTATGAGTTGGCACCCTTGAGGTGGGCTGCGGGACAACTGAAATCACAAATGAGATAATGCCTGAGTTCTCGAGAACAAGGCACAGGCAGAAGATTCCAGGTAAAAAGTAGTGTGCCCTGAGAAGAGGATGTTCCATCGAGAGGTTGCCTCTGGATTGATATGGCTGCATTTGTGTTACCAGGAAGGGGTCCCAATCCAGACCCCAAGAGAGGGTTCTTGGATCTCACACAAGAAAGAATTCGAGGCGAGTTCATAGAATAAAGTGTGAGCAACTTTATTAGAGAAGCAAAGAAACAAAAGAATGGCCACTCCATAGGCAGAGCAACCCTGAGAGCTGCTGATTGGCTATTTTTATGGTTACTTCTTGATGATGTGCTAAACAAGGGGTAGATTATTGATGAGTTTTCTGGGAAAAGAACAGGGATTTTTCAGAAATGAGAGTTCCTCTCCCTTTTAGACCATATAGGTTAACTTCCGGGCATTGCCATGGAATTTGTAAATGGTCATGGCGCTGGTGGGAGCATCTTTTAGCACGTTAATGCATTACAATTAGCATATAATAAGCAGTGAAGGCAACCAGAGGTCACTTTTGTCACCGTCTTGAGTTTGGTGGGTTTTGGATAGCTTCTTTACCACATCCTGTTTTATCAACAGGGTCTTTATGTCCTGTATCTTGTGATACCAGCCCTGCTGACCTATCTCATCCTGTAACTAAGAATCTCTAACTTCCTGGGAATGCAGCCCAGTCGGTCTCACCCTCATTTTACCCTGCCCTTATTCAAGACGAAGTTGCTCTGGTCGGAATGCCTCTGACAGTTCCAGGATTATACAGAGATGTTTGTGTATGAGAGAAGGGGCTGAATGGGTGGGCAGGGGTCTTGTTTGCCAAAGGGTTTGACTTGTGCTGTGTATTTTCTGGAGATCACTGATATTTTTAATAAGTTTAATTCATTTGGCCACTTAACAAGTATTTAAGAAGCCCACCTATGTACCAGGTACAGTGGTAGGCATTGAGGATATAAAGGTGAACCAAATGGAAAGGACCCCTCTCCCTGTGGAACTTATATTCTAAAAGGAATGCAATGGGGCAGACACTGAAAGTAAAACAACTTGATGAGTAAAGTAAGCACTATTATTAGTGCTATGATGGAATTATGATGCTGGCATTGAGAATTGTGCATGATGGGAACAGACTTTGAGTGGCATGTTCAGAGAAGACCTCTTTAAGAAGATATCATTGAAAGAAAGACCTGAAAGCTGAGAAATATCCATTCATACACAGAGTGAAGAATATTTGGAAGGATGTTCCAAGTAACATTATGCCCTGAGATGGGAGAGGAGCTTGACCTGTTGCAGAAACTAAAAGACCAGGGAGGGTGGAGCATAGTGAGAGAGAAGAAAGTGACCCAAAATGATGTGGGAGGTGTGATCAGGAGTCTGCTCTTGGAAGGCTGTGAGGTTCATTGAAGATGCTCGAGGAAGGCAGTTAAGGGCAGTAAGCAGTGTGACGACATGGCCTGACTCTGGCTACCCGCTTCTTGACGTCTCTCCTACCACCACCAAAGTCTCAGCCACTGTGGTTTCCTTTCCAGACAACTGCCACACGCTGATCTCTCCACTCCCACTCTTGCCTACCTGCAATCCATTCTCCACCTAGTAGCCAGAGTCACTTTACCTTGATTATCATGTTTAATCTCCACAAAATCCCAAAGGTAGAAACTATAGTTATCTACATTTTACTGATAAAATAATTGAGGTTCAAGTATTTTGCTCCTGGTTACCTAAGCCAAGATTTGCAAACTCAGTTCAACTGCAGGATTTGTGCTCTTAACCCATACATTGTATAATACATCCTCCCCATTTGTCAACTTTAATCTCAGTGGAAGCCAAGTCCAGCCCAGTGTCTACCAAACATACTTTTCAGTGTTCTGCTTTTCCACTATTGCCACATCTTACCCTCAACTGTCATAGGGCCCTTGGGCCCCACCAACTTGGCAGAACCAAAATCCAACTAAAAGAGGGTCTTTGCCCCCAGGCTGGAATGTCTAGGAAGGAAAGTGCTTCAGAGAATGCATCATTCCGCTGGGGAGAGCGGAACTGCTGTTCCTTTCTCACCTGCTGGGTTTCTCTTTTCTTCACTTCTGACTTCCTCCTGACAACCTACATTAAGTCTGACCCTTTGCACCAGGCACCCAACTGCAGCCTTCTTTCACAACAGCTCTTGTCCTCTATGTAACCACCCAGCTAAAAAAATGTCAGGGTTCTTTAGACTTGGGTGGGGGGTGGACAGCAGCTTGGACAAAGCTATCACATCAAAATAGCTGCCCGATCTCTCTTGATTGAATTGTCTTGGGACTAAATCCCAGAATTGTAAACTAACATCTATTTTTCACCCACTGGCTTCCTGGGTTTGTTTCAGCCTTCGGGTGAAACTACTGGATACTGGACATCCATACACACCTTGACTTCACTTCCTTTTTATCATAACTTACACCTTTAGAGGCATTGCAGCTGAGATGCTTGTTTGGGAGTGAAAGCTAAAACTATGTCTTTCAAAGTGTGGCCACAGGTTCCTCGGCCCACCCTAAGTCAGAATCTCTACAGGTCAGGTCCTTGGCTAATTCTAATCTTTGGTGTCTAAAGGCTCTTTTCAGCCTTTTCTCAGGATCGTGGGTTTCCTGATTGCCAAACCATGGACAGGAAATAGGGCAGCTCAGCTGGGCACCCACGAGGCTGTTCAGGTTCAATAATTCTTGGGCACCCTCTGTCTATATTGAGGAGTTCAATTTCCTCTGCTTTCCAACTGGCTTCACCCTTGGACTATTAATTATTTTCTTAAGCTCTGGTGTTAGCCCAGCCTTCAATTCCAAATTCCTCACTCTCACTTCTGCCTCTGACTGTTTGCATTTGACACCTGCCAGGTGGACCTGGTCTGATCTTATCTCCTCTAGTGACAGATCAGTTCTAGCCCAGGGTCATATCTATTCTAATAGCGAAGATAACACAGAAACGTAGGGGTGGGGTCAGATCTGATCTAAATTAAATAGCCGGTACATTTTTGGGAAAGCATGAACAATGATGATTTTTTCCTCTCTTTTTTTCTGAATCCATATCATTTTTTAATATTCTTTCTGCTTCAATATCTGAAGATGTTATTCTCTCATATGATTTTCTTCCTTTTGAGGATTTGAATGTTAACCTCAAAGGCCAGCCAAGCTGCCGCAGTAACAGGGCTGGGGTCAGGTTATTTCTGTGTTTTAGAGCATATAGCTAAAGACTCCCCATCTTACATAGCTACAGTAGAGAATAAAAGTTAGGAAATGCATCACAGTCATCCCTGACCTATAAACACCCAAATTATGACTGTCCTGTATAGAGGCATGTTCAATGCATGGGTGAAACATTTTCTTCTCTTTGAGAGGCCGTGGCAGATACAGGGTGTGGGATCCTTTCCGGCCATGTGCCAAGTACCCGGAGCAGCTGCAGAGGGATCCCCCTTCCTAAGCTTCTTTTCATTGGCAGGGTGGCATCTCTCTGAGCTCTTCTGAAAACAGCTGATGTCTACTTGCAACATTTTGAGCTACCATTCATGAATACATTTGCCTATAGGTACAGTAAATAAATAATCATGCTAGTCCACAAAAATCCTTTTAATCCAAAACACAGCAGAGTTATTCTTCTTACATTTTGCCCGCACTTCCATCAAATAGGCATGGAGAGGCTGGCCTAACGTGGATAACATGAGTTTCTGTGTAGCTTGTGTTAATAACCTCACACAACTGCCGCAGGACTTTTCCTTAGTTCAGCTAAAGACGGGGTCCTTGTCCGTCCCATGGCCATGAAAATTCAAGCTGGCAGATGGTTTGAAGGGTGAGTAAAGCAGGGTTTTACTGGGTGAAAAGGAAAAAGGGGAAACAGGGACTCCTCAAGGCCAGAGTTCATCTAGTGTGCTTACTGCCTCACAGCTTGAATCCCCACTTCCACCCAGGAAGATGAGGGGCCAGGCTCCTCCATACTGCAAAGGGTTCGCACTTCTGTGGCTCCCCCGCAGTGCACACCCTTCCCAGGGCACAGGCTGGTTGGAATTTTTCCGGGGACCCCCTCCCACCTGGCTGCCTCACAACCAATTTGCAAGTGAACACAATTCTCATGGAAATTGAAAAAAAAGTCCTTCTACATAGGGTGCTGGTGACAACTCTTTTTTTTAAAATCAGACCTAATCATTCCACTGTTGTCTACACAATAGTATGACTTCATTACAGGCATGGATTTCCAAGTAAACGATTTTTTTTTTTAGTTTCATTTGACTTGTTTTTTAATGAACATGCTCATCTCTCATTAAAACTTTAAGTGTTATTATCTGGAATAAAAGCAACCAGAGCTATTTTAGCTAACAGATGATAGGTTTCAAGAGGAGATGAAATCAGTTCCTGATTTGTGAATGTTTGGAGCTGATGTATTCTAGTGCTCCTATAAATCCAAACTCAGGCTTCAAACACTTTCAAGTTGGCCTCTGAAGAACAAAATTCAGAGGAGAGGATAACTGGTCACCATGTGGGAGTCATCCCTCACAGGAGTTAGCCCTTCATAACTCTCAATGCTCCTCCATGGGCACCGCCTCCTTGACTATGGAAAAGACAGGTGGTTCCACTTTATGGATGAGACTATCAGGCTCAGAGAAAGTAAATGATTGGCTTGGGATCATACAGATGTATGTGGACAAACTTACAGCCTTTTGACTTCTAAGTCCATTGTTTTTCTGCTATTCTACACTTTTGTTTTAGAGTAAATATCTGATCTGTAATAAACATGGCTTTTCAAGGCTTAGCATAGATAATTCTGGGAAATTAACTTTACCTCTTCCGATCTCATGTTCTTCACGTGTTAAAACAAAAACAAAAACATTTTGTCTTTCTTCCTCTATTGTTATAAACAGCAAATGAAATGCAAACTGTGGTGTGCCATCCAACGGGAAGGGAGTATCAGTATCCTGGTCTTCATAAAATACTGGGGATCGCTGCTAGTGCTTGTTTCTTCTTAAACATTTTTTACACAGAACAAGGGAGCTGGAAAATGTACTCGGATCACCGTCAGCATCCTCGAGGGCATGAGTTGCTTTCAGGAAGGGCTGAGCTTCAGCTCCTGTCACCTGCTGTGGCTGGTTGGAATCTGCTTTCTGCTATGCTAAGACAGCACATGGAAACTAAGCCAGGGGTCCACTGCGGCAGGTGGCCCGAGCCCCACGCTGTCTTACACACTGCTGACACTCGTGGTTTGGACTCCTCTGCCCAAACGCAGACTGAATGATAAAAAACATATCAGGCTGAGCTATCTGGTGTTTTTCTCCCTCATCGTTGTAATCAGGCATGATTGAAAAAGCACTAGGTAGCAGGTGGCCCACGCAGAGTCACCAGCTGCACATGCTGTGCATGTGGTTCTGAAAGTAAACATTAATAACCATTTGCTGAAAATTGGTTAAAAGTCCTTATCTGTCCCTTTAAGTTGTGATCATATTAATTTTATTTGTGTGTTCTGTGGGTTCTGTACATAGGGTGATAGATGAACCAAGAAGACCAGAACATGTATGTGTCCACACATGTATGTGTATATAGACATAAAATATGCATATACATTTACACATATATGTATGTAAATGGACACTCACATACATATTTACATATATGCTCACATGTGCATGCATATATGCAGGAATGTAGCCACACATACATATATGTATATGCATATGCATTTGTACAGATGTATACACATACATGTATATATACACACCTACATGTATTTATATTTCCTCTCATACACAAATGAGGAATTATTTTGGTTATTTTCCTACCACAACATTTAGTTTCATCCTAACAAAACTAAAATGTACTCTGTCTACCTTGAACTACCTCCCTCCCTCCCTTTTTCCCTTCCTTTTTCCTTTTTATTTGCAATAGGCATTTACTGATTTCCACCATATGCCAAGTACCTGTAGAACCAAGATGGAAGGCACAGTCTCCATCAACAATGAGTGAGAGATCCAGGTAATTAAATCAACCTTAGAATTTGGTGGCTGGGTGTTTTGACAGTTAAGTATAAGAAGCATGGAGATGGCCAGGAACAGTGGCTAACGCCTATAATGCCAGAATTTTGGAAGGCTGAGGTTAGGGGGTCGCTAGAGGCCAGGAGTTTGAGACCAGCCTGAGTGACAGCAAGACCCCATTTCTTAAAAAAAAAAAAAAAAATACAGAAGTAGAAGGTGGAGCACATTGTCCATCCTGGAGTGACAAAGTCTCTCTAGATGGACGGATGTATGAGTTGTTCAAAGGATGAGATGGTGTTAACGGGGATAGAAGCGTCCCAGAGGGACAGATGAGTCTGTGTGGGTCAAGGTGTAGCGGTTTCAGAGGGCATGGATCTTTCAGGAATTTTGGGCAGTCTTAGCTGAAAATAAAGGAAGGAATGAGGTCTGGGTTGGGGGAAGTGGACAAGGGAGTATGACAGTGAGAGAAGAGACAGATTGATAGGAATCAGGTGATGGAGAACTGGGGTGTCAGGATAAGAAAATTAGACTTGATGCTTGGAGAAGTATTGGCCCTCTGCCTAAAAGAAATCAGGGTGGGCTGAGTGAAAAATAAACTTTCAAAGATGCATATTCTCTTTGCCTTTTTTTTTTCTTCCTTTCTCTTTTGGCTGGGTTTTCATGTGTGTTAGTATTCTGGGGGAATTATACGTGCATCAGTCACGTGCAGATCTTTGGTTCACTCAGCTGGTTGATTCAGAAAGCTGCAGGAAGCAGTACGTCAGGCTAAGGAAAAGGCATGCATATTTCAATATGTGTGTGCGGCAGGTGTGGGTTCTGTGATCTGAACAGAAATGCAGGGGAAGAGGAGAGCGGGTGTATCTCCTAGCAAATGTCTCCACTCTGAGATGATGGGTATGATTATAGCCCCAGGAGTGGTGATAATTCCTGATATTTGTGCATGAGTGTACTTGTCTGGGAGTGCCCGTATGCCCACTTAGGAACTGTTATTTGGGGAAGCATCCTGTGAGGTGTTTGAACATGGATCGCGAGCCCCCCGTGCAGAGGAGAGAACCAAGGTCTGGAGTGGTGATGGGATCACACCCCCTCCTTGATAATGGCTGCAGCTGAGACATTTGTCAGCACAAGTACCTCCTAAGGTTCCTCTCACCTTTTGTAACTTCATTTTAAGGACAATTACTCTGTGGGTGAATCTAGGGAAAATATTCCCTCTGAAACCTAAAACAGCCTTGTTCTAGGCATGAATCTGTCAGTGGTGGTGATGAGAAACAAAATGTTTCCCAGCAGATTTCTCTAGTAAATCAAGGGCTACATCAATTCTCCGTGGGTTAGGGTCTAATATCTTAGTTCTCAGTGCATTTAAAGAAAGATATTGTGCCAGTTTCTTTTTCTTTTCTTTTCTTTTTTTTTTTTGAGACGGAGTCTCGCTGTCGCCCAGGCTGGAGGGCAGTGGCGCGATCTCGGCTCACTGCAAACTCCGCCTCCCGGGTTCACGCCATTCTCCTGCCTCAGCCTCCCGAGTAGCTGGGACTACAGGCGCCCGCCACCTCGCCCTGCTAATTTTTTGTATTTTTAGTAGAGAGGGGGTTTCACCGTGTTAGCCAGGATGGTCTCGATTTCCTGACCTCGTGATCCGCCCCGCCTCGGCCTCCCAAAGTGCTGGGATTACAGGCGTGAGCCACCGCGCCCGGCCTCTTTTTTTTTTTTTTTAAGCTGCATAGTTTGAGGGCTCCCAGTGGCAGAAGGCAACAGACAGGTTTGGCTTCCTAATTACATTAGGCAGTACTATGCATGGCTCTGGGACCTCATTCCTAATGTTTGCTGCCACAGCACGAATAGGAGATTGCTTCCCCTATTTTTGAACCTTTTAGCTTCTCTGTTTCATTTCCCCCATCTCTGGCACAGACAAAAGCCTTTGAGTGACTTGCTACTTAGACAAAATCCTGGAAGAATATAAAGGAAATGTGAACAGGGACTAAATCTCAGTGGTGGATTTAAGATGGTATTTATTATACATCTCTATTACTTTGTACTTATCTCTTCGGTAATGAGACTATCTTTTATAAACAGAAAAACAATAAGGCTGGGTCCTTTGTGAAAAAATAAAAATTACATACTTTCTAGTCTACACTCCAAAAGAAACTTGGTTTGTGCATTTCATAACAACTGCACTTTCTAAGTACTCGTCTGTTAGTAAAGATCAGGTGGGATCTTCAAGAATCTCATTCCCTATAGGACAAAATGCA
The DNA here is from genome assembly GCF_028885655.2 of Pongo abelii. Taxonomy (NCBI): domain Eukaryota; kingdom Metazoa; phylum Chordata; class Mammalia; order Primates; family Hominidae; genus Pongo; species Pongo abelii. The sequence goes on along the minus strand of NC_071999.2, from coordinate 103,370,360 downwards.
CAGGACAAGAAAGTCTTTGACGATAGAATTCTCATTATTTTGAGGGTGGCAATAAGGCAGGGGAAGCCAGTGGGTCCCTACAAAACAAAGTCATTGAGTGATCACTTGGGAGCCTCTGAGATCCAAGATTAATATATTATCTTAACCTGGTGATACTCTTTGAGCACTGGAGGTGTCACGTGTGAAATGCCACCCCTATTTTTGGTGTATGATCAAAATATCGATGCCTGTATTGTGATATAGAATGATCATTTTAAGTTTTATCATCAGAGTAACATGATAATAGGAATCACTTCTTTCTGTAATACTAACCTAATCTTAAAAGGATGATTTGCTGTGATCTCCAGATGAATCTGAAAGTATCCATAGTTGGAGATGGCAGACCCCATGTTTAGACCAATGAAGGCTCAATGCCGTTTTCTAGTCATATGGTTAGATAGTCATTCTGACCTGCTTTATTAATTAATCAACCAATTTTAATATTATGAGTATGTAATATAATGTATAACTGTTATTAAAAGATAATGATAGCTCAATTATACTAAAATAATAGCCAAGCTCTACTCTAACCAGGGCTCCTGATGGTTGAGTAAACTAAAAATATCCCAAAATGAACATCTGAGCAGCTCTCCGTGTAGGAGCAGGAAAATAGAGTGTACACCGTAGGAAGTCAGAGAGATCTAATGGAACTCTGAGGCTTGCGGATGAGATGACTAGGTGTTGCCAGTAAACAGGATTGGATTACAGGAGAAGGGGCAGGATTTGGGGAAATTATGAGCTCAGTTTTAGATGTGTTGAACTTAAGCATCTACAGTAGCATGCCTAATAAGTATGGGTCTAAAAATCAGGAAAGCTCTGGGGTTATGAAATTTACCCATCTGGAAACCGTCGTCTCACGTCCCTTTTTGGTGCTTAGCTGAGCACTGTTCCTGGGCTAGAATCCCAGGTATTAAGGCCAAACATTGAAGAGACAAGGGCTGAGTTATCAAGAGAGAGCATCTAGGCTGAGGGCAGTCTGGCTCATGAATCTAAACCTGGAGGAGCTGGGTATAGAGAAAAAGCCCAGGCATGGGCCATAAGTAGCAAAATGAAGACAAGCAGTGGAATGCTGGGTGAGAGGTAGCATTCTGAAGGAACGAGGAGCCACCAGAGCAAAGTCATGGGTGATTTTTATGGGGCACCTAGAGCCTTGCCTGTCAGGGTGGAAGGGATTTGATTAGTTTCCTGTGGCTGCTGTGATGAATTAGCACAAGCCTAGTGGCTTCAGACACACACATTTACAGCTTATAGTTCTGGAGGTCAGTCCCAATGTGCCTTTTGTGCTGAAATTAAGGTGTGGGGGACCCGTGTCCCTGCTAGAGATTCTAGGGGAAAATCTCCTTGTCATTTCCAGCTTCCGGAGGCTGCCCACATGCCTCTGCTCATGGCTCCTTCCATCTTTAAAGCCTCTCACTCCAACCTGAGCTTTCGTGGTCACAGTACCTTCTCTCACCCTCTTATCTCCCTCTTATCAGGTCCATTGTGAGTACACTGAGCTCAATATGGCCAATCCAAGATAATCTTCAGATCTCAAGATTCCTAACTGCAGCTGCAAAGTCCCTTTTTCCATGTAAGGTAACATATTCTCAGGTTCCAGGAATTAGGACATGGACATCTTTGGGAGAGTGATTATTCAGCCTCCTGGAGGAATGTAAAGGCATTCTGGAAAAACCTGATTCTCATTCCAAGGTATTTCAGATTTATGAAATATTTCTTTTATAAAACTAAGTTATTCTCTATTCAGTGATGTGAATTATTTACTGCAGGTCAACTTCAGGTCACCACATTTTGTACTTAACTCTCAATTTGGGATTCTTCTTAGAGTAATTCAGGACATCATGGATATAAATTTTATTCTCTGTTTTAGATATCAAATATCATCATAACTTAAGGTATGAACACTCTTGAATATTATGCAACAATTAAAAGCATGAAAACATGCAGAAACACAAGAAATAATTGAGATAACATATGTGCAATATGAAAATAGCCCAAAAGGAAATATATCAAATGAATAATTGTTGTTTCATTAGAAACATGGGAATATGTCACACTTTGGTCCTTTTCTCTAATTCTCAAGCATTCTACAGTAAAAAAAAAATTTTAGCTATTTTTGAAAAGTGACATACCAAAGAATATGCATCTGATTCAGGGAAGAGATGGAGGAATAAATTATTATTGCCAACTGCAGACAGGAGGTGAAAACAATGAAAATGAAGGAGTCAAACTCCCAACCTCCGGTGATCCGCCCGCCTCAGCCTCCCAAAGTGCTTGGGTTCTAGGTGTGAGCCACCATGCCCAGCCCAAGAACAGCCTGGCCAACATGGCAAAACCCTGTTCCTACTAAAAATACAAAAATTAGCCAGCTGTGGTGGCGGGTGCCTGTAATCCCAGCTACTCGGGAGGCTGAGGCAGGAGAATCACTTGAACCCAGGAGGCGGAGGTTGCAGTGAGCCAAGATCATGCCTGGAAGTCAGATAGTCACTGATGCTTGGTAGTGGAGGGGTTATTTCCAGGGGTGAGGTGGGAACACAGGAAGGATGGGGATGGTTATTTTGGAGACCATGAGGACGATAGCTGGAAATCATTGCATAGGGAGGGAGGATTAGAGCAAAACATCATGGAAGCCAGGGAGCAGTAAGGTTAAGTAAGTTTTTTGTTGTTGTCCTCTTTTGAAAAACAATTTTTTTAAGAAAAGAGAGATTATTCTCACGTCTTACCAAAACTTAAGTAGATCTGTGTAACAAGAGCTAGACTATATTGAATGCACACTTTAGAATTTACTAAGTTGATACTCTCTATATCTTGTAGGATAGAGAAACAGTGCCTGGTAGCAGAATGAATGTGAGAATAGTCTTTTCTCTCCCTAACAAGCTGTGGGAAAGATACTTCCATTCAATGAACCTCAGTTTCCTCATTTTTAAAATGCATGGTTTGGATCAGATAGTTTCTAATGATCATTGAAGCTATAATACTTTATATCCATCTCTGAAGTCTCTAGCTCCATTTAAAAAGTCTTAGTTTCATTCTCTCATCAGAATGATTAGACCAAAGCATAATTGTGAAAAAAAGAGACTGGGGATTTGGTTTCATATCCAAATGTCTCATTCCTGTACAGGCCAGATAATCAGCTCACTTGCCTGGAAGCATGTTTATGGAAGCAATTCAACAACTGAGAAAGATTGGTAATGCCAGAGGAAGTGGAACAATAATTTCTCCCTTTTATTCATTTCAGACGGCAGGTAAATACCCACCATCCACCTAGGCAAAGGATTGAAAATTGCCATTAAGAGAAAAATTAAAGAAGGTGCACTGGAGAATGCCCATTTTACCTTCCTGTCAGAGCTGGGCAAGGTGCTTTTGGAGGCGTACCCAACTGTGGGCGTAAAATTGTGAAACTGTAAAACACCAGGTGCTGGCCACTATGTGCTTAGGAGAGATGCGAATGGTATCCGGGCAGAGAGGATCCCATTGGGTCTTTGGCAGAGTATGATGACAGTTCGGAGAGGGCTCAGAGAAGGGTAGAGGGAGAGATCGGTAGGATGATGAGAAGGCGTTTGCCAAACCTGTATTTCAGGCAAGAAGTTAAGGGGAAGAAATTTTATGAGTGCACTGGAAACAGAATGAGTCTTCTTAAGTTCTATGTGATTAAGAACAGAGGTAACTAGAGTTTGAGAAACACAGCTGCTGAATTTTGGGTAACTACTATGAAAGATAGAATTTGCCATGATTTTGATGAACTATTATAATAGAAGTACTAAATTGTTGAGATAGAGAAACACACAGAGATCAGTGATACTGAGCAATGAAAACAGAAGAGAAAATCAAATCAAATTAGAAAAACATCCATAGCCACAGGTGGATTAAGATTTCCTCAATTCCTTGTTGAAAAGATACTGGAGCTAACACAATCCTAGTCCGTAACCTTTGATTTTGATGCATCTGCATTTGTTTAACTATATAGCAATTACGTATTAAACTGTATGTACTTTCCTTCTGTAGTAATGAAGTCAGACATTTTTATTGATATTATAAAAATCTTGAGTTTATTCTCCAAATATAGCAATAGATATATCTATACTTGGTGTAACTTATAATGAACATTTATTCTCCCCTTTCCCCCAAGATCAACCCAGTTTCCTTGCTAAGACTAAATACACAATGGAGGGGAATAATTCTCAAGAAGGAATTCAAGATGCTCTTGGGAGGGAAATGTGTTTTGTGCAATAACAACCACCACCAACAAAAATCTACGTGTGCCCTTAGAGTCCACTTCTTGATTGTTGCCTAAAATTCACCATATCTTCGTTTCTATCTTGACAGTTCAAAAAATGCCTCAAAGTTAACTTTCCTAACACGTCAAAAGTGCATTAACCTCCTCTTCCTAAAGGAAGATAACTCGAAGTCTTGCCAGTTACCCCATTCATCTCCAAGCCTAGATTATCTGAGTGATGTCCACGTCTCCTCTCATTCCATTGTGGTGTCTCATCAGTAGTTTTCCACTTTAAAGCTAAACAGCATAAGTGTCACCAATATGCATCATATAAGATAGTGGAGGAAGGTAGAGGAAAGAGAAGGAAAATCAGATAAAACATTTAATATATGTACTGCATAGCAAAGAACGAAAAATGAGTAATAGCTGCAAAGATTAGTTCTGTTATCTGTCACCAGTGCTAATTGAATATGACTTCCTTCGTCTACCTGCTACTTTGACTTCCCTTTGTGTGGGGTTCTCTAACGTGTATATTCTGAGCCCTGGTAGATCTACCTGTTTAGTTTGCATGAGTCATCAGTGTATAAGGTATTGCAAGGCAGCATCCATAGAATTGCCTGGCTTCCATCCATATGCCTTCCTTCCACTTTTGTGGCAGCATCCTATTATCTTTTAATAGTCAAAGTCAAATACATCATCCTAAACACTAACCCTCAGCACCATAAGACAGGGAGAAAAAATAAATTAAAAATAAAAAACCCCCACTAACCCTTCCTTTGCTTGTTTGTCCAGTGGCAATGATGAGCCTAAAATAACCAGGTTACAAGGAAGTACTACACCTTCTGTGTCCACTGATGGAAGGACAACTTTCTTGGGCACTAAAACTTCTCAACCAGAAGATCTCAGTTACAGGGGCAGGAAACAAAGCTTTAACATAGCTCATTGGAGGTAACCATAAGAGACATCATCTTCATGGTAGCTTTGTATTCTGTGTATTGAGGCTGTAACAATGTCAGTGAAGATGTGAGTAGCCAGAGAGAGAAGACCAGGAACAGCTGTCCTCATACTGAATGGTGCTTCACTGAGGTTGATACACTCACCAAAGTCATGCTTAGACTGCCTCCTGAAAAAAGCTGAACCAATTTCTAAGATGACAGGCTTTAGGCGTAAATTATCTTTCCTATATGTGTTCAAAAGGGAGAATTTTTTAGGAGCAAAACACGTAAAACTTTTTTTTGGTAAAAACAGCTTGGTTTCAGCACTACTATACGTTTCATCATTTCCCCTGGCTCATCCATTAAATCTCCCTATGTTTCTGAGTTTGATTCTATCAGATTAGGGGAAAACACTATCTCACTTAAAAATTGCTCTCCTTTTTTAAAACCACCTATTCAATAAGCATTTACAGAGTCGTGTCCCTACACATGTGGCAGGCAGAACAGTGGTCCCTAGAGATGTCAACATTCAAATCCAGGAACCTGTGAATATATTATCTTACATAGAAAAATGCATGGTTAAATTAAGATGTGATTACATTCAGGGTCTTCAGATGGGGAGATTGTTCTGGATTATGTGAATGGGCTCCATGTAAGCGCAAAGATTCTTATAAAAGGGAGGTCAGAAGATAAGGGTCACAGAAGGGGATGTGACAATGGAAGCAGAAGTCAGAGAGAAAAGGGGAGGAGAGAGAGAGAGAGATTGACTTGAAGATGCTACACTGTGCTGCTGGCTTTCAGGATGGAAGAAGGAGCCATAAGCCAAGGAGTACACAGTACAGATGACCTCTAGAAGCTGAGAAAGGCGAGAGAATAGATTATCCCTTAGAGCCTCCAGAAGGAATGCAGCTCTGCTAACACATTGATTTTAATAAAATGTAACCCATTTGGGCTTATAACCTTTAGAACTGTGAAATAATAGATCTGTGTTGTTTAAGGCCACCAACAGATAGATTGTGACAATTTTCAATTTTGTATAGCAGTGAGCAGTGATAGGAACTGGTACAACATTTTTTTTTTTTTTTTTTTTTTTTAGATGGAGTCTCACTCTGTCTCCCAGCCTGGAGTGCAGTAGTGCCATCTCGGCTCACTGCAACCTCTGCCTCCCAGGTTCAAGTGATTCTCCTGCCTCAGCCTCCTGGGTAGCTGGGACTACAGGTGTGCACCACCAGGCACCACACCTGGCTAGTTTTTGTATTTTTTAGTAGAGATGGGGTTTCACCATGCTGGCTAGGCTGGTCTCAAACTCCTGACCTCGTGATCTGCTTGCCTCAGCTTCTCAAAGTGCTGAGATTACAGGTGTGAGCCACCACGCCTGGCCGACCACACCATTTTTATCTATCAACTCAGCTCATTCTTCTATTCAATGTTTTCCGTAATTGTATGTCCAGCTGACTTCTGGTAAATCATCACCCAGCGGTCTCAAACACATCTCAAGCTCAAAAACCGGTAACTTCTCCCTCAAACTTGGTCCTCCTCCAGTATCTGCTTTATCTGTGACTGGCACCATCAGTTTCTCAGACGTTCAAGCCAGAAACCTGGAGGTCATCTTTAATGCTGTTCCCTCAAAATCCCTAACCAAGTCATTACTAAGTCTTGTAGAGTTTACCTCCTAATTCTCCCTGTTCCAATTGCATCTCTCCATCTTCACCACCTTAATTCTACCACCATAATCTTCCGTCTGCACAATTCATAACTGGTTTTCTCTCATTCATATCTTATACATTCTCTGTACTTCATACAAACTCATTTTTTTATGAAAATCTGGTCAGAAACTGTTCATGCTCTATGCAATTGAACGGTTTTCTATTGATCTTTAAGACAAGAATCTATAAGGGGAACAAAAGGCCCTGTGACATCTGGCCCTTGCCCATCTTTCCAACATCATCTCTGGTCACTGACCCCCTAACTCTCTCTACTGTGGCCACCCTGGACTTCTTATCCTGTCCCCTTGACATTCCATGCTCCTTTTCTCCTTGGGGCCATCACACATGTTGTTTCTTAGCTGGGATAAGCACGGACTGGATTTTCTGGCCCAGCAGCATTCTTAGGAGTGGGGACTGAGCAGAAGGGGCAAAAGGCTCAGAGAGTCAGGGCATAGTTCAAGGGAACCTGGTGATGTACTCTTACATGTCAGCAGGTCAGGAAGCAAAAACCCTGGAATTTAAGTCCAGGGAAGCAGGGAGAAAGCACTTTGCTAAGGAATCAGCCCAGAACACAGTCCAGACCGGAACCTGGGTTAGGGAAGTCCAATGGGAAGACCACCCCCCGCTCTGATGCCACCTAGGAAATGAGTTTGCTGCAGCCTGACAGTTGTTTTCTGAGTATATTTTCATGTCAAATAGAAAAAGTAGAACCTTTGGAGGAGGTGTGAAGAAATGAAGAGCGACTAGAGGAAAATAGAGAGTCAGAAGTTGCAGTAGGTAAGTCAAAAGAGAAGATGATTTAACACGGTCAAATAAGGGAAGAGAATTCATGGTATTGAACAACAAAAAAGTCAGTAATAATGGCAGGTGAATATCTAAGTGGCCAGTGAGAAGTGGAGGCAGTGAGTAGTGAACACTAATGAAGCTGGCTTGTAAAGAGAAGTGGTGCATTATGTTAAGGGAGGCGTTGCTTGTTTTGAAATGGGAGAGACTGGTCCATGCTGATATGTCTGTGAATTACTCCTTGTTCTTCCTTATTGTGGAAATGATCAGGTCTTCGATTATTTGTTTTCACCAAAGTGATTCAAGTGGTTCAAAGACTACTAAAAATACGTATAATTCCCAGCTTCAACTATTTATCTCAAATTAAACATTTAAAGCTATTTTGATATATACCATTGTATTTCTTTTTTGTTTTTGTGTTTTTGAGACAGGGTCTTGCTCTGTCACCCAGGCTGGACTGCACTGGTGTAATCATGGCTCACTGCAGCCTCAACCTCCTGGGCTCAAGCAATCCTTCCACCTCAGCCTCCCCAGTCGCTGGGACTATGGACATGCACCATCACACCTGGCTAATTTTTGTATTTTTATGTAGAGACAGGGTCTCACCATGATGCCCAGACTGGTCTTGAACTCCTGGGCTCAAGTGATCTGCCTGTCTTGGCCTCCCAAAGTGCTGGGACTATAGGTGTGAGCTATTGTGCCTGGCTTACTATTGTATTTCTAAGCAGTGTTTATTTTAGACTTTTCTATTGATTCTCTCTGCTATGAAAGATGAAGTTGAAGCACGCTTGGAGAAATCGTATGGGCCCACACACGTTTCTCCTCTATTTTCCCAAAATGGTTGTATTAACAATTTTTTACTAAAATATTCAGTCTTTACTATTTAATTATTATTCATGTTGAGCCACAAAGTACACTATTATTGCTTTTTCCATCTTGTACAGCTTATTTGTTTTCCATTAAATTTCCCTGTGCTGATCATTAATTATTCCACGTACTGTCCCACAGAACTGTATATTCATCTCAGATAGTCAAACATATAAATAAATCAGTTCCATTTTCATAGTCATGGCTGCCATTTAAACCATTCTCAGTGTCATCCTCCATCTAGCCTCTTGTTCAAATCTACCCTAGTTGGTCCCTCCTCATGCCAAAGTGCTGTGTTCCTCGCATTTTCTTTGCCAGAATCCTGTGGATTTACTTCCATTGACTTTTTCTGTGTAGTATCCCGTTTCCAAGACTCAATGTCTTTTTATTTGTTGATTTACTCTGACATTTTGGTAGTGCAACATCTCCAGGAGCTTTTCCAAGAACACATACATAGGAGGTAAATTTTTGAAATCTCAAATGTCTAGCAATGGATGCAACTTATGCTTATACTTAATTGATTGTTTGTCTTAGAGAATTCTAGGTGGAAAATCATTTTCTACCACAATTTGAAGACACTGTTTCATTTTCTTCTAGCCCTCAATACTGTAATTGAGAATTCTGATGTTGTTCTAATTCTTGACCCTTTATATGTAACACATTTTATCTTTCTGGAAATTTTTGAGATTATATTTTTACTTAGCATTCTGAAGTTTAATTATGATGTGTCTTGTTTACATTTTCAGTCTTTGTGTCTAACAGGCATTTTCTAAAAACACATATCTTCTCATTTCGGAAAAATGTTCTTATTATTTGTTTGATGATTTTCTTCTCCAACTTTTCTCTATTTCTTCATTCTGGATCATTGGACCTAATGCATTGGTCTCCTGTTTTTATATTATTCTCTTCCATTTGCCTTTTATTTTCTGTCTTTTTGTTCTATTTTACCCTGGACTTTATCTTCTGAAACTCCTAGAGAGTTATTGGTTTTTCTTACCATAATTTTTAAGTTTCAAAAGCTTCTAATTCCTCATCAAGAGTTCTATTTTTATGACATCATATTGTTCTTTCATGGCTGCAAAAGCTTCTCTTATTTCTCTTTTTTCTTTGGAGACAGAGTCTCTCACTCTCTCAGCCAGGCTGGAGTGCAGTGGCGTGATCTCAGCTCATTGAAACCTCTGCCTCCCAGGTTCAAGTGATTCTCCTGCCTCAGCCTCCTGAGTAGCTGGGACTACAGATGCATGCCACCATGCCTGGCTAATTTTTTGGATTTTTAGTAGAGATGAGGTTTCTCCATGTTTCCCAGGCTGGTCTCAAACTTATGAGCTCAGGAAATCCACCTGACTCAGCCTCCCAAAGTGCTAGGATTACAGGTATGAGCCATCACACCTGGCCAAAGTGTCTGTTATTTCTATGACAAAGATAACTATAGATTTTTTTACCTTGCTTCATATCCATTTCTCACCATTTGTTTATTCGCTATATTTTTTTTCTGCCCTTCAAGATAGAGAATTTTCTCTATTGTCTGTGGACATTTGACTATTGGTTTATATTTAATAGTGAGAGACTAAAAAGGTTGTTTGGTGAGATGTCCAGTTGCACTAGTGGCAAAGTAGGTCAATGTAGGGGAATTATCCTACAAAGTATACCTTGAAAGTCTGCTGGGAGGTAGGACAAGACTATTAAGGTATTCAGGACTTGAAGGACTGAAATTTCTAACTGAAGAGAAACATTTTGAAGTAAGACTTGCATTCTTTATAACTTTTCCCCTCAAAGTATCTACAAATTCTTATGCAGGCTAAGCTGTACTCATTAATGATGCTGTTTACCCTCTTGCAATACATTGCTGGAAGTCCAGGTGAGTATTGCATCCTCTGAACCCTCTAGAGGAGTATAATGCTCCGGAGAGGCTTTGAGGTTCACACGGGCAGGCCTGCACTGCTCCATCTTTTATGTCTCCCTCTACCATCTACTGTGGAAATTAAGGCCTTTCCACTTTACTGTGGACCAAGCATGTTTAGGCTTCTATTAGCAGTGAGTTTGCCCCAACCCCTGGGACCTTGGCCAGGGTATTTAATTCTGTGTTCCAAAAAAGTGCCCCCAAGTTAATGTATTTTTGCTTTGTATTCTGCAGTTTTATATTCTGACCTCCTTGATCAACCACCCTCAAAATATAATGCCAGGGGTACTATACAGACTCAATATATCCCTGCTAATTCTTTCAGTTTCTTTGATGAGCATTCTTTCTTCTCTTATCAGACCCAGCATGTCCCTGGCCAGGATATGCTGAGATTTAACTCGAGCTATTTGCCTAGCAGAAAAGAGAGGAGGGATGCATGTGTTTACTATTAGAGGAAAAGCTTCTACAGATTCTTCCAGCATGGCAGAGTAATAGCTTTTTCTAGGAATGGGAGGGCTGGCCACCTCAGGAGTTTCTGAGTGTTCAGTGTGTGCAGAGCCAAAATGCTGGGGAGCATCCATCCAGACATACCCATCTCATGTTTCAGGGTTTCAGATTTTCCGAACCAGGACCCTGATCTTAGCACAACAAGCCTGCTTTTGCTATGCATTAAAACATCACTGGAGGTCTGCAACTCTATCAGGTCCTGAGTCTGCCCCTTAGGTGTGTCCACTTTTCAACTGCAGCAAAATAAGTACCTCTTTTTTAATCTACCAGAGAGTCCCTCTGGCTCTCACACTTACTGCCTTCAGCTTCTCATCACCCTTTTGCAGGGTGGCAATACAAGTTTGTAATTACTAGCCAACTCTGCTCTTGTTGCAGGCATTGTTCTCCACTTAGCTTTTAAATACCTGATTATCTGGAATCATCACACTAGCAAAGGATATTAACTTCTACTGGGACATTTTTCCAGGTCAACACCAGTGACATCTTCAACAATTTGGCCACCTTCTCATTCCAGGGACAATCTGTGCTCCATGTTTACTCAGGATGGGGTCCTCTTTGCAATCCAGGTGGTGTGTGAGTCAGTCCCCAGGCCCATCTTTGCACCCGTTTTCCTGGATCACTCTTAGGATCACTTGGTCATTTCAAATCCTCTGAGAAGAAGACTTCAAGTCTGGATTCGTTGCATAAGAGATTTACTGGGGGAGACACCTAGGAAGGATAAAGAGGGAAGAAGTAGGAGTGGGTAGGAAGAGCCTTCAGGCAGCAGTGCAGGTCTGGCACCTGTGAGAGGAGAGAAGGAAGGAAGGATTGGGTAGGAAGAGCCCACGATTGCAGTGGAGTTCTGAGAGTGGCTTGGCCAGGCTGTTGGGTAGTCCCTGAGACTTCCCAAAGGTTGCCTGTTGGAAGAGTCTTCCACAACTGTAATGTTCAGTCATTGGCTGAATGTAGCCCAGGGACACATGGCTTCAATGCTCCTATGCTCTCTGCAGGGTATTTTCTTAAAGGAAACCTGAGGCACACCTCCACAGCTGCCACAGGTAACTATTTTCTCAACATAAGAATTCTATAGTCTCCTTCCCAGGGATCCAAGTCTGGTTCCCAGTAATCTGTGAGCTGACATGGGAGAAAGGACTGAAGATGCCATCATCAGTTTGTGGACTGTCATTGAGTCTTTTTCTTTCCAGGGTAGTGATTCACCACCTGTCTCCACTGGCCTTAGTATTCCCGAGTCTAGAGAGTCTCTGCTTTCATTTTTCCAGAAAAGAAACCTTCTGATGCTGAGATAAGGGAGATCATTAATTGGCATTGAAGTGTGCAGATGGGATCTAGGAGTCTGCTTCCTCTATAGCCAATCCTGTTTTCAGCCATACTCTGTGAGCCTGCCTTCGAAAATACCTCAATGCCTTTGATCCCTCAGTTTGTCTTGGGGTTTGCAGCACATATTGATTTGCTTTTTTTTTTTTTTTTAGCATTTCCCTATGAAGACATGTAGCTTTCAGCTCTTTTCCCTCTGCTAAGTCAATCACCACTTATCCATCCTCTTTTTATCTTCCAAACTTGGTTGACACTATTCATTCATTGTAGACTTTGTTTCTGGTTTTCTTTGTCCTAATGAGTCTGTATAATTTTTATTCCTTTGTTCTTATTGGTTTGGAGGAGCAAGTAGGTAAGGAATAGATGTGAGGTAAGGAATAGATGTAATTGTAGTCAAGAGAAGGGTCAACTTTTCTGTGTAACCAGAAGACAGACAGAAGGAATCAGGTACTGAAAAGTATGGCTGTAGAGTTAGGAAGTTAAAGCATTCCCTCCTGAATGCCCTGTCTTCTCTCACGCCCAGCTGCCCACCCACCAGCTTCATTCCAGAAGCAGTTTATATTAATGATGGCATTTTTTACCCTGCCTAAGAGAAATCTCATTTTTCTTTGTGTTTACCTTAGAATAGAGAAAAGCAACTTCTAAAAGTTTACTTTACTGCAGATACTTTGTACAAAGCTCTACAGGTGCAAAGATGGGCAGTATCTGGCTCTTGCCTTTAAAGAACTTATAAACTAGTGAGACAGATGATGTAAAGTGACAATTTTAGCAGAATGTGATAAATTTTTATGGCACATGAATTTAGGGAGTTCCATGGAAATGCAGAAGAGGGCCCCAACATCAACCTGGAACTTAAGCAAGATTCCTAAAGGAATTGAGGTATCTGATAAGTACTGAAAGATGATTCTACATTAGCCAGGCAAAGATAGAAGGTGCAGATATTCCAGAAACAGGTGATGGGTTAGCTAGCATGTGGAGGTGAGACATATCCTGCTGTTTGTGGGGAACAAAGAGGCAAGAGGAGGAAGTGGGAGGTCTTAGAGTGGACTTAAAGGAGACTGGAAAAGGGAAATGGCTGGATCATGGGCTTCTTTGGTTCCACTTAAAGAGGAGGAGTGACATGTCTGATTTGGGTCTTAGAAACATCACTCAGGCTATAAAGACTAAGGAGAGGCCAGGGCAGGCAGGCAAGTGGAAATGATGGCCTGAACCATGTTGGTGATGCCCAAAACTGGGACAAATGAAGGGCAGTCATTGGAGCCAAGAGACTAGGCTGAACCTCACTCCTCTGCCAATCACTTGTGCACTAAGTCCTTCAGCCTCCTTCCTGCATAGTGGGAACCACAATCTCTGCCTTTTGGTTAGTTCTTTGTATTAGAGAAGACGGTGACCTGGTCCATATTTGCCTGACATAGCACTTGGCACATAAGCAGTTGTTTTTATCCCTTTCCTCATTCCACATTTCTAAGTAACTTCCAATTCCCCTCAGTGTCTTACCTTTGATTCATAGTCGTTTTAAGAAAATAGGAATGATAAGGAAACAGTCTCAGTGGATCTTTGTGCTTTAGACTAGCCTGGACCAAAGCCCATCCATTCATTGTTATATTATTTTTATAGATGCTTGTATACATACACACACATATACACACAACACATCCCTTTTCTCCCTCACTTTTCTTCCATACTCATTTCCCACTGCTCCTTTCCTCCATTTGATGAAGAACCCCAATGAGTTTTGATGACACCCAGAAATTTTAAGATGTATCAAAGATGTCATGGTCATGCAACTTGTGTAATTACATATATAATATTTATCTATATATATACATATATTTTTTGAGCCGCCACTCTGTGCTAAACACTCTTCTGTGCAAAATAAGAAGCACCAAAGAAGAAAGCTCTCTGCCTTCACTGAGCTCTGGAAGAGGTGGAAGAGATGGGAGACTTACAGTTACATGCTGATCTTTTCAGTCATTTGGATGCCTCATGTTCTAGGCTCTTAACTGATGGTGATGAAGCCACCAACAGGTGTGGAAGGTGTCCTTTTATTTACACACTATTTCTTTGAATAGTGTGATTAAGTTTTCATTCTTACAGTTCTATGCTACGACCAATTTGATAACAGATTCTCATTTAATCATGCTGTCTTCGTATATGTAAGCTTCCTTGATATCTAAAGAGTGTGAGCTCCTGAGCTAAGTCCAGTGGAAAATTTGCAGTCTCTTCTAGGATTAGATGAAGACCCAAGAATTCATCTTGCTACAGTGGGACAAGACTTGTCGCAAATAGCTTGGATTTATGGGTGCTCTTCCGCAGCAGAAATCGTTTCACCTTTTCAGGTGACCTTTACAGAATCATAAAATCAATCAGTTTTATTTGACATCCAAATCAGAATGCTGCCCTAAATAGATTGCTAGCACTTTACCTGGAGAACAAAATAGAGGAAATAGGAATGTGCCCAGGGCTAGGCGGAAGACAGCCCCGGAACAAGAGTGCTACTATTTAGAGTCCACACACAGGACTCAGTGAACAGAGCTCCTTGAGCACTCTGTGGCTGGGGTCACCCTGGTTACCTCTGCTCCACTGCCTGTGATCCTGGTGGATACCACAAAAACAAGCTCTTCACGCTTATCTTGAAATGGACTAATGAAAATAAAGTGGCAGACCTGTATTAGTCCGTTTTCACTCTGCTGATAAAGACATACCCAGGACTGGATAATTAAGGTTTAATGGACTCACAGTTCCACGTGGCTGGGGAGGCATCACAATCATGGTGGAAGGCAAAAGATACATCTTACATAGCAGCAGGCAAAGAGAGAATGAGAGCTGAGCAAAAAGAGTTTCCCCTTATGAAACTCTCAATCTCATATGACTTACTCACTACCATGAGAAGAGACTGGGGAAAACTGCCCCCATGATTCAATTATCTCCCATAACACATGGGAATTATGGGAGCTACAATTCAAGATGAGATTTGGGTGGGGACACAGCCAAACCATATCAAGACCCAAAATGTATTTTACATAGGTCCATCCTCCTTTCTATCCTGTTTGACTTGCTGACCACAGGAATCTAGGTAGACTTGGGTGGGAAAAGGAGCGTCATTCTAAATGTATTCTCTGTAGGCAGATGGCATATATTTGGCTTGGTAAGTTTCAACTCTACATGATTTATATAATGAGGATATCAAGAAAAGTGTACGAAGTATGCCAGTGTGTGTGTGGTATATTGTATGTACACATGAATATATTTAGGTAGCTTCAAAAAAATTTTTTTACAGCTCTAATGATTTTGCAAAACTGTCTTCAAAGGAATTTAATAAGCTGAGAAACCAATATAATACAGTAGTTGCCAGCAAGGATTCTGGCACTGTCAGCTTTCAAATTCCAGTTCTATAACTTACAAATGGTGTGGCTTTTGGCAAGATCCCTAATGACTCTATGCCTCTATAGTTATGTTTCCCTAACAATAATAGCACTTGCCTTATATATGAGAATTACATGAGATAATGTATAAACTCTAATAATTTCTGGCTTATAGGAAGTGTTATATATGAACTTAAGTGGGCATAGTTGAACTCTGGAGAAAGAGCTAGGGTTGAAGTGGGGAGACAGTCCTGTGCAAACTGTGAGACAAACCTACATTTGAATTCCAGTACTTCCACTGTACAACTTTGGGTGAGTTACTTACTCAGTATAAAACTGCCTTTGCAAAAATTATGTCAGTGAGAAAATTATGGCAATGGAGGAGATTTGATCCAGCTCATCTCCCTCTTGCCTTTAGCCTTCAATCTGCCAAGATAGCTTTGGGAGACGTGTTTATAGTTTAAATGATAATAAGCCTTCTCAAAAACTTAACCACCTATGTAAAGCTAATGAGAGACCACCAGGCTAGGGAGAGGAGAGAAGCCTGAATTCTGCTAAACTGTAGATATGAACAATTGCCAGCCATTATTCCAGAGGTCCTGCAGATAACATCACTATTGTAGAACCTGAGATTGGCCCTTTGAGATTTTTTTCTCAGATTTTTTTGCATGTCTGATACCCATGGCTCCACCTGGATCCACCACGCAGTGGCTTCTGTGCCCCCACCCAGAAGCAACTGAGTGCAAGAGAACAGCTTCAGCTCCTATGATTTCACCTCCAACCCAACCAATCAGCAGCAAGCACCCACTGCCTAGCCACCTCCAAACTTCCTTTGTAAAATCCCTAACCTACGAGCTTTCCATGATATTGATTTGAGTAATAAGTCTATCTCACTGCGTGGTGTGGCTGGACTCACGTCAATTAAACTCTCTCTACAGCAATGCTGTCATCTTTGTTTGTGCAACTGGCAGGGAAATTCATTGGACAGTTACAAGTATGGGATATTTATGTTCCATAATTATTACTAAGAGTTTTAAATGAGATAGCACATGTGAAGCACTTAGCAAAATGACTGGTTCGCAGTTGATAATAAATGGGAGTGGTAATTATCAGTATCATTCACACATATACACATGCTTTACATATAATCACAAGCTTACATATAATTCTTGTCTTTCAGCATGTAGAATTTAAGATGAACTCAGGCAAGCAAGGAAATTGACATTCTAGTCACAAAAAACTGAAAGGGGTCACTGTAACCCTATGAAGTGCAGTGTCAGAATGACCAGAATTACCACTGTTAAGATGATAATAATTTCAGTCATGCAGTAAGGTGATGGTTGTTTGGATGAAGTCACAATGTAAGTAAAGGATGACGAGATCCTTTTTTATTAGCAACTGGATCTTTTCCCCAAAATGCACTAAATTGAAGCCATCACATTTGGATTAAAGTCAAGAAATCAAATGCAGCATTGTGAGTTCCATGCTGAAGGGCCACATCAAGCAATGTGGCAGCATTGTAGGGAAATAACCTCCCAGAAAACCACCCCATCATCAGTTAAATAAAATGATGGAGCTTCTTTTAAGTACACATATTAGACAAGGTTTGGAAAGATTGGCACAGTCATAAATGGAAGGGCAGGCTGCAAGAGTAGTGTATACTTTTCAACTTGACCTTCTTACCCATACAACCATAAGCCCCGGGAAGGAGGAAGATCTTCAAATGCGAAAGACTATTACATGGTCATTTCTGCATTCATGATGCCATTTAGAAACACCAACAGCTTTCAAAATAAAACATTTGGCTTCAGTCAGCTTGAGTTTTCTCAGAAAACTATGAGATCAGAGAAATCTTCCTTTTGTGAAATTTCCAACCAATCTGCCTCCAGGTTGGGGACATTTGGAGGAAGTATTGGAACGCTGATAGGTAGAAATGAAACCATCCATTTTTCAAGCCCTCTTGTCACCACTCTATGTTTGGTGTCCAGCAGAGTGTCTGAAACACTATTGCATTATCTGGTTTTCAATCCACTCTTGGAGGATCTGAATTTAAGAAAATGAAACCACCTGAGTTAATTAGCCCCTTCGTTTCATTTGACAAAGTAGTGTCCAGTAAGAACTACAAGAACAGAGTAATAAAGTAAGAGTTACCCCAGATTATGGAGTATTCAGCAATCTGATTTGGATACATCAATAAGAAGTTATTGGTCCCTAAAATGGCTGTTGACCGGGAGGCTTTGTAGAGGGCATCTCTGGGCACACCCTGTACGTTTCTGAAAGAAATCCAGAAATGAGAAGCCATGCGACAAAGAAGGGAGTAGATGACCTTTGCCCTCAAAGGACACAGCTGCAGGTCTAGGTTCCAGCACTTTCTGTCTTTGGTGATTTGGGACACCTTCTGTAACCTGTCTAAATTTCAGATACCTCCTATGCAACATGGTGAGAGTAGAAAAAGGTCCCCAAGAGGCTTCTGAGAGATCAGATGAGACAAGGCATGAGAAAGCACTTTGTAAATTGCTGAAGTGCCACAGAAATGTTATTAAATTTATTGTTTCTGTAAAACATGACTTGGCAGTCCTTGAAAAAACACCACACCATATTCTGTTCTAAATAAATGCAGATAGAAAATTGGGACTCTGAGTGATTATTTGTTTACGTTATATTGGTATCTCTTCATTATGCTTAATCAATTCAACAAATACATAAAGTGCCTATTGTGTGCTGGGCACTATTTAAACACTGGGGAGACACTGGAAAATAAAACCAACATCCAGACTCTCATGGCTGGTTTTCTAGTGGGGGCACAGGAAAACAAATCAAGTTAAAAATTATTTAGAATATGATAAGCTAGTAAGTCCCAGGGGAAAAAATAAAGCACAAAAGAGAGATAAGGATGGGGAATGCAAAATTTATATAATATTCTCTTTTATTTATATAATATCTGTTTTTTCTTCATTGTTCTTCATTTATTGACAGTTTTGGGGAGTCACAAGGGAAATGAAAGTTAATTTAGGAATTAATTCGATTTGACAAGTTTTGAAGCTGAGCTTTTTAAACTTCTGGATTACATTTGTTTTTAATTAAAACATATGCAAGCCTGGGCATGGTGACTCACACCTGTAATCTCAGCACTTTGAGAGGCTGAGGTGGGTGGATCACCTGAGGTCAGCAGTTCAAGACCAGCCTGACCAACTAGTGAAACCTCATCTCTACTAAAAACACAAAATTAGCTGGGTGTGGTGGCACATGCCTGTAATCCCAGCTACTTGGAAGGCTGAGGCAGGAGAATCACTTGAACCTGGGAGGCAGAGGTTGCAGTGAGTGAAGATTGTGCCATTGCACTCCAGCCTGGGAAATAAGAGCCAAATTCTGTCTCAAAAAAAAAAAATATCCAAACAAAAATTATAGACCTTGTCTTTTTTCTTTTCTTGTTACCAAGTGTGTTGTTGTGACAATATATTAATTTAATTTGACAAATATATAGGTTAAGGGACAAATAATTTTTTAAACATGATACAGACCCTTTCTGAGACAGAATGAAAGGCACTCATTCGCCTGACCTCATTTTCTATTTTCAAAATGGTCTCAACTCGATGGGGCACAAAAGACTCTGAAAGACAGGAATGTCATTACTTCTAAGACCAGGCCTATGATATATATAGAATGGAGACTTTTAGTTAAATCTTTTGCTTTATGATTAAATTAGATTGGGAATTAGCTATTACCCATCTAAATATGTTAAAGGAACTGATTTATTTAAAAAGGAAAATATAATGGATAAGTCCAATTTGAGGTTAATTTTACTTTTTAGAAAACAATAGACTTTTATAAATAAAGGAAATTAATTTCTTCTAGTTTTCTTTGCCTGCGCTTTATCCCCTTTACTTTCTAGGTTTTCCTATAAAAATATCTACTTCACGGTTTTCATTTATTAGACACTTTTTTTCTTTTTTCTTTTTTTTTTTTTAACATAAAGCATTAATGAATCTTTCCATGTTTGGACAACGATGATGGCAACATTGTGGAGCATGTAAATGAATTCATACAATCAAGAGACAGTTCTGACAGCAATTCATCTACCTCTTTAAGCTAAAGGCACCCTCTTGCATATGTTCTTTGTAATTTATTTTGCTATTTTGGTTTTGGCCTCAATTCCTGGGATTTTAAGTTGAATGACTCTCTGCTATTTTATTAATTGCTATTCTCAATATAGACAAGCAGCTGCCTAATTCTTTACATTTATTTATTCATTAGTTCAACAAATATTACTGAGCATTTACTCCGTGCTCTGTAATATTCAAGGCATTTCCCTTTTCTCAACTTTGTTGCCAGAAGCAGAGCCCAATGGGGAGAATCAGATTAGAACAAGACCTGGGTAGTGCAAATTTCAGGTTGTTGAGTTTTTCTCCCCTGAATGCTACAAATCAGAATTACCCAGAATTGGAAAGAACTGTGTTGTATTAGCTAAGGTTCTCTAGAGGGACAGAACTAATAGGATATATATCTCTATCCTTCTATGTATCTATCTATGTATCTATCTATGTATCTATCTATCTATCCATCTATCTATCTATCTATCTACCTACCTACCTACCTACCTACCTATCAATCAAGGGAAGTTTAGTAAGTATTAACTCACACAATCACAAGGCCCCACAATAGGCCATCTGCAAGCTGAGGAGCAAGGAGAGCCAGTCTGAGTCCCAAAACTAAAGAACTTGAAGTTTGATGTTCCAGGGCAGGAAGCATCCAGCACGGGAGAAAGATGTAGGCTGGGAGGCTAGGCCAGTCTCCTCTTTTCGCATTTTTCTGCCTGCTTTATATTCTAGCCTCACTGACAGCTGATTAGATGGTGCCCACCCAGATTAAGGGTGAGTCTGCCTTTCCCAGCCCACAGACTCAAATGTTAATCTCCTTTGGCAACACCCTCACAGACATACACAAGATCCATACTTTGCATCCATCAATCCAATCAAGTTGACACTCAGTATTAACCATCTCACTCTGTGGCTACCTTATGCCTTATCTACCTGTCTCATCCACACCTATACTAAGGTAAAGATAAAGGGGATCCACTACTGTAAGTGCATGAATATGTTAACAGACCACAAGGATTGTTTTCAATTCATACTATTCATGTGCTACCTGATTATTTAATTCAGAAGGAAATATCCCAAATAATACATCCTTTAAGTTTTAAAAACTCCATGTCTGCCCCTAATATTTTCTTTACCCAACATGGAATGCTATGTTGATATTCCAAAGAGACTCATACAATTCTCTCCACTCCTGTTAGATCTTTAACAAACACTGCAACTGTTACTTTGTGTTTGCATAGCAACCATTCTCCACCCAGAAGGGCTTTCTATTTACTTATCAGAAAACCTTGATAAACAGTAGCCAAAGAGGAGGCAAGCACAATTTCAATGATGGAGAAAGTCTACACAAAGTAACAGCTTACAGCTCCTGAGTTTGGAAACAGGATTCAAGGCTCTTGATATACAGAGGAGATTCTGTATGTCATGGCCAGTCTGAATTATATAAAGAGAAAATAAAGAGACTAGACAAGGTGGCAAGCTTTTTGAAGTATATACCTCTTTTCAATAAGCATAACTATATCACACAATTTTCGAGTTCTAGATTCTGATAAATAGCATTGTTCTTGAGGGAGCGTCCTGGATGTTAGGGAGTCGCTAATACTCAGAAGATGTTTGACTTGTTGAGTGTCTCTATTAGTGAGGATTCACTACCCTTTACATTTCATAATTTGCATTATTAAAATATTTTAATTTTTTCTAGGAATGAGTCCATATTACAATGTTGAATATGATTTTCAAACTATGCAAACCCTAAACCTCCCAACTGAAATTTTGATTCACTCTCCCTTCCTCCAAATAATTAATTCAGAACTAAAGGACTCATAAAAGACATTTTAAAAATGATGTCAGGATGATTTTTTAAGAAAAAGTAGCTCATCTTGGGTCAGTGCTTTAGATAATAGAGTTTAACTGTGTCACAGATAAGAGATGAAATGTAATAGCAAAGCCCCAATTAAATTATGGTGACAGTCCCCTTTTAAAGAACTATTATAAAAACATTAATTTCTCCTCATTTCCTTCAGGCTATATTTTAGCATAGACCCTTAAAATTTGTTTTGAAAACGAAGGTTTTTCTTTTTTTTCTTTTTCTTTTTTTTGGACATAGGGTCTTGCTCTGTTGCCCAGGCTGGAGTACAGTGGCATGATCTTGGCTCACTGCAACCTCCACTTTCCTGGCTCAAGCAATTCTCATGCCTCAGCCTCCTGAGTAGCTGGGATCACAGGTGATCACCACCATGCCTGGCTAATTTTTGTACTTTCAGTAGAGATGGGTTTTTGCCATTTTGGCCAGACTGCTCTTGAACTCCTGACCACAAGTGATCCGCCACCTCGGCCTCTCAAAGTGCTGGGATTACAGGTGTGAGCCACCACACCCAGCCTTGTTTTCTTTTTCTAAGAATGGAAACTTAATGAGAACTGCTTGATTCAGCCCCACAGGAAGGCCACATCAGATCTTCATATGTGGCCAAGGAGCCCTGGTCACTGATGGATGGGCATCAGACCAGGAGCAAAATCAGAACAGGGTTTCTCCAGAACTAAGAGACATTTTTCCTCTTGGCATTATTTAGAAACAGAGAAAATCAATCACCTCCTTTTTAATTGTAAAAATTTGTATAAATTTGGCTCTGTCTTAAAGAACGATAATATAAATATTAATATACCACTTTACCAAAAAAAAAAAAAAAAGTTTCTGTTAGGCTACAGCACAATAGTGATATTTACATGGCGCCATTTTCACCTCTCTCTTTGCATTTTGGCTGCTGCTTCACCTAAACTTGCAATTAGGCATTTAAATTGTT
Source organism: Pongo abelii (assembly GCF_028885655.2). Lineage (NCBI taxonomy): Eukaryota > Metazoa > Chordata > Mammalia > Primates > Hominidae > Pongo > Pongo abelii. The sequence goes on along the minus strand of NC_071999.2, from coordinate 103,347,833 downwards.
TTCTTTTGCACAAATCTTTTTAATTGTTCATTGATTGATTCATTCATTCATCTGCTCATTCCTTATTTATTAAGGACCTCTGTGTGCCAGGCATTGCGCTAAGAGACACCAGTTAATAAAGCAGAGTCGTGGCACTCAAAAGAACCAAAAGGCATAAAAATCCTAATATGCCAATCTGATTAATGTCTTGATAAAATATAACCAACTGGGTGCGGTGGCTCATGCCTGTAATTCCAGCACTTTGGGAGACCAAGGAGGGTGGATCGCTTGAGTCCAGGAATTCAAGACCAGCCTGGCCAGCATGGTGAAACCCTGTCTCTACTAAAAATACAAAAAATTAGCTGGACGTGGTGGTGCACACCTATAGTCCAGGCTACTTGAGAGGCTGAGGTGGGAGGATCACCTGAGCCCAGGAGGTCAAGGCTGCAGTGAGCCAAGATTGTGCCACTGCACTCCAGCCTGGGTGACAGAGCAAGACCCTGTTTCAGAAAAAGAAAAAAGTAAAAAGAAAAATTAAATATATCCAAGGAACTGTGCTAGAAAGTTCTGCAGAGGATTCTTCCCTGCCTAGTCCAGCTTCTGGTAGCCCCAGGCGTTGCTTGGCTTGTAAATACAAAACTCCAATCTCTGCCTCTGTGGTCATGTGAGCGCCTTCTCCCTGTGTCTGTTTGTGTCCCTGTGTCCAAATTTCCCTTTTTCTTACAAGGACACCCATCACAGTGGATTAAGGGCCCACCCCTTCCTTGAGGATAGGGGGTGGTTGCTGAGAGTGTGTGCAGGTGTGTGCAGGGAGATTACAATCACAGCCTCTGCCGTGTGAGCGAGAGGAAGAGCAGGTGCTTTTATACAAAGTTGGCCACCCCCAATCACCCAGTGGGTATTCAGGTAAACTAGGCTCCCTTGATGCTGCAATTCTCCACCCACCATTCTGCTCAGGTGGAACAGTTTTGAGAAATCCTGAGCTGGAAATACAAGGTGCAGAGAAGGGGCAACCGCCTGGCCTGGCACCCCACAGAGTTTTGGAGATCAGTCCCCTTCCCAGATTTGGCAAATGCTACTGCAGCTGAGGAATGCTGTGCCTGGACCAGCTTCCACCCTGTCCCATCCCAGTTAGGTGGTGAGGGCTACCTCCTTCTCAGGCTTCCACAGGGCAAGGCTGCTCTAGGGAAAGCCTGGCTTCTTTAGCTGCTGGACTGCTCATTTTATTGTTTACAAGTTTGAATACATGGTATCTGGACCTCGATTTGTCTTTTTTTCCAAACCACAAATATTATAGCCTAGAGAAAAAAAAGAAAGGAAGAGTGGAGCCAGATCACCAAAGATGTTATCCTTCAAGCCAGACCCTACACCCTGATGCTGCAATGCTCTTTCTGCTTCTTGCTTTGTTACCCTCAAACCTTTAAGCACACAGCACATTCTTTGTTGTTGGTGTTATTGAGAGTGGTGGTAGTCTACAAATCCCATCACTCTGCAGCTCAGGTTGACAAAGGAAATGGTTTTCTCAAGTATCTCAGTGTTGATCCCTTCCTCTTCCCCTGAACCTCAGAATCTGGTTCCTAGGAAACAAGATTCTCACGACCTTTGTTTCTTGCCATCATTTCCCCAAATATCCTGACTCTCCTCTCTCTCTCACTCAGCCTATAGTCTTCTCCCATTATAGATCTTAGCTAGGCATTCAAAAATAAACCTGTTTTATGATAGATCTCAAAAGATAAATTACTAAAAAACATTATCTTTCATAGGTTTACACTCCTGTGAGCAGTATGCACAGATGAATATGTTAACTCCAGTCAGTCTGTGCTGGTGGAGAGAGGCTGAGCTGCACAATGTTCTTTTTCTTCCATAATGACTGCTGACTTCCTCTTGAGAAAGTGAAGAAACAGTGAGGAGCGCTAGATACATATCTATCCCAGGGCTTTAGAACCTGCTCTTCGTATTTTTATAATTCCCTTAGCTATAAGCAGCAGGGACTACAGTCATAAGACAAAGCAACCTACATATATGAGTATGCATGTTAAAAGTAATAGGTGTGAAACAGAAAAATACACCACCTCTCCACCTAGGAGAGGTTACTTTGCAAGAATCCAAGTATATAAGCCCCGACTCATGGACCTAACATTTCCACTTATGCAAGGTTGCAATCTGGTAAGCTGTCTCTTTCCTCTTCTCCTACCATACTTTTCATTCTTAGAGTTGATTTGATTTAGATCTTAGTTGGATGTTGATATGCTTTGGGTCTGTGTCCCTGCCCAAAATCTCGTGTCAAATTGTAATCCCCAATGTTGGAGGTGGGGCCTGGTGGGAGGTGATTGAATCTTGGGAGGCGGATTTCCCCCTTGGTGCTATTCTCGTGAGAGTGAGTGAGTTATCATGAGATCTGGTTATTTAAAAGTGTGTAGCACCTCCCCACCTTCTCTCCTCTTCCTCCTACTCCAGTCAGCTTCCTCTTTGCTGTCCTCCATGATTGAAGCTGATCAAATGCTACTGTGCTTCCTGTAAAGCCTGTGGAACCATGAGCCAATTAAACCTCTTTTCTTTACAAATTACCCAGTCTCAGGTATTTCCTTATAGCAATGCAAGAATGGACTAACACAGATGTACTCCTCAGACCCTGTATCCTGCATTAAATTTTTTATCTTTGTAAGAAATAACTATGTGTTCAAAAATAAATCCCAAACACCATGCAAGTGTGTGTACCAGTTCTAGGTAATCTGTACAGCTCACAGCAACTGAAGACATGGCAAGCACTCATTTGTCAGCTGCTCTCAAGTTCCCAGTTATTTCAGGAATGTTTATATTCTATCAGTGTAATGATATAATTCATGATCATCTAGAGTATACTATTCTATGATAGATATGTATTTTTGACACTTCCAAGGTGATGCTTAAACTTTCTGCTCATTCATAAATTACAGTTATAGTATTAATTATAATGAATACTCAGAGTTGTTTGTATAAATTTATCTTGAAACTGAGCCCAAGGTGTTACTGCACTAAGGGCAGTACAGTACCTTTGATTTTCACACTAGAGTAAAAGTCACTAGAATAGCTGGAAGTTCCAACATGTTCTGGGAGTTTCAGACTTGAAGTCCAACCTGGCATGGAAACTACTCAAAGACTATCCTTACCCTCAATGGTGAGGTTCAATGCAGCTGCAAAAAAATTTGAGATGATGATTCTAATGGGTAAGCAATGAGAATGGACCCCAAAGCTTGTAGAGGTGGTGGGCAAAAGCAGGTGCTGAGCTCTTAGCCACCAGAGTATGCACTCCAGCGGGATTGAATTTCCTCTCAATGCTAAATGCCATTGGGAACCACTGTGCGTTGGCTTCAGTAAAAGACAACATCCAAACCAGTGCTTTTCAGACCTTACTATGCAAATGAATCACCTGGAATTTTCTCAAAAAGAAGATAAAGGGCTTCAGTATGTCTCAGGTGGGACTTTCAGCTTTCAATTCCTCATTTCTAAAAGTTTCCAGGTGAACTGATGCTGTTGTCCATAGGCCACAATTTGACGACCAACAAATATCTTCAAAAAACCACAGAAAATTCCATCTTTAGTCTTGGACAGAACTTGGCATGACACTATCTATCTCAATTGAAAAATTGAGAATTAACTCTTTCTACTTTTACACAAACTATAGTGTTAGAAAAACATAAGTTTAAAGAAGTAAACTATTGATTAGTGAAATAAAATAAATCCCTCTTCAGAAGGCTGTAAAATCAACAACTCTCTGGCTGCACCCATGCTAATAAGAACAAGTTTGGAAAGCCAGAATTCCTGATTCTCATTCTAAGGAGTTTATTCTTAAGAATGAAAAGCCAATGCCAATAAATATGGGTTAGCTCAGCTCTAACAAAGCAGTGAGTAGCCATGTAACTGAAAGCAAATTTATGGGCTTCCCTGCCTAATTTTGTGTGTGTGTGTGTGTGTGTGCGTGTGCGTGCGTATCTAGGTGCCTCATAATCCAGCTACTTAAATTTAGTGTCACCTCATTTTCTATACTGAGTTTTCAAAGAGTTAAGTACAAACTAAATGCAGTTAAACAAAAGCAAAGAAATTAGGCCATATCTGTTCTTAATTTCTAGTAAGCAGGTGGCATCCTGTTTCAGTGGACTTACACTTATACTTAACTTGCAGAAAAAATTCCTTTCAGCAAAAGCACTCTGAGATTTATTGGGGGGGTTTCTTCTTGACTTTTGCAGAAAGCACAGAGCAGCCAGCTCACAAGGTGAGCAAAATGCAGTTTGGAATTTTCTTACAACTCAGCTGAAATGACACAACTGGCTTGACAGGCAACCATTTCGTTGCAGAAGGCTCTTTCACCGTAGAATTAATGTTACAACAGAGATCTTTCCCGTAACAGCAATAGTGTTTTTTAAACATAAGAAAATTACTTTTTTTCTCAGTAAATATAATGACTTTGGAATTACACAAGGGTGAGTATGAATGAAGCAAGACTTGGTTTGGGACTGAAAAAAAATATTTAAAACCTGGATATAAAAAATATATATTAACCATGGATAAAGAGAACAACTTAGAATGAGAGAATGGAAAAGATATTTCCAACTCAATGGAAAATAGCTACAAAAAATCCCAAAGTCCATGTGTGTAATTAGTTTCATGGTTCCCTGAAATCTAAACTAAGGAAACAAAAAGCTCTAAAAATGAGTTCTTTTAAAAAGCGTGGTCCCCCAGGAATTTGGGCTCATCTCAAAATTGAACATACCACGGTTGAAGGGACAATTACTCATAATTCTGACTGCATAGGAGTCATAGGTCTGTCCAAAAGGATTTTTAATCAAAAAAGTCCCCAATACTCTTAGCATTGCCTCCTCAATACTATTTATGCAGTACCCAATATTGGTCCCTCTAATCTTAGAATCACCTCTTTCAGCCAAGGTGAATTTTAGTTGAATCAGCTTGTCCATCCATCCATCCATCCATCCTTATACCATTTATTTATTCAGGAAACATTTACATAGTATCAACTATGTGTCTAGTTCTGCTAGACATGAGGGATAAAGGCAGAGTAAGACTCAAATTCTAGTTTGTGTTGCCTTCCCTCCATCATCCAAATGAATTTAATCACTCCCTCTTTTGTACTCCTGTTGCTAATTCATATATTTAAAAAATCAGCTGGGTATCCTGTAATCCCAGCACTTTGGGAGGCCAAGGCAGGCAGATTCCTTCAGGCTAGGAGTTCAAGACCAGCCTGGTTAACATGCCAAAACCCCATTCTCTACTAAAAATGCAAAGATTAGCTGGGTGTGGTTGTGCATGCCTGTAGTCCCAGCTACTCGGGAGGCTGAGGCAGGAGAATTGCTTGAATCCGAGAGGTGGAGGTTACAGTGAGCTGAGATTGCACCACTACACTCCAGCCTGGGAAAAAGAGCAAGATTCTGTCTCAAAAAAAAAAAAAAAAAAAAAAAATCAACAGGGTAAAAAATGGGGTTAAAAGCCTCTGTGAAAGCTAAAAGCCTTATTTAAAATTTTTATGAGAATGTGAAGAATCAGTCCATCTCCAGTCTAACTTTTTTTACACATCAAATTCCCTTTTATGACTTTGGGCTTCCAGAGGAAGAAATTCTGTTTATTTCACTTACCAAGTCTCCCCAACTTCTAGACATGTTAGACAGAAATGTTGAATGAATGAAGGAGTGAATGAATGCCTTTTATTCCTGAGCATACTGCACAGTCTGGCAGAATATTTATCCTACAGAAATATTACTACATGAAACAATTCATAAAGTTAACATTTACTGGATAGCACAGACTTAGAAACTCATCATTGGAAGAGAGTTTGGAAAGTCTCTTCTACATAGAAGCATGTCAAAGGATAGGAATGACATACAGGAGAAATTTATAGGCACAACATGTTTGGAAGCCAGCACATTGACAAACTGTCCAAATTTTAGGAAGTCTCTTGGTAAAGTAGACGTGGTCAAGTAGTTGTCTACTTTGTTCTCTCCCCCTTGTAAATGGGCACCAGGACTCTGGGCTGGGTGCAGTGCTTTAAGGTTTGTGGCTGCCAGAGGTACATATTATGCTTTGATGCAATCATTCTGAGACTAGTTAGACCTTCACAGATAATTATAGCCTTAAAAGAGGTTTTTTGTTTTTTTCCTAAATAGTCTTTTTATTTCTTACTGTATATTTACTTTTTAATCAAAATTACATGCATTCATAGCTTAAAAATGAAAATTGTTCTACGAGGTTCATTTTTTTAAAATCCCAATAATCTTTTCTCACCTGTTGCCAGCAACCTTAACTTTTAACTGTTTGGATTATATCTACTTTTACCTAAATAATTTGCTTGCACTGTTCCTTCTTAATTTTTAATCTCTTTATAGAAGACTAAACTTTTGATTTTTTACTTCCCTCTCCAAGAAAATACACACACACACTCACACACATGCTCAAACACATGTGCATGTGCTCCTCTTTCCACATTCTTTCTACATAATTATATTATGATGTTTGGATTGAGAGACAGTGTTTTACATTGCACTGAGTCAGGAACACACTAGTCACAGCTGAGCCATGTAGTGTACTATTATTATATTTCTTACACTACATTTTTATGTCCCTGGAGTTAGTAATTTTTTACTTTTTTATTTGGAGGGGTGCTGCTTAGTTTTCTATGTACCAATTGCTAATTGTACAAACTCTTTACCAGAAATGTAAATCTTCTTATATAGACACATTAGGTCTGCTATTTATTCTTCTTTTTTGAGAGATTTCTCCAGAGCTCTGTCTTCCTGCTCCAATCTAGAGTTAATATTCTCTAGATTTACCACTGAGATGTCATCCTGGGACCTCTCTTTGCCAGCATCCTGGGAGATTCCCTTGGTGCCTGTCTGTACTTGATTACTTGTTTCTTGGATCCAATGTCTTTTTTCTTGATATATTCCCTCATTTGAGAGGATCTTATTCTCCACTACATTCCGGAGAAAAGGTGAAAGAAAGGAAAATTTTTGAACCTTGAGTGTCTGACAATGTCTTTATTTTATCCTCTCAATTAATTGATGATATGGCTAGGTATAGAATAGTGTATTCGAAATCATACCCTCAGAATTTTGAAGGCAGGCATTGATTATTTATCTCTTCTTTCCAGTGTGGTATTGAGAAGTCTGATGCTATTCTGAATGTTGATTATTTCTTTACTTTCTGAAAGTTTTATACAATTTTTTCTTTGTCTCTAGTATTTTGAAATTTAAGAATGATGTGATTGGGGCTTGGGCCTTTTTTATCCATTGTGTTCACACTTGGCTGTACTTTTAATGTGAAAACTCATGTACTTCACTCTTCAAAATTTTATTTGTTGTATTTCTTGGATTTTTTTTCTTCTCTGTTTTCTTTTTTTATGAAACTCCTATTATTTGATTTTAAGCCTTCTGGATTAACACCATATTTTAAAAATATTTTTCCCTCATTCATTTATTGCCTTTTCCCCATTCTAGAAGGTTTTCTGAACCCTATCTTCTAACTCATCTATTGAGCTTTACCTTTTTCTTATATATTTTTTAATCTCTAGATTCCTTTTACAAGAATGTTCTGAATGTTCCTTTAAAAAGACTTCATCTTCTTGTTTCATGAATGTAATCAATCTTTTTGAAGTGTTCTCACTGCATTGTCTTTTTTAATTTCAAATTTCTTTATCTGTCTTTATTTTCATCTCTGACTTTCAGGTTGGCAGATTTCCTAAAATTACTGATCATCCTTGGTTGTCTGCTTACAGATGAGTGGGCTGATAAAGTGCTGTTGGAAGATCTTTGTAGGTGGGCTTGTTGTTAGATGAAATATACTATATAGTAATCTGGCTGAGCATTTCATGGGGTAACTCATTACTATAAGTATTTCCAGGTCTCCCATATCTTCTCCAACCATTCAGGTTCTTCAGGGAAAAATCTTGTAACCTATTACCTAAAAGATATTAAACATGGGCTGCTTAAACATGGGCATCAAACAAAGAAGGGGGATGAAAATGGAGGCTGTCTGATAGTTTCGTGTGTAAATTTAATTTCTCTATTTTCATCAAACCTGAAACCTGAAACCAGTTTGCACAGGCTCACAAAAAGCTGACTGTGTGCATCTCTTCCCAACTCCATGACCAGAGACTTTATGCTGTTCATTTGAAATTAGTTTTGGTGGGAGTATTTACACCACTGCAATTGGCAATGACTACAAATTAGAGCCCTAGTTGCTCCCCAGCTTCCAAGCTGATAGTTAAACATACGCAGAGCACCACCGAACACACTATATCTGCTGTGTATAGTGTTTTCCCATGCTAGAACCCCCTTTTTTTAACCCCCTTGAAGAAATATACTTGTCATCATCTGCCAGGGTTGGGGAAAGGAAACATGATCACAGGGTTGTATAGAGTGAGAGAGGGAATCCAGGGTTTTACTGTATTTTAAACATACTTTTAAATCATCCCCTATTTGTAGTCCTCTTTTCACCTCCACTTTGAAAACCATCTGCCACCGCCATTCCTGGTTTCTGAAGTGCAATTCAGTTTGCTTCCTGGCTTCACCCACTGATAGCTTAGATTTCAGCTTTCTGGGATCTGCCAAGGCAGTGACCATTCAGCCACCTGCTTTCCAACTTGCAAAGTTAGGCTTCTGTTGCCCTAGCTCCTCTTTGTTGAGGGTTTCTGTCTTTTTTAACCTCTTATAGTCCTTTTAGTAGTTTGAGGGAGCTTGAGTAGTTTCAAGATTGACCTTGAAAATGCAAGGTCAATCTGCCTTTTCTATCCAAAAGTCTAACTGAAAGGTGGATGTTGTGTTAGGGGCAGGCCAAAAGTCCTAAATAGTTCAGAAATACTCCGACTTCCCTGGGCTCTGGGCAGCCCCACAGTCAAGGTTACCTGTCTTGAACTACAGTTAATAACTTTGCCAGGCATGGTGGCTCACAGATGTAATCCCAAATACTCGGGAAGCTAAGGCAAGTGGCAAGAGGATCACTTGAGGCCAGGAGTTTGAGATCAACCTGGGCAACATGGCAAGACCTCGTCTCTAACAATATCTTGTAGCTTTGTCAGGCCAGGCATAAACAGCCCCAATTATTGGTCAAGACTGCAACTGAGGGCAAGGTGAGAACCGCATTGAGTGAAAATGAAGTCCTCATGCATAGGTAAGCATTTGCCTGACTATATTCAAGTCTTCACCAACTGCTATAAACTTGGTAACTCTTTAACTTCCTGAAATTTTACTCTTATTGGCCTTTGTAAAATACATGTATTTTTTGTCTTAGAAAATTTTTCATGTATCAGGGCAACCTGAAGAGACCATGTGGCTTTGACCCATGACCTGTAGGTCTAAAAACTCGTTAGAATGTACTTGGCAATTGAGAAATAGATAATCTTGCTCCTGCTTCATGTAGCCTCAAGGGTCATACCATTCATCTTGTTAAATTCAGCTTTTCAACTCCAAAATGTGAGGAGGCATCTCAGCATGAATAACTCTGAAGAACAAATGGCATTTCTGGGCAGATCACTTAACGTAAACATGTGGTGGGCAAGTAGAAAGCCTTGCTGATTCCTTTTATTCTGTGTTCTGTGAACCCACCAGCAGCGAGTGTAGGATGGCTGATTACTGTGGATTGGAAAAATTCTCCATTTTTGGTTACGAGATTGGCAACAATTTCTGAGACAAAAGCACGCTTGTTGCTGCAGGCAGCCATGCAGTGCCAGAGCACAATTGGAAAACCCACTCTAAGTTGTCAGCCCAGACCCTCAGGTGATTTTGTTCACAGAGAGCTGATGTGTGATATGGTGGGGTATTTCAGGCCAATCATTCAATGGATTTCCTAATTTCACTTCTGGGAGAACAACTCCCCTGCAGAGAGAGGAGGGAGAGGCATCTGCCTTCTTAGGAAATAACTTTCAAATATGGGAACCAAAACAGACAAATGATGCCATTAGAAAAAATTGTAGGGGTGGAAGAGTAAGCTGTCTGTCAATGATCTAAGTCTACACAATTGGAGTTAGAAATCTGCAGGTCCCAACCTCTGCTCCACCAAGTTCTAGTATTAGTTTGTGTTGGGCAGCTGACCCTCTCTAAACCTCTTCCTTCTCTTCTGTAAATTGGAGGTAATAATAAGAACTACCCGTTTAAGCTGCTGTGAAAGTAGGTAAAAAAGGAGGCAAAGCTCTTAGCCCACAGCTAACTCATAAGCTCCTTAAGTGTTTGCTATTATTGGCTATGACTGGGTAGCCTGTCTGCCCCTAGTCAGCTAGAGTCATACCAAGGTGGCTACTTGTGAAGCTATAGCCCAACGGTGCTCTTTAGGGGAGCACCAGGGCTGCTCCCTAGCAAGCAGAGAATGACTTAGTGAACCTGAGGAAGATGCAGAGTTGACATTAAATATTTACTAAGCATGCACAGTGTACAAGAAATCAGATGGATTTATCTCCAGGAGCACTTCACTTAAGACAAGGCATTAAACTTCCATCTGAAGCCCAAACATATCCTCATTTAATCACTAGTGAGAAGGTACCTTAGGAAGCATAATGTTACACTTCCATAATGGCTGCCAGGGCTGAATCTTATCCTATCACTTTCTCTCCCCTCTATTTTACACCCACACAGTTCACTGGCAAAGCCCTGCATCTCCAAGATAAACAGCCACAGCCACAGTGGATCTTGGCTTCAGCACAGGCTTGTTTCATCAAATCCACACACAGAGCAAACATATTGCGTGGAAAGTCCCCAAGTTCAGAGTTGGGTTGGAGCCTCTGCTCCTGTCTAGGCATTTTTTTGAAATGGAAATGTTCTTGTGTGTATGCATGTGTACAAGTATGTGTATGTTAGTGCATACGCAAATGTACATGTATTCGCCCTAGGAATAGAACTAATTAACACACTTTTACTTTGAATACCAGTAATTATTACTACAGAATTTCATTTTGGATTCCATCACATCTTATGAACGACATTCACTAACTCTGAAAATACAAGGTATACCTTAGCATAAATATCTTGAAATTTCCCATGGAAGACAATAACGGCAATTTGTCTTTTCTATGATGCTGCCTCTTAATCTGCATGATGATTTTTTTCTTTTTAAATAGACTTTATTTAGAGTAGTTTTTGTTTCACAGCAAAATTGAGCAGAAGGTACAGAAATTTCCCATATACTCTCTGCCCCTGCACATGAATAGCCTCCCCTGATTATTGGCATCCCCAAAAGACTGGTACATTTGTTACAACTGATGAACCTACATTGACACATCATTATCACCCAAAGTCCATCGTTTACATAAAGGCTAACTCTTGGTGTTGTACATTCTGTGGGTTTGGACAAATATATAATGAATGATATGTAACCATGGGTTGTTTTAATAGTTTTCTGGGCCTTACCAAATTGAAAAAAAAAAGGCACTCTAATAGAGACTGTCCTTCTTCTCAGGTTCTACAGGCAGAATTGTCTCAGCTAAGAAATGCAGAGCTACCTCTTTAGGCAGAACATTTGCTAATCATACAAGAAGCCTCTATTTTTTGAAATTTCCTTCCCAGAGGTCTCAACTGGACATTGTGAATAAACATTTGTCTATGTCAGGAGTTGACTGTGCTTTGTTATTCTTTTCCTCTTACGTAACCGGTTGCTCAGCATCTTCTTTCCCAACCATGTATCCTTAACCATGCCGACTCCTCTTCTTTTCAAGGACAAACCTGTACGTTGGCAGCTCAGGCTGAACAGAGTATTGACTGGTGTCTGACTCTGCTGCCATTTCTAGTTGCCTCCCTTTGCTACCCGGAGCCAGGGCGTCCCCCGCCTTCCTCTTCCCACTACTCTCCTGCTCCTGCATTCTGTGTCTTGTCTTTTATTACTGCCCCCTAACTCTGGAACGCACTTTCTTACCTCCTTATTCACAATCAGCTGCCTCTCTTGCCTTCAAACCATAAATTCCTTCTTTTATCCTCATGAAAACAAGCCTTGGACATCAGGTAAACCAAGATCTGCATCTCTGCTGTGTCAGCTCAATGCCGTCCTTCCTGGATACCTACGTGGACTCTGGCTGTAATGCTATTTCTTTCCTCTCTAGATTTTAAGGATTTAGAAAGCTGTCATTTTCATTGGCTCTATTATATTTTTACAATACCAGGTATCTCCTAAACTTTAAACAACATGAGAAATGGATATGAAATGTACTATTTCATTTACAAGATGAAGATTCAGGCAAATATGAGCATTTCTTTATTTAGTCAGTAGGTAAAAAAAAAAATCATTCCAGATGATCAAAGCAGAACCATTCCTAGCCACTGGTGGGCTATTGCTTTATACTCAGCCAAAGTTACAGTGCTTGGTGGGGAGGAATGATTATGGAAACAGAGGTAAGGACAACTGCCAATATGAACATACATTCTATAAACACAGCTCAAATTACCTTCATACATTTTGAATTTAAAAATCTCACCAATCGACAGACAAAAAACATTCCTCTAAGTATCTATGTCTGGAATAATATAAAGTGAACAGACAGTACATTCAGCACAAATACTGTTCAGTACTTCTCATGCTTCCTGCAACCTGTCTACTTTCCCAGCAACCAAAGGAGCAAGAGAGCCAACCATAGTAGTTCATTAACCTTTTCAAGTTTCCAGATGCTGTTCTTGTCTCTGTTTGGATAACTGCCATTATGTTCTGTTTCCAATGTAATCTTGTATCTAACACTCTCTTCCAGATACTATTGACCTCTGCCATATTCCTACCAAAGTATACAAAACAAAAAGAGGTCTGCTGTGGTCCATAGCATAGCAGGAACCCCCCATACCATTCACAGACAGATCCAATGGGAGTTGCCTTTTCAATCGAGGGATGGCAGTATGGCTTTTCTTGAGAAAGAAACATCCAAGCCAGAAGTAGCCTGCAGCTTCTATTTGGTCTTGCCCACCTCATCCATCAATGCTCTTGTTGGGTGACTGGCCATGGTCCCCTGGGAACAATACATCCTGAGCATCCCAGATAGCTGCTTTTTGGCTTTGGGTAGGAGGTAAGAATAGCCATGCATTATAATGAAAATTCTAGAATGTGGCTTTGGATTCTGAGCAGGGGAAAGGCTTCTCTAAAGTCAGAGCTTCAGGCAATTTTTCTGTATCAATTATCCCCAAAAGATTAAGGTCCTTCCTTCCATACAATCCTCTCCATAGGTCTTTTGTTCCCCAGTGTGCTTTCTGAAAGCCCACCAATCAAGTGAGATCCCTGGCCAACAGCACTCTTTCTGTGCTCATTTTTCATTCATAGGTAATATCTGTAAACTGCAAACCTCATTTCATTCTGAACAAATAGATACGTTCATGCCTCATGCTTGGATGGAATATTAGTGAAGTGTTGTGGGGTTTTTGTTCACAATGGACTGGATCTGTTGTTGGCAAATCTCTTTTCTTTTAGAAAGTAGAACCTGCTGGGTGCGATGGCTCACAGCTGTAATGCTGGCACTTTGGGAGGCCGAGGTGGGCGGATCACGAGGTAAGGAGATCAAGACCATCCTGGCCAACATGGTGAAACCCCATCTCTACTAAAATATTAAAAAAAAAAAATTAGCAGGTGTGGTGGCACACGCCTGTAGTCCTAGCTACTCGGGAGGCTGAGGCAGAATAATTGCTTGAGCCAGGGAGGTGGAGGTTGCAGTGAGCCAAGATCATGCCACATACCACTGTACTCCAGCCTGGTGACAGAGTGAGACTCCATCTCAAAAAAGAGAAAAGAAATTAGAACCCTTTCTGCAAGTAAAACCTGACATGGAAGCCTGCTATACACATCCGATAAAAATGCAACTGCTCAGGTGAGAATGAAGGTAGATCAGCTGCTTGGTCTGCCTTGCCTTGTTTCAGGGAGCAGCCCCTGAGGGAACCAGGAAGAAGCCTTATAGCACCAGAGGGCAAGGGCTCAAGAACTCAGAACTAGACCACTTGGCAGGCTCTTTTCTGCAACAAACTATTATTTCATAATATAGTTACACTGTCCAGTTCCAAACACCATCCAATACCCATATCATTTAGCTTTTTTCAATGGAAAAATAATGATGGCTTCAAATATATAGATTGAGGAATAAGTAACAGAATACGTGCTGCCAACTAGTTATGAAATAAAGTATGCAGTTAACATCAAGGCCCATGCCCTCACTTCATATGGCAAGTTATCACTGCAAGCCACTGGGCACCTGCATCCTCAGTCACCTAGGTTCTTTTTCCTTGGACACTTTTCTCTTTCTTCTCACCATCCTCTCTCTTGTCTCTTACAGTCCCTTTTGCTCCCTCCTTTTCTCCGTATCTTCCCTGATCTCTCTTTTCTCTCTTTCATTACCGATTCTTTCTTTCTCTTTTCTTTCTTATCATGTTGCTTTTTTTAGCCTTTGTTTAGCTTCTATCTGCTCCTTCAGGATCAGTCAGGCCTGGCCAGGTTACACTACAATAACACGCATCCCCCAAATCTCAGATGCTTAAAGCAACGAAGTTAATTTTACAGTCCTTCCACACGCCCATCACAGGTTGCTCACTGGAGTTGCTCAGGGACCCAGGCTGATGAAGCAGCCATTTTCTCAAATGTTGCAGAGAGACCATGTAGGGAAACCTGCGTTCTTTCTTGAAGCTTCTACCTAGATATGAAATATGCATCACTTCCCACATATTTTATTGCTAAAGCAAATTACACAGACACAATTTAAATTGGTTGGGGAAGCACAATGCTACCATGTGCCTGTAAGTTTAGAGGGTTCAAATATTTGAAATTCGCCTAATGAGTACCACCGTCATTATGTAACCTTCACAGCTCTATGTCAGGGTCCTTCCCAATACTTTGCTTCTAATGTTCTTTCCCTCTAGCCCTGCACCTTGACCTCCTTATTTGTTCCTGTTTGAGATCTTCCTTATTTCTTCCTCATCCTCCGCCATCATGTGGTGGCTACACCAAGAGTAATTATAAGAAGTATCACTAGGCTGGGCGGGGTGGCTCACACCTGTAATCCCAGCACTTTGGGAGGCTGAGGTGGGCGAATTACCTGAGGTCAGTGTTTCGAGACCAGCCTGATCAACCAACATGGAGAAACCCCATCTCTACTAAAAATGCAAAATTAGCCAGGCGTGATGGCACATGCCTGTAATCCGAGCTTCTCGGGAGGCTGAGGCAGGAGAATTGCTTGAACCCGGGAGGCGGAGGTTGCAGTGAGCTGAGATTGCACAATTGCACTCCAGCCTAGGAAACAAGCACAAAACTCTGTCTCAAAAAAAAGAAGTATCATGTCTAGAGGCAGGGAGAGGAGCTTCATGGTTTTTAATGCACAATTTCTGGGATAACATGGTCATAGTCCTCTAAGCAGAAGAGAAGGCAGTATCAGGATCCTACAGGTATCTGGCCCTAGCTCAGACCCCTCCTTCACGGAGGCACGATCCTAGCAGACACTGCTCATTCCCAGCTGTTGCTGCTGAGGCGAGGTTTCTCAAGGCTCAGTCAGAGCAGCCACTCCCTTTTCCCACTCTATGTGGCACCACATTAATAATCATTTAAACACAGCCGGGCATGGTGGCTCATGCCTGTAATCCTAGCGCTTTGGGAGGCCAAGACAGGCAGATCACTTGAGGTCAGGAGTTCGAGACCAGCCTGGTCAATGTGGTGAAACCTGTCTCTACTAAAAATACAAAAATTAGCCAGGCATGGTGGCGGGAGCCTGTAATCCTAGCTACTCGGGAGGCTGAGGCAGGAGAATCACTTGAACCCAGGAGGTAGAGATTGCAGTGAGCAGAGATCATGCCACTGCACTCCAGCCTGGGTGACAGAGCAAGACTCTGTCTCAAAAAAATCAAAACAAACCAAAAAACTCATTTAAACACTCTTCCTCCAAAGCCCTCATTGAACTATCCAAAAATAAGTCAGGGTAAAACCATTTCCATTATACTTTATACATATAGAGAAATTAAACGAAGCAAAAATAAAAGAGAGTTTACTCAGTATCAATCATAGTTAGAATGAATCCTAGGAAGTAACTGCATTGTAAAATTTTACGGAAATCCGTAAGTTAAAGTTAAATCTTAGCTGTCAACAAAACATCGTCTGGGAATTAAAGAAAGGTGAGTACATTTATTTGAGTACAAACATTATTCATTTCATCTGTACCAGGGACTAGTAAACCAGAAGCCAGCAAACCTATCATACCTGTCTCCTGTTCTCCACCTTGCTGAAGAGCCACATGCAGTTTTGCATGTTAGACTCTCCTCCTGGGTAGATTTCAATGGCATGGGGGTTTTGAGTATTTAGGAAGTGTTGATGGCAGGAAGGTCCTTCAAAGAATTCTAACATGTTGCCAAGAGTGCTGAGACCCAAATCAGCTAATGGCTATGTGGTATGATCAAATACAAGTTGGCCTAATATCGGGAGTGGTTACAGATAAATAGCTGCTTATATGAGATGACAAAGGACATAGGGAAGGTTTTTCAAATGCTTCCCTCAGTGTTGACTATGTTGACAAAACTTTACAACTACAGAATTCTTCCTTTAGGATTTTTTATTTTTATTTTTTAGTTTTCAAGAACCAGTAAAAAAGAAAATATAGCAGGGAGCCACAACACTCATTTTTAAGCTATTATAAACCAACACCATATTACAGAGGTAACTGACATGATAAATCTGGGCTAGGTAGCTAGGTAGGAAGTGAAGAGTTCATGGTCCTAAGAGGATCTGATCCAGTGCTTCTTGGGAAATGGGAAAGACTGAAGACCTGCTACCTTCTCTTTTTTTTTTTTTTTTTTTCTAAAGAACATCTCTGATTTTTCTCAAGGCAAACTAAAAAAATGTCTAAGATAAAAAAGCAAAACCCATCTTCCCAAAGTTGCATGTTAGTTGCATTCCCTGAGCCCCTAGCTATATCCGAGATTTCCCCTTAGGGAAAGTCCACAGGTTACAATTCCTTGGGTAGCGTCCCTTTAAGTTGGAGACGTGGGACAGGAAGAGGAAGCGGAGGTCAGGCTGAGAGGAGATGCCTAGGAAAGCCAGGGGCACAGAGCAAAGCAGCCATGGAGGCGTGCATGACCAATGCAGAGCCAGCCATAGACTCTTCCCAGCCTCCTTCGAGGAGGCCAGTGTGGGGAGGTGGAAAGTGTGGGGATGAACACCCACACTATGTGTGGAGGTATGTTTCACTTTAGGTTTTGATGAACTAAGACCTGAGAACTATCGAGTTTTCACAGTAGTTCCAAACACTTTCAAATATATAACCTAGTGGAGATTGTTTAGACAAGGTCCTTGCCTTCAGCATTTGATGATTCTATTTATAATTGAGAAATCAGAGGTGAATCTATCGTCTCAATAATTATGACAGGCGAAGTTCCATTCTTTCTAGGAAATCAAGCACTCTTGGTTAATGAGTTTTTAGAATGCAGAATTAATACCTTATCTTTTCTAAACTTTCATATTAAATCAACAACTTTCTACTGTTTTATATACAGCTAAGAATAAATAAGCACTGTTATAATAAGCATCAATTCTCATTAAATGAGAAAGCTTTAATTTAATTGATAGAGAAACCCTTTGAGTTTTTACCCCATTAGTTTTTCCCTTTTCCCTCTCTATCAATTTCTACTGGTTGCTAGTCAATTTTTTTTTGTTTGTTTTGCAAATTAACCTTCTCTCTGGTTCAGTTCCTTAGGTAAAAAATACTAGCAGTGCCTTACTTTAGGGAACTGAATATTCTGAGCTATAGCCAAGGAGAAAAGGTGATCACACAGTGGCCTTCCTCTACCAGGATGAATGCTCCAAGGCTCCTCAGACACAGCTCTCCATTCTCTGCACAGCCTCTGCCTTCCATCTGCCTTTGAACAAACAAACAGCTACAGGCAAAGTAGTAGCTCACAACTCCAGTTTTGCATGGGAGTGACTCATGTCACAGAGAATGTGAGTCATTCTCTGCTCCAGGGGAATTTACACTCAGGCTTAGCACAATCGTCCTTTTCCCTAGCCCTCCTCCCTTCCCTGCAAGCTTTGAGGACTTTGAACTCCATAAAACGATCCTATAGAATAAAAGAGAGTAGTGACAGGGTGTGTGTGTGCAAACTGTAGTGTGCACAGAGGCACCGAAGAAGTTGTAGGCATAACTCATCTGCAATTAAAGACTGCATAAAAAATATGTGTGCTACTTTTAAATGAAGAGTATTCAGCATAAAGAACAATTGGAACAATTCAAACATGTATTATCTCCTTTCAATAAATACTATTTCCTCAAAAGAACTGGCACAGTTGGCTGGGGGCGGGGAGCATTTTCCTACTCTTATGAAGATGGTTTACATTTGATTTGCATTTCAGATTTTTTTTTTGTAATTTACTGAACATACATCATGTAGTCAGACCCATCTTATGAAATGCCATCCTTCCTGCCATCCTAGACACGCTCTCATGAGACTCCCTGCAGTGAGAGCTTGTGTCTAAATGTCAGATGTAGGACAGATATAAAGGACAACTTTGATCACAACACTGGGCCAAAATGATTATCTTTTGGGTTCTTCTCCTATAATCATCTTTTTTCAGAGAGCTTGTGGCTTATTCGTTTGCTCAAAATAAAGCACATTATTTTTCATAAAAGAAAAAGAAACTGAGCTTATGTGATCTAAAAGTGTTAAAGTATAGCCAATATGTATTATTAGAAGCAAATATGTTCTTTTTATAAAAGACAATGCAAAAGCCTTTCTAGACATTATTTTTGTCAGAATCTGCCAAAGAGAGAGAGAGAGATGGGCACAAGGAGTATTTCTCAGACGCCAAATCAAAGAGAAAAATCTTAGGAGAGATAAACATTATGTCATGTTTCTGAAACTTCCTGATTATACTTAAAGTAGACCATCTGTCCCCAGTGACGGAACTCACTGGATGAGACCTTGAGGAATGTAACTCTTTGTAAAATTTCTGAAACATTGAATTTGTTCCCCAGTAGTCCAACTTTGTAGCAAATCTGTTACCCAGATGTAAATTTAGAAGCATCCGAGTTCTTGGCTCCCTAAAGGAAGAATTTCAATTTAGAAGAGGCATTATAGACTCTAACAAGAGAAGAATGGCTCAAAACCTAAATTACCCCAAACAAACCGGGATGCAACATAAGGGAAGTAACTGGAGAATTCAGCATTAGGGAAAGGTGAATATGAGCTGCTCTTACCACTGGGAGAAAAATACTGTTACTGCAAACAAAAATGAAACTCACAAATACGATCCAAATGTTAAATGTATGCTCTGGTTTTGAAGAACAATTTCACTCCTCACTAAGCATTTTCCTAAGCGTCATTTGGTACATGCACAAACTCAAACTTGACATGACATCTACCAAAGGTGGGTGTGTGTGTGTGTGTGTATCTGCCTGTATATCACCAGTCTTCTACAAAGAGGCAGATGGTACTAGGGAAAAAAAGCTGACAAACAGAGAACCGCAATATAAATCGTGATACAATTCTTAAGTTGAGTAAAAATGGGACAGGAGAATCATATAAAAATTCAACAAGAAAAGCTTGAAGGAAAAAAAAAAAAAAAAACTGTGGAGGAAATGGTGGAAAGCATCAGGAAGTGGAGCAAGCTAGGAAAAGTGAAGTGGGAGAAATGCTGAGTGACAGATGCCATGGACCTGTAAAGGAGGCAAGAGGATGGGTCCAGCCTATGGAAGAAAGCAGAAGGGAACAGCCACTTGTGAAATCCCAAGAGGTAAGAGAAACAGAGGAAGTGATGGCTGAAGGCCAGGAATGTGGCATCCTCCCGGCCCACCACAGCTGCTGCCTCTCCCTGCTGTGATGGGGCTGAATGTTGGTAGTGAAATGGATTGATCAGCCTCCCAAACCTGCCTCATGGAGGCCTCTGGCTGTGGGGATCTTTGGAGTCTCAAGCAATATTCCCTCCATGTGCGTCTGAAGCTGGGCCATGCCACACAAGGAGATTCCGTCCGCTCCTTGCACAGAAGCCCTCTGAGTGCACTTGGACATGGTGGTTTGAAAATCAAAAAGACTCCCCAAAATGAATCTGACATGTTCACAATGTCCCTAATAACCATTGTACTCATGGCAATTATCCCCTAAATAGGTTTTATAAATCACTACATTGCTTTCACACTGCCAAACCAAGGTTGTAATTTTCTATTTCATTAGATTTATCATAGTTATGATAGTTTCATATAATGAACACCATATACCCATCACCTAGAATTTTAAAGTGTTAGCATTTTGCTGGATATACTTTAATTTTTTAATGTAGTATTTAAAGTAAATTCAAGATACTACATTTTACTTCTGAAGACTTTAGTAGCATCTCTATAAACTATATAATCACAATACCCATACGGCACCTAACACAATTAATAAGACCTGCATATCATATCATCCCTGTTCTCTATTCAAATTTCCCCAGTTGTTGCCCCAGTGAGTTTTATGACTCATTTATTCAAAGCAGAAGATAATCAGTGTCCACAAATGGCATTTAGTCATTGTATTTCTTTATTCTATTTTAACCTCGATCAGCCCCATCCACACCTCCTTCCCTGCATGTTTCTTTTCATGTTCTTGACCAGCAGGAGAGACTAGCAGGGGTCTTGGGGAATGCTCTACCTTCTGGATTTGTCTGATTATTGCTCATTGAGTCATTTATCTTGGTTCTCTAACCCCTATATTTTCTATGAACCGGAAGTTAGATAAAATTTATTGTATACTTTTGGCAATATGACTGCATGGATGCTGCTGCATACTTCGTAGCAAATTGCGTAAGGATCCACAGGTGGTCCTACTTTTCGTGATGCTGAAAGTGATCGCTGGGATAAGGTGATGGTAACCTGATCAACACAGCTAGCGTAATCCTACTTCTTAATGCTCAAACTTTCCAAATAAACTGCCCACTGGCAAAGTTTTCTGGGCTTACAGCAGTCAAAAAGCCCAGGCCAAAGTCTCCCTTGGCTCCTTTTTTCTATGCCCCACCACTCTCCCCTTTCTTGGACCCTTCCCATTGGGCTAGACCAAGAGACCATTACTCTGTTTCTTGTGCTCGTGGAATGATTGGCAGCAATAAGGGCTAGCATAAGTATCCAGTGAAGTCGAGTAGAACTCCAGCACCTAGTGTGCCAAAACAGTAGGTATATTTAAGAGTGAACTAATTAATATGGGCTAATCTGGTTTGATGGGAGAGTGGAGGGTGCTATGGACTGAATGTTTGTGTCTTCCACCAAATCCCCATGTTGAAGCTGGGCACGGTGGCTCATGCCTGTAACCCAGCACTTTGGGAGACCAAGGCAAGCCAATCACTTAAGGTCAGGAGTTTGAGACCAGCCTGGCCAAAATGGTGAAATCCTGTTTCTACTAAAAATACAAAAATTAGCCAGGCATGATGGCACACACCTGTAATACCAGTTACTCAGGAGGCTGAGGCATGAGAAATGCTTGAACCCGGGAGGCAAAGGTTGCAGTGAGCTGAGATTGCACTACTGCACTCCAGCCTGGGTGACAGAATGAGAATCTGTCTCAAAAAAAAAAAAAAAAAATTCCATGTTGAAACCTAACCTCCAACGTGATGGTATTTGGAGGAGGGGCCTTTGGAAGGTGATTAGGTCATGGAGGTAGGATTAATGCCTTGATAAGAGATCCCAGAGACTTTCCTGGCCTCTTCCCCTATATGAGGACACAGAGAGAGGATAGCTATTTAGGAACCAGGAAGTGGGCCCTCACCAGACACCAAATCTGCCAATGTCTTGATCTTCAACATCCCAGACTCCAGAACTGTGAAAATAAGTTTCTGCTTATAAGCCACCTAGTCTATGATGTTTTTGTTAGACAAAACATCAGTTTTGTTAGACTCAGACAGAGGGCATAAAGCAGAAAAGAGAACACAAAGGAGTGGACATTTTATGGGAAATGGAGGGATGAAAGCCAACATTTTTGGAGACTTTTTAGACTTGTAGGGTGATGTAGTATGGTAGCTAAGAGTTGAGACTCTAGAATCAGGAGACTGGGATTGACACTCCAGCTGTCGTCTTTTCTGGCTGTGTGCTCCTGTGTACCTAATGTAACATCACTGGGCCTTGTTTTCTCATCAGTAACTGCAGATTAAGGAGACTTTCGTAGTCTGGGTCCTTGGCAAATAACGGTATGTAAAGTTCTTAGCACAGTGCCAGGCACACAGGAAAAGATCACCATATAGAGGTTGCTACTATTGCCAAATCCAGCAAGGCATCCAGCGGTCATTTGCTGGTGCCTATTTTCCCATTAAACTCTCACAAGACATGTCTTGGGAAAGTCTGGAGTGAGGGAAACCCATCAGAAGCAGTCGTTGTATGGAGGTCAGGAGTTTTGGTCAGAAATTCTCCCAATCTGACCTGATCCAAATGATATGGTTTGGCTCTGTGTCTCCACTCAAACCTCATCTCCAATTGTAATCCCCAGGTGTTGAGGGAGGGACCTAGTAGAAGGTGATTGGATCACGGGGGTGGGGGTGGGGTGGTTTCCCCCATGCTGTACTCATGATAGTGAGAGAGTTCTCATGAGATTCTGGTTTGATAAGTGTCTGGCGTTTCCCCTGCTCACTTGCTCTCACTCTTTCCTGCCGCCATGTAAGACATGCCTTGCTTCCCCTTCTGCCATGATTGCAAGTTTCCTGATGCCTCCCCAGCCATGTGGAACTGTGAGTCTATTGAACCTCTTTCCTTTATAAATTACCCAGTCTTGGGTAGTATCTTATAGCAGTGTGAAAACAGACTTACACAGCAAGTATGGGTCAGAGATAGGTGCAAGAACAGCTAGAATGGAAAACTGTCCCTTCTTCAATGACACGGGGCTGGGGGCTTCCCAGATGCAAAATTACCCCTTGCTCTTTTCCACCATGGGGATTCTAGGGGCCTGAAGCTCTCTCTTTTCCTTTAATCTCCTTGGGGAACACTTTCTGTATTCAGCAGGCCTATGGGTGATGTATGGCACACACCAACATCAGTGGAACCACTCCTCAGCTCAGACAGCCTGGGATGCCAAATGCCAGGGAGAAATGTGGGAGTGCCTACTGCAGGGTGCTTAGGGGGTTTGGCAGGCAATGGGATGCTCTCCTTCTCCTCTGCAATGACTGGCACTAGACCTCCTGGCTCAGTGCGTGCCTCTCAAACAAGAAACCTCCTGTTCCTTTGGGACTTTCATAATGTGGTATTGCATTTCAATAATCAAGGCACTTTGTATTCCATAAAAGGGAAAGTCAATAACTTCTACCACTTACAGTTTTACTCTGATAGGAATTAAAGTTGAAGCTTTTCCATTTCATTGAGCCACCCACAAAACGGAGAGAGAAAAGCATTGAACTCCTCAGAAAGCCCAAGTTTGAGCAAAACAACCAAATAAACATTCACACTGCAGCTTTAAGATAATTTTCCTGAGTTCCACTTTTAACTTTCAGTGCAGCTTGTCAGGAGGCTGATCTCCTTCATTTGGGGCAGGTTCTATAGGATACAGCTCTCGAAAGAATGAGATACAAGTCAGCAGATATTTATTAGGCACTTATGACATTACCAACCTTAGTTACCAGCCTTAGGTGAATGTCTCCCAGGAGCTTTAGAAGGCACTTGAATCATGAGACATTTCCTCCATCTCTGAAAAGCATGAAGAATGTGTGTGGGGAGAGTGAAGGGCTTGGAGGAGAGAAAGAGGACACTGAAGGTGATCAGCCCCTCTCCCCACCTCCAGCATATTGGGAAGGCATCCGTCTTCATCTCATTAACAACTCATCAAAACAGCACCATCTGGTCACCTGTTTCGCAGAGGCAGCCCCCATTTGCATTTTTAACAGCATTGCATGGAGCAGGGGATAGTGGGGGAAACCAGTGGCTGGGAGTCCTATGCCACTCTCACCATGAACGCTTACAGGTATGCTGGCACACACTACCAACGAAAAGGCTTTTTTAAAATAATGATTCATTGTGAGTGGTTTCCTTCAATTTTTTTTATAACAATCACTAACTATTTTGGTCCCTTTTAGGGCTTCTGATCACACATTCTGCAGACTCCTGGAAGCCTTAATAGCCACTAGCCTGCACAGTCCATAGGAACACGATCATTTTATTGATTGATCTCTCTCCATCACCTAAGCACAGTTCTGGGCTCACGGAAGGTGCTCAGCTGTTTCCTGAGAGAATGAACAGAAATGGTCATTAATGTGAAATGAAGGATTCTATGATTTCTTTCATTATTTGAATGCTTACTATGTGCCAGGGATTTCTTTCCCTATGTTATTTCACTGGCTTCTCTCAACCACAATATTAGGTAGCTATCCTCACTTAAGCACGAGAAAAATGAAGACCACAGAGGTTTCACACAGGTTGAAAGTGGTGGAGCTGATATTTAAATACAAGTCCATCTAGGCCCAAAGTCCAAATTGTAAACACCATGAAAAGAAAAGGCAAAAGCGAGGGAGAGAGAAAGAAAAAGTGGAAAAATGTAAATGTTATCTTTAAGAGACTTTTTTTTTTTTTTTGAGACAGAGTCTCACTCTGCTGCCCAGGCTGGAATGGAGTGCTGTCATCTCAGCTCACTGTGGCCTGTCTCCCAGGTTCAAGCAATTCTCCTGCCTCAGCCTCCTGAGTAGCTGAAACTATAGGTGCATGTCACCACACCTGGCCAGGTATATTTGTTTTTGCTTTTGTATTTTTAGTAGAGACAAGATTTCACCATGTTGGCCAGGGTGGTCTCGAACTCCTGACCTCAAGTGATCCACCCGTCTTGGCCTCCCAAGGTCCTGGGATTACAGGCATGAGCCACCACGTCCGGCCATCTTTAAGAGACTTATAACCTCTCTAGAGCAACAAGACACACTCTCATGAAATAATTAAATAATGCAACACACAGCACAATAAGTTGCCTAAAACAGTCACTCAGGTTCAGTTAGCAAATGCTAAGAGAGGTCAAAGCTGGGGCAGATGAATGCCACTGTGGATAATCAGGGAAGCAGTGAGGTTTCAGGTGGGCTTAGAAAGCATTATGCTTTTGATGGGAGGTACTGTGAGAAGGGGACTGTGGTGGGGTGGAAGGGGGACAGTGGAACCACATTAACAGATATGCGGCAGCTGGTGTCATTCAGTTTTAACACGCCTGGCCTCACTGGAGCGGGTTCTGAGTAGTATTGGGGAATTACAGTGTGTAAGGGGGAGAGATGGGGAGCAGAAGGGTTACAAGCTTGGTAGACCTTAAAGGATAAGATAATGCATATGGATTTAGGCAGAAGAAACCACTGAACACCTTGATCAAGCAAGTGCCGTGGTGAAAGCAGAGTTCCAAGAAGACTTGGCAGGTGATGGGCAGGATTCATTGGAGGCAGGGGCCTGGAGGCAGAGAAAACCTCTGATTTTTCAGTCTCCAGGGAACTTGAGGAAAAGCGGAATGTCTCCTTCACTTAGCCATACCTGAGGGCATGGACAGCTCCATGGAGAAGCACAGACATTTGCCAAGGCTGGGACCAGGGTTAGATGTGGGTAAATATTTGCTTTGCCTCAGCTGGAGAAGATGGATTTTTAATAAAGAGGCAGCGTGACTCACGTCACAGAGTGTACCAACAATTCCGGAAAGAGCCACTCCAGAAAATGCCGAATGGCAGGCAGTCACTTGATGAGCTTCCAGGAAGGACCCCTCTGACACTTGATATACACACATGCGTGTACATGCACACACATATACACGGACACATACACTTATACACATTCACATGCATACATATACATTCACATACACACTCACACACGTGCACTTTCAGTGGCACCAGCACCACTCTGACCTGTGGTGTCAGTCTGGGCCCGACAGCATCTCCTGAGGACACCTTGCTCTGCTCTCACACTCATCCCAGAGCCCTTGCAGATGCAGCTTTCCTGAAAGCAATGCCGTGTGTTTGGTTGTTATTACGGGAGACCAAGGGCCAACCGGACTGTGCCCTGTGACACTTTCACAATGAAATCTACCATAGCATCTACAGAGGGCAGAATTCTGAGGTGCCCCCCACCCAGGGTCTGGCCTACAGTGTCCTGCCCTATGTGATTCTTCTCCTTAAGGGCTGGTAGACCTGGACTTGCTTCCAAGCCATGGAATATGCAAAGGAGATGGGATGCCACTCCCATAATGATGTCCCATCACTATATATATATATATATGACTTGCAAGTAGAGAAAGAGACGCTGTCTTGCTGGCCTTGATGAAGTCAGATGTCACATCATGGAGAACCAGTCAGAGGGCCGATGGCACCCAGGGTGAGTGGCCCCCCCAGCTGAAAACCAGCAAGAAAACAGCCACCCAGTCCTACAGCCATAAGGAGATGGATTCTGTCGGCAACCTGACAATGAGTTTGCAAGTGCATTCTCTCTTGGTCAAGCTGCTGGATGAGAACATGGCCCAGCCAACACTTTGATTACAGACCTGTGAGAGCTGAGCAGAGGGTCCAGTTAAGCCATGCTGAGACTTCTGATTCAATAAATTGTGAGACCATAGATATGTGTTGCATTAAGCCACTAATTTAGTGGGAATTTGTTGTGCCATGAGAGATAAATAATACAGCCTTCATCTTCCCATCTTCCACAGGAAGCCAAATATAGTTGTGTGATATATTGGGATACAGATCTCCTTAAAAAAATAAACAAAAAAACCTGAAAGGTCGGAGCACAGTATAATGTTAAACATGAGAATATGAAGGCTAAATTGTCACTAACTGACTATGTAACTTGGTCAAGTCATTTTCATTCTCTGGGGCCCAGTTCTCTCTTGAATTTGATAGAATGAGGTGAGATGATCTCTAAGTTTTCTTTCAACTCTAATAGATTCTGATTTATAGAACTGATGATCGAATGAACAATGTGGAGCATCTATTGGTGTGGCATGCTGAATGTTATTATACTTTATCTCATTTCAACTTCAAAAAAGTGCATCTTTCAGATTTTTACTGGAGTGCATCGTAAAGATAAGTAAACTGAGGTTGAGAGAAGTTTAAGAATTTACTCAAGACGACAAGCTCGAAAGCGGGAGAGTGGGAAATCAGACTTTCGATCTTTTGCTGGATTACGATGTGCCACAGCCCAGGAGAAAGTCTATTCAACTATCTCACTAGAAGCAATCAGGGAAAGAGAGAGAGAGAGAGAGAGAGCGAGTGAGCGCGAGTGCTCAGAAAGGGGCTTGGAGTTGCAAAAACCGAGTAGAGGATCATGTAAGTGGTAATTCAATCTGACAGCTAAGACTGAATAGATTGCCAGTGGTGGCTTTGAAAAAGTTAAATCATCAGGAAAGTTCATCAGAGGTCATTTTAGAGTGCAGAGAAGGGAAGAAATTAGGAATTTAGGAGAGTATCTTCCACCATGCCCTAAACACTGATTGTTCTAAATTGCTTTTTGTGGCCTAGACTCTCTCCCCAACTCCAGACTTACCTCTGCAGCCCTCCTGGTGGTCCCAATTTCCAACTTATCATATTCTAAAGCCAAACTCATGGTTTCTGTTACCAAAGGCACCTTCATTCTTGGTCCTTTATCCTGGTTAAATGATTTATCGTCCACTCACAGGGTTTTCAATCCCAGCAACTCCCTTTGCTTATTTCTTATGTCTTACTAGTCATACAGACCTGTGAATTTCACCTCCCAAAGGTCTTGAGTCAATCTTCAACTCATTATCTTAACTCAAATTTCCATCACTTCTCTACTGGGCTATTTCAATGCCTCCTAACTAATCTCCCTGTTCTTCAGCCCACCCATTTACTCCTTTCATAAACAAGTTCATTTTCCACACTGATTCCAAAGTGAACATTCAAAAATGCAAGTCACAGTTACAGCCCTGTAAAGACTCTCTCCAGCACTAACCGGATACATTTCAAACTCCTTGATATGGTATGCAAGACACTTGCTATCTGGCTTCTGCCTCCTTCTGCAACCTCATCTCCTACCACACTTCTTCTCATCCACTGAATTCTACCTTTGCTTATTGATCGTTCCATATTTGTGTTCCTTTGCTTAGATTATTCTCTGCAATGTCCTTCTAAGTTTTGTCTATGTACTGATCTTTTCAAAGCTCAAGTGTCTCATCTCCTAGGATGGGGACCCCTCCCAGAGCAGCTTCATTGCACATGTCTAGAATATTATTCACATTGTATCCTAGGGGCTGTAAGTCATGTAGAATATCAGATACACAACCCCGCTAGAGGTGTACAGTAGGGCAATACTGCATACCATTCTAAGTGAACTTGATCTCTTTCCGAAAATGAAGTCAATCTGGGAAGATATTTGTTTCCTTCTCTAGACATTAAGGTAAGCTCTTTAAATATAAAGACCATGTCTTATTCATCTTTGAATTCCTAATGCCCAACACAGTGACCCATGAATTGTAAGCTCAAAATAAATCTTTGCTGAATGACTGAATGAACAGTAGTATGCAGTCTTCAAGGATCAACATATGAGAGGACAAGAACATAAACTATTCATTCAGATTTAGAATCCAGAAGAAGGGACAGGATTTTGAGTCCAGCTTAAGTTGGGCCCTTCTGATGCACACCAAAGAGAACAATGCCAACTAATTGACTGGAATGCCATTAGTCTGATGATGTTGGTGCGGAAAAATAGAGCCAGTTTTTTCCAACTGCTTTTGATACACAAGCAAGGTATTTTTGCCCTTGGTGAAAATCTCAGTGGGCCTGATTCCAGCTACATGGAATGGATTTTTTTTTTTTTTTTTTTTTTTTTTTGCCAACTTAGGAAAAACTTGGCCATTTCAGCACAATCTAAAACATGTCTGTAGAAGATAAATCAGTGTCTAGGTAGCTTTCTGGAGAAATGTAGGTAAATACTTAATTGTAGGTAAAATTTCCAAGACTGGGATAGTAGGAAAACTTCATTTTATTTATATATTAAGAAATCAGTTTTCCCATCCAGCCCTGTTTCTTCCAGCTGAACAGCTGAGTGCATGAATTTTAGACTGCAGTAGAATCAGAGACTCTCCAGGGAATTTAAACTCAGTCACATGTCCAGAAACACATACATCTTCATATTGGGAAATAGGTTATAGAGTTTCTAGCCTTTCCCAGTTGGATATGGGCACTTTGGGGTGGGGCAGGAGAGAGAGGGAAGGGGGGGGGGCAGGGAGGTGGGGGAGAGAGAGAGAGAGAGAGATTATTCCAAGGCCCTTAAACTGGTCTGGTTTATTATAGAAATGCCACGGTCATGTGCTCTGATACGATGTAAACCTACTGTCTGAGAAGAGTAGCTTTAGAATCGCAGGGCATATACAGTTTCTCCTTAGTCTCAGAACCATTTACCAAGCTTCTCCAGGGTCTCAATTGCCAGACTCATTAGGACTAGAAGTGGAATTCACTCAACAGCTCTAGACTAGGACATTAGGAAGACATGGCCTTTACGCTCAAGAAGCTTATATATACATTGGTAAACTCTTTTTTCTCACTTCACTTAAATATATCCACTACTCCTACTTTTCCAGAAAGGAGATTTGGAATCCTCAGGAATAGTCTGACCTTCAGGCTCATAGGTCAGTGTGTATCTGAGAAGTATACTCCAGTCTGAGAGCTCCTGGAAGTAAAAGTTTCCTGGTCAGGAGCAACTCCATGAAAGGAAATCTCCATTAAGAAAAATGACTCCCTTACATACTGGATATGCCACTTGACCAGGGACTCAAAGGTCAGGATTACCACTTACTCTTAAAAGTCCCCAAGTGCCCCTTATATCTCTATGTCAAAGCTGATTATGCCAATCTAACCAGAGCTGATAGATCATACTGACTTGGCCATTTGAACCCATACACTTAGGCCCTCTGGGATTTATGCTTTTAGGAATAAGCTAAACCAATTTATACATATGGCCATTGGCTTTGGGTGCATGGTAGACAGCACTGTGTGTTGAAAACAAAACATTATTCAAACTTTTGAGGCTCATTAGGCTTCAAATGGGACAAATGAAACCTGACAGGCAGTATTACCTGAGGTGAACTGGACAGGTTTTTGGCACATGAGCTGAGGTGTTATTGAATGCAGGGAGAATTCAAAGAAGAGGCAAAGATCATACTCCAAAGAGGCAACATAATTTCCCAATAAGGCAATGATGTCCGCATGTTCTGCAGGTATGATGGTGGATGTTGACTGTGTTATCTACAAAAGGCACCACATTGGGACTCACCATTAGCCCCTTTTGCCTAAACATATACTAAAACAGGACTGAACTCATAAACTCTTACATGTTGCACAGTCGTCAGAAAGATTCTGACATATTAGGAAGTGTTTAAGCCTGGAAGATGAAACGAGCAGGATTTTAACCTGATTCTTGGACTAATCAACTAGAAGAATTTGGGCAAGTCATTTAAATTCTCTTGGTCTCATGTTTCTTATCCATTGACAAAAAAATTTTTTTTTTGTACAGATGACCTCCAAGATCCCTCCCAGCTTTAAATTTGGTTACTAGCTGATTTTCTTTTCCCCTGTACTCTATATTCATTATCCTATATATCAAAAGACATGCCAAAAGGCTGAATCTTATTACTGCAAGCCAGGGAAGAGCAGTATAGTTTACCAATACGTAAGGCAAGTTCCTTGGAGGTATGGATGTAACCATAATGGGTTCATTGCCTGATGCACACAGCAAGTCAATATGCAAAGATATCAAGTTGCAGCGGAGAAAGAGGCTTAATTGTAGGGTCATTGACCAAGGAGAAGGGAGGGAACCTCAAATCCATCTCTGTGAGGAATTTGGGGCTAGCGTTTTTAGGGGTTGGAGTGGGCTGAAGTGTGGAGACAGTTGATTAGTCGAAGAATGCAGGGTGAAGTCATGGGACAGGGAGGGGAAGAAGATGTGTTCTCATGCTGATCCCATTCCTCTGCGAGGGTCCTCAAACTGGTTGCTGGAATTCAGGGTCTGGAAAACATCTTAAGTGACCGACCCTTAAGCAAAAGCCTTATATGATTCCAATCTCAGAGATCCTGTCTATAGGAATAATACGAATGCAACTCAATTCTTAAGCAATCGTCAGAAATCCTATCTAGAGGAACAATGGTATGCAAATAGTATCCAGTGCCATGTGACTTTTAGCAACAAGGAAGTGGGCCAGAGTGCAGCCTGATTAATTGTAACTATTTTTCTGTCCAGAACCACGCATGCAATTCTTGTCAACCCTGTGGGGAAAGTTTCAAGGACTGTGTCTTAATCAAGTATTTTATTCTGAATGCCCAGCACAGTGCCCCACACAATCTAGAAGTCTGAAAAACTTAGGACATGAAAGAACAATTCCTAGTTAGAATGGTGGCTGGGAAGTGGTTGCACAACTAGTCCCTCTTGCCTCCAGGTGGGGGCATGTGACCAGTTTTTCCAACTGAGTATGAACTCGTAAACCAAAAGTAAAATTCTAAGGCTCACAACCAGCTGAATGGACATCTCCACCCCTACTCCCTTGGCCAATAGGATCCTACAGAAACCTGAAAATCTAGATCAGGCCATGACAGAAGAGTTGGGGGTGGGGGTCAGGCATGCCTCATTGTACCCCCTCCCTCTGGAATTCAGGCACAACTAACCAGGGTTAACAGTACAACAGATCCTAAGACTGACAACACAGACTCTTTGTGGCAGTAAGATACAAAATTCCAACCTGACTCTGGTATGGTATCACAAGACAGATAACAAACCCTGAAGGAAATCAAAGTACTTTACTGCAAAATATATTTATTTGACCTATTTTGAAATGGCCATGCAAATTGTGGGGGAAATTTGCATTCTGCAGAGCATCCCCTTCCCTTTCCAGGATCCAAGAGAGATTTAACTAAGAGTCTGACACCTTTTAAGATCCTGTAAGAGACATTTACCATCTATTCTCTCTGACGTCTGCTACCTGGGAGCTTCATCTATACAACAAGAACTCTGGCTTCCACAACCGCCCTTATATTACCTCAGACATTTCTTTCTCCCGACTTCAATTCTTTAGGAAAAGCTTAACTTTTTCAACCAATTGTCAATTAGAAAATCTTTGAATCCACCTATGACCTGTGAGGCACCCCCCTCCTTCACCCAGAGATCCTGCCTTTCTGGACCAAACCAATGTATACCTTCCATTAATAATTTATGTCTGTGCCTATAACTTCAGTCTCCTTAAAAATGTAT
This sequence comes from Pongo abelii, assembly GCF_028885655.2. Lineage (NCBI taxonomy): Eukaryota > Metazoa > Chordata > Mammalia > Primates > Hominidae > Pongo > Pongo abelii. The sequence goes on along the minus strand of NC_071999.2, from coordinate 103,315,738 downwards.
AAAACCGAGCTTTGTAACCCAATTACCTTGGGCACATATTCTCAGGACCTCCTGAGCCTGTGTCAAAGGCCACAGTCACTCACATTTGGCCCAGAATAAATCTCTTCCAACATTTTACAGAGTTTGCCTTTTTTGTCAATGAACTCTAGTGATATGTGTCCCTTCCAAGACAAGTGGATGTACCTTCTTCACCCTTAGAGGCCATGTGCTGAGGACAATGGAGTTCCTGGGTCCCTGAATGTCCAAGTGGAGCTGAGCAACCCATTCCCCAACTTGTATCAAACTTCTGAGAGAACTTCTGTTACAATAAGCCACTGAAGTTTGGGGGGTTGATTGTTATAGCAGCTGTTTTGCTTTAATGAGCACACAGAGTAACAACTGCCTGAATGCCAAAGCACATTAGATTTGCAAGAGACGGCAGGGTGGGGCAGGAGGAGAGAAGAAGAGGGAAGATTCCAGAGGCTAAGCAAGCCTGGTCCAAAAGCCAAGGTTACTCCCTTATTCCGAAGTCTAGGAGAAGCAAATCAGAATTTGATGGTCTTTTAATACAGAAAATACTATCTTGAGGTTTGAGTCTAGTACTTATGATTTCTACTTTAATGACAAGGAAACTGAGGCTGACAGTGACTAAATAATTCATCCCAGAAAGAGAATAAATGAGTGGCATGACTAATATGTAAACCCAGTTTGGCTCCCAAGCTTGTGTTCTTCCCCCGCATACACAATGACTCTTGGTTTCATTCTTGCTGCCATGTAATAGAAATAGTAACCTTTCACTTGTAGGGCCCCTGTCTGCTTCGGCACAGGGAACTCCTTCACACCTGTCCATACTTCCACAAGGAAAGGGAGTGCTGTCCTCTTCTCCATGCCCACAGCAGATCTTATTATACCCCAGGCCTGCCTCCTGCCTCCAGGGCGTGGAGTCTTCCAGATTTCTTGTTAGAACAGGAAGGCCTGGATGGAACCTCAAAACCACAGGACCCATGCTAATGTCCACACCCTCAGCGCCTGAGGCCAGAAATGGGCAAAGAGCCAGACCAGGTAGTATGGCCAGCTGATCCCATTTGAACACAGGGCCTTCAGTTAAAACTGGGAACAGAGGATGAGTTAGTCACTCTACTTGCTTTTCCGCAGAGAGGCCAAGGCTGGTGTTGGAAGAGCAGAGACCCTCCTGCTGGGTGGAGCGCAGATGGGCAGGAGCCTCTGGTGTATGGCAGGGGCTTGCAGCCCTTCTTGCAAGTGTAGAGTTACATAATGACACGAAGATGGATATGATTCATCAGCCCCGCGAGGGGAGGAACACACACACACCTAAATATAATTTACAAGTGGCGCCTCTTGATGGTATTGCACAACCGAATTAGCTCCTTAAAAAAAAGAAAAACACCCACTTTAAAGCACAACAGATGATCTGTACTTATGCTCCAAAGCATAAAAAGTTTGCTCTGGTGGCAGAAATGCCTGAGACAAACAAGACAGAATTTGGATTTAGTTCTGAGAGAATTGTCCTTGTTACTGCAAAACACCAGACGACTTCCAAGATTAAAGTCCTGATCCGACTGTTTGTGTCATATGCCTGGCTTTTCACATGACCACTTATTCGAGAGCTCACTAAGTACACCTAATTCCCTCCACCACAACAGGAAGATTGATAATGACTAACAGAAGGCGGGGGGCGTGTCGGGTTTGTGAAAGCTTACATCTGGACTGGTAGAAATCTCAGCTGTATTGCAGAATGATTGATTCCTCCAGGGAGAAGCAGGCTCATGGGGGAGAGGAGGATTGTAACAGCCAAGGGTACTGCAGTTTCAAACACCTAGAATGGAGAACTGGGGGTGGGGTGGGGGCTGGCTCTGGAAGCACCCCCGGAGTGCTGCCCTGCTGAGTTTATTTTGAAAGTCTGTTTTGAATTTGCAGCACTGCCTCTTTAGGAGGGTATTTTAAGATGCTCTGCCAACCCACAAGGCCTCCAAGTAGCTTTTGTTTCTGTACTCACACAGATGAGGAGCTAAACTAATTGAGAGAGTGACCCAAATTTGTGAGTATCACAGAGTATCACAATTGGCCTGAATTCCTGCAGCCTCTGCATGAGTCTATATTCATGTCCATTTGGAAGTCGCCCCTGGAACCCTCGCAAAAATGTCCTCACCCACATATAATCAGCAAACACATTATCAGTTCCCCCTCCTAAGTGGTGATGTCGCAAGGTCCCATGAAGAATTTCAAGGGCTAAACTCTTTCTGAGGCTTTTGTTCATATAAAACACAGCTTAGCAAAACAATTACTGTTTTCTTTCTTTGTTCATTAACAGCACACTGCAGCTTGTACTCAGGTATCTTCCTTTAATCGAAATAATTTGGGTGTCCTGGTGTTGATCTACCCAAGGTTGTAAGAGAAGAAGATTCACCTTACAACCTTGAAATGTTTTCATTTTCACTCCTCCAAGCAGTTTTCTAGGCAAGAGCACTTCAAACCATTGTCAGAATTCACGGAAGAAAATAAAAGGGGAAAAGTCTCTTTGCTCCCCTGCCTACTCCCGTCCGTCCTCCGCCCCAGCACACACGCAAGAAAAGGGAAGAGGCATCTAAGGTAAGGGACAGGAGGGCAGGTCCTACCAGGGGGCCTGTCGGAGAAGGCTTGTTTCAGATGGGCATTTTCTATTTAGTTTATAGGTCTCTTTCTCCCTTTTCCTTATTCCCAGCTTCCAATCTCCCTCATGATTAATAGATATGCCAGAAAGCTTCTTATTCTCTCTTTGGGAATTATGCTTATAAAAAAGAGTAATTTGTGCAAAAAAGCAAGTTGCTGAGAGAAGGTGGGCAGGCAGAGCTCAGGAGCTTGTAAGGAAAAGGTTCGATGAAGGCGTGTGGGTGGCCTGCCAAGCACCACATGCTGGAGTTGGTGGGGACAGGACTCGTCTAGGCCTGGGCTGTTGGGGGCACACTCACCTGCATTGCATCAGTGTCTGCCCAGAGTCCCATCTCCAGGTCAACTCAATGGCTGGCCAAATCCCAAGTCAGTCTGATTTCTTTCTTTCTTTTTTTTCTTTGCTGGAGTCTCACTCTGTTTCCCAGGTTGGAGTAGTACAGTGGCGTGATCTTGGCTCGTTGCAACCTCTGCCTCCTCGGTTCACGTGATTCTCGTGCCTCAGCCTCCCAAGTAGCTGGGATTACAGGCACACACCACCACGCCCAGCTAATTTTTGTATTTTTAGTAGAGATGAGGTTTCACTATGTTGGCCAGCTGGTCTCAAACACCTGACCTCAAGTGATCTGCCCGCCTCGGCCTCCCAAAGTGCTGGGACTACAGGCGTGAGCCATCACACCTGGCCTGGTCTGATTTTTGTCTGAGGCATAATTGAAATTGGGGTTCAGGGATGGTGTGTTGGGTCAGCATTGCATTGAGACATTGCATTGGGGGCAGAGAGACTGAATCAAGCACTAAATAGAAACTTGGAGAGAAAAGTGAGAAGAAAAAGGAAGAAGAATATTGAATTTCCTTGAGACTTGCTGGTCTACTAGCCAGTAGCATTGACATCTGCTGGGAACTCATTAGAAATGCATAACCTCAGGCCTCAACCCAGACCTACTAAAAAGGAACCTGCATCTTGACAAAATTCCTATGTACGAGAGAAGATGAGAAGTGCTGACCTGGGTTATCACCCGGGAGCTTTGAAAAACGACCTCCACCTATTTCCCATCCTCAGGGCTTCCCGATCAACTGGTCTGAGGCAGGGCACAGGCCTGAGTACTTTTTAGAAGCTCCTCAGATGACCTTAATGAATATCCACGGTTGAGAACCAGTAGAGTGCAATACAGCAGTGGTTCTCGAAATGTGGTGTTTAGGCCAGCAGCATCAGCTTCACCTGAGGACCTGTTAGAAATGCAGATTATTGGGCCCCACCTATACCTACTGAATCAGAAACTCTAGAATTGGGGGCCAGCAATCAGTATTTTAACAAACTCTCCAGATACTGGTCTAGCTTTGAGAACCACTGTTATAGAAGGATCCAAAGCAGAAATAAGAGCTATAAATGCATTCAATTCTACTACTCAAAAACCTCTGGAAAATATCCATCACCTGTGATATGAAGTCCAGACTTTTCAGATGACATTCCAGGCTCTCCATGAATTAATCCAGCATGCTTTTCTAAACATATCGCCATACTTGCCTTGAACACATGCTTTTAAAATGAGTGGATCGGATACTAGAGTCCCTTCCAGCTATAAAATTTAGTGATTCTGTGCTTCCAAAGCTATACCTTAGGCTAAATTCACTATTTCTCTGAATATGACAATATATTAATAGATGCTTACCTTGTTTGTCTACACAGGTGTCTCTCTCTTTCCATCTTCCCAGGTCAGGTGCTGCTTATTCTTCAAGGTTAGGTAGAAATGCTACTTCATCTACTAATTGGTTTCCCCAGCCAGAATGAACCTCTCTCTCTCCATATTTTTCATATCACTTGCTCATGGCATTCACTTCATTGTTTTCTATTAGTCATCTGCTCGATGCTTTGGCTCTCAGCCATATTTACTGTTCCTTGAAACAGAAGTGTTTTATTCTTTCTTCTTTAACCACTCCCTGCCTTTGGGTGTCTAGCACAACCCTCTGCACACAGAAAGTGGCACATAAATATTGATTGCATTGAAATGAATGGGCTCTCAAGACAATTGAGACTCTACGATGAATCATGACTGGTTTTTCAAATACAGTAAGCCAGCAGAGAATGCTAAACCAGCCAACGAGAGCACAAATATCACGAGTCTAATGAAGGTGACTCTGTTCCCGTGATTTGGTTTCAAAATAAGTCTAAGTTGCATACTCAACTGAAATCCATAAAAAGGAATGATATCAAATTTTATGCTGGCTGGTCCACATGAGTCACTGAATAATTATTTTGTTAGATAAATTTTTAGATGGATATTGATAGAAAAATTTCAAGACAAAAGATCTTGAGAACTAAAGAGTCTTTATTTTTTTCACCAGTGTATACTAAATATAACCTTTCTTGAAATTTAATTTGGATTAACACTTCCAGACACATTACAAACTTTATCTCTTTATCTTCACAACCCTAAGAGAGAGGTATTTTTGTTCTCCTTTTCCCTGGATAATCTTGGGCTCCAAGAGGTTAAATAAATTCCTCAAGGGCTTCTTGCCAGATAACAGGCAGGATAAGGAGCCACACTCTGACCACGCCAAGTCCAGACAGAACCTTTACTCTCTACAATAAGAGAGTAAAGAGAAAGATGCTTGGTATTTCAAAGATTTCTAAATACCTATTCATCCTATGTGACTAAGTAGACTGTGTGTTTATTTCTCCTTTTTGTGTTTATGTTGTTAACTATACGCTTCTGGATAGTAAGGCAACAAGCCTTATGAGAATGGTTACTGATGTGCCTTTTTGTTTGTTTGTTTGTTTGTTTTGAGACAGAGTCTCATTCTCTCACCCAGGCTGGAGTGCAGCGCGGTGATCATGGCTCACTGCAGCCTCGAACTCCTGGGCTCAAGAAATCCTCCCTCTCTCCTTGGCCTCTCAAAAGTGCTAGAATTACAGGCATGAGCCACTGTGCCTGGCCACTGATGAGCCTTTTCCTGAAGAGATTAAAGTGGAGAGGAGGAAAGAGAATAAGAATGTGGAAGGAAGGAACGAAGTCCATCTTCTAGGTAGAGTGGGATAGATCTGAACTGCGTCTGATGTTTCTTTAAGAATACTACATGAGGAAGATTTAAATTTGTATCTGGTAACATACAGCACAAACACAGGCAACACAACCTACCAAAGCATGTCAAGGGCAAAAGGCAGTGGCTTCCAGTAGTCAGTTGCAGGCACTGTCACCAATGTGCTGAAGAAGTCTACAAATTGAATGATTTTGTCCTTTTACCTTCCTTTATCAACAGCACAGCCAAGCTCTGTTCCTCAAAGTGCTGTCTCATTTCCTCCAGCTCTAGAATCTTTATGTTTTTGGAACATCTCCCTACAGAAGGAATCATCTCCCTTCTTGTTTCATAGTTTTTTACATTTAAAAATGACCTCTTGCCCCACACCCCCACTTCTCAATCTTCCGCCTTTATTCAGGACTGCCAATTTCTCATTGGGTGATAAAGTCATTTTACACTAAGGAGTGAATGACTAATAAACATTTCCAATCAGAGGAATGCACCTGAAAAAAGACATATATAAGACAATAAGAAATAAATGATGATTAAGTGAGTTTTCAAGTAGTTAACATGTAGAATTATTTCTAGATGGGGTCCAAGAATGGGTATATGTTTATTGCAGGGTGGACTGGGATTCTGATTCTCTCTGGTTGGTCTGAGAACAAAATTCAATATGGAAATTGAACTCAGAGAGGCTCTGATCCAAGTCAAGCACAATATAAGAACAAAGAGGCTGGAAAGAGAATCAGGAATGTTTAGGTCTAACCTGGAAAGAAGAGCTTAGTGCCACAAAGCAGAGACCAAATGGAGCAATGGAGGCAATAATGCCACCAATGGAAGTTGCCATGGAAACCCTCATCAGCAAGCAGGCAATTGGATTTTGGAAACTGACCGAAGCAAGACTTGATGGCAAGAGAGAGGAGAAAAGGATGAAGCCCTAAAATGAAGTCAGACATTGAAGATGAATGGACTGACCCCATTGCCCTTGTGCCAAGGGAAGTGCACATCACAGGTACATGACTAAACATGACGGATCTGAAAGGCCAATCTCTCCAGCCAGGAGGTCCATGAGCAAATGTGTGAGAATCTGCCTTTTGGTGGCATTACAGAGCTCATGATTCATCCTGCAGAACCATGTGATAGGTGGGCGGAATCTCTTTTAAAATATTTCCAAGAAGAATAGGTAGCATGTCCAGACCTAATTTTTAGCAGAAATTATTTCTCCACTGAAATATTAAGAGCAGAGGCAGGTAAAATGATTACTGCCATGATTTTTCCCACTCAGTATCCCCTTCTGAATGTGGCTATGAGGATTGTGCCAGCATACCAAAGATTGATTTCTCTGTTTTCTGGCCGAAACTGATCCTGAAACTATATGATTATATGGACTTACAACATTGGCACTCGTAATGCACATAGATTGGTTTTCCATAAATTATCACTTGAAGAAAAGTCTGTGGTACTAAATGTACACATGTGGTTACAAAAATTTTCCAGAGAGGAAAAGCCGAGAGAATGCCAGAGAAAAGAAAGAACTCTTTCAGCATCACACAGAAACTACAGAGGGCTGATTCAAAAGTGGAGTATACACATATGACTGATCCCTGAAATATGGAATGAGAGATTCCTCAGGACAATGAATAAGCTCTTGGAAATAGTGTATATGAGAAAAAAGTAAAACAAGTTACCATGATGTAATATTGTATCTAGCAAGAAAAGAGCAGGTGCCATCAGGAATTTGAAGATCTGCCATGAGTGTTTCTAAGCAGAGTAATGCGTCTATGTTCAATAATATAATATATATGCATTTTGATCCTAGTAACTTCCTTTTGTAATTATAAGTTATATCCCAACTTGAGGCTGGCTACAAGAAGGACTTGAAGTGAAATGACAGGATAGAAAATTGCTATGCTTTTAAGGAATTGCTATGTTATTAGCTTAATGCTATAACCTTGACAGGCTCAACTGAGGAGTATGCTGGGACTTCAAGTCCAGACTAGAATAGAAGAAAAGAGACTAGAACAAAAGAGGGATGAAGCGTGACCAGGTCACAACAGCAAAGTTGGCGTATGATTTGTCACCTGGAGAGAGGGGGCAAGGATTTAATGGTTAATCACATTGACTGGAACCAAAAAGCAGATTATAGCCAAAGAATGAGTAAAGAACTAGAGCGGATGTTTCCAGGCAATAGAAAATATTGAAGTTGAGTGATGGCAGCCCTTTGGTTCCAGAAAGGTTGTCCAATTCAGAGCACGACTTCAAGAGGTAGAGCAGGCATGACAGTTAAGGGGTGAGAGTTAAGTTCCCTCATGTGACAGGCCAGTAAAATTTAGGAAAGGCACCAAAGTCTTAGCCAAGTGGGCTGGGATCCACCACGTGGGGTTGAATTCATGCAAAGGACCCAAAACACAAGCCAGGAACGTAAGCAGGCATGGAATCTTATAGATTCCTGCAACCACAGAGGGAACAAAAAGGCTACATCTTAGCAAGCTTGAAGCTGAGACTTGGCTTAAAGTCATTTCCAAATAATTGGCTGCCTGATTTGTGGTAGTCAAGGTTTGGTTGAGAAAGGAGAAACCGCTGCGGATATTTCCAGCAGAAAAGATTTGATGCAGGGAGTTTAAGGTTCACAAGACCTTTGGGAGGCTAATGGAACAAAGGTCAGTAAGAGCTGCTTTTAAAATTTAAGAAAACTTACAACTATAATTTGTCAATTAATAATTAAAAAGTAAAAATGTTAAAAAAGAATTTAGGAAATCAGGAAGTTCAGGAATTGCAGGAAACTTTAATCAAGATCTCAGATGCCTGCAACAGCCCTATAGGTGATTTACAAAAGGACTCTTGGAAGTCATGGTCAAATCTCACGTAGGCCATCTGCAAAAGTCTCTAAACCTGCCTGTTGCTGCCACAGGAACAATACTTCTGTCTCCTTCTCTTCTACCTCTGAATTTCACTTAAGATTTTCCTATTCACAGAATTGAAGGAGGCTTCTGGGAAATGTAGTTTCCAGGCTTTGAAGCCCCTGTGATCCAGAACACAGAAAGGGGGAAAGAGATAATCTGCCACAAGGCCTAAGTGAAAAACAATATCCCAAGTGGAGGTAAAGATTTGATACTAAAATAACACCCTGAAATGGGTCAGATTGAAACAGGAATTTGGTAAGGCTGGGGCGTGGAATGAACACTGAGGAACAAAGTCCAGTAGATCCTGCGGAGGCAGCAGATGCTACGTCAGCGTTTGGAAGGACAGATTGAAGAGCGGGTGAGAGCTTGTTGAGTAAGACAAGCAAGACGGGGTGTGTGGTGTGTGCAGTGCTACTACCTCCAAGAGCGACATGATCCACTTTATGTTCTAGAACTTTCATTAAAGCATGGGGTATAAATGAAAGGCACATAGCACAATTGTCTGGGAGACGGGATTGCCAGTTAAAAGCAAGCTTCTACAGTCGCCCAGCCATTTAACTGATAGCTATTGAAAATGTTCTATGAATAAAACATTCTTCCAGACTAGGAAAAAATTAAAGTAGCCTGAATTAGAGCAATAGTGTTGGAGCTAGAAAGAAAGAGAAATGTGAAAGGAAATTGAAAAAGAAGTTGATAGAACTTGACAACTGAATGGAGAGCAGGTAGAGAGGAGTCCAAATGGGACTCACTAACCTGTGGTCTGGGAAACCTTGAGTAACCACTGCTCATTGAGATGTGGAGCATGGAATACAACTTGAACTTGTGTGGTTCTGTTTTGGATAGGTTCTGTGTGAAGCCCGTTAGGATGTCTAAATGGAGAAGTCCAGCAACAATGGAGATGTGGGGCAGATTGGCCTTCTGCATTCCTGACGGACCAACACAGCTGGCCACACATGCAAATGGAGGTACCAATGACCTACACATGTGATTGTGGAGGTGCTGATAAGGGCCATCCATCTAGAGAAGTTGTTTCCTCATTCTATGCCCTAAACCAGTTTGATGTCTGAAATCCAACTATTAGCACTTCACACTGTTAGCATAAAGTTAAAGCCTGTTAAGCTTTTGCATGTGAGTACCTCCCTACAGCGTGGGAGACTGGAAAGGCCACTTAAGTCACACTTAGCCTGAAGACAGTCCCAAACATTGATATGCCCCAGTTACAACTGCTCTCAGAGTTAAGAGCATGGCCTTGAATAACTGGAACAAGAAGAACCTTTGGATCCTACATAATGCAGCGATGGGTCAGAGAGATATCAAGGGTTCATAGATTGGGAAAACCTTCCTGCAACTCTGTCTTCTGTCTTTCTTTATAGGCTTCCTTCCTGCTTTATAATTTTTACTTTATTTCTCTATTAATAACTTGATTGTTGAAGCCTCAGGAAATTCCAAGGCTATTTCTCTCATCAAAATGAAAGAAATGCATTAAATGGTGCATTCCCATTAAGCTATGATTTACATTATAAAACAGATTAATAAAAATGGAAGTACTCTGTTGGAGGGGAAATATACTAAAAAATCTTTTAGGGCTATCTGAATTAACATGAAATAATACCAAACACAGAGAGAGAAAACAAGAGAGAAAGAAAGGTATTGACTGAGAAAAAAAGCAGGACTGGAAACCTGCAGCCAGCTAAGTGGTGTGACTCATAGCTCTCAGTTTTTGGTAGACAGCTGAAGCCAGAGAACATTCAGAGCTGTAGACAAACACTTAAATTAGGTGTCCTGGTAGAGCAAGGGCTCCCACTGTAACTGCCTGTCCTGCAGTGCATATAAGGTCATCATTGTTATGTTGATTAATGAAGCTCCTGAGAACCCCTCCTGGCCAAAAACAATTGGTGTTACAAATGGTTCCAAGTAAATCCACAAGATTGTTCATTTTAACTATGCCAAAGAGTTCAACACAACAATCATGGGTCAAGAGCTATGTCATATACGTCACAGAATTCGGGATTGTTTCAAGTCATCAATGAGTGGAGGAAAATACCCTAAAGTGGTGATTCCTAGTGTTCTCCCTGGTTCTAGGAAAGTGTAGGGCCCAGAACCTTCCCCAATTTCCCAACCAGGCTGCTGTTGCATTTATGTACTTCACCTATTTATATGAACATTAAGACTTTTGGCCAAAAACAGATTGGAAACCACTGGCTGAAAGAATTGGCACACCTGACAGATGTTAGTTGGAAACAAGGTACAGGAAGAAAACACTAAAAAAGATGGACAGTCACGTTCCCGTGAAGAAGGGTTTACTTCAGAGGTGTGCTAGAGCCAGCTTGCACCAGCTCACAAGAACCAACTGGGCACATCTCCCCACAGTCCGGCATTCACTGACTCCAGTTTCGTAGTTTATTGTTGACCATGGTGGGAGTTTTTATACCATAGAAATTGTCAGATGCAGCCGGGCACGGTGGCTCACACTTGTAATCCCAGCAATTTGGGAGGCCGAGAAGGGCAGATCACCTGAGGTTGGGAGTTTGACACCAGCCTGACCAACATGGAGAAACCCCATCTCTACAAAAAATACAAAATCAGCCAGGTGTGGTGGTGCATGCCTGTAATTCCAGCTATTCAGGAGGCTGAGGCAGGAGAATCGCTTGAACCCAGGAGGCGGAGGTTGCGGTGAGCCGAGATTGTGCTATTGTACTCCAGCCTGGGCAACAAGAGAGAAACTCCATCGAAAAAAAGAAAAAGAAAAATAAAGAAGAGAGAGAGAAGAAAGAAAGAAAGAAAGAAAGAAAGAAAGAAAGAAAGAAAGAAAGAAAGAAAGAAAGAAAGAAAGAAAGAAAGAAAGAAAGAAAGAAAGAAAGAAAGAAAGAAAGAAAGAAGGAAGGAAGGAAGGAAGGAAGGAAGGAAGGAAGGAAGGAAGGAAGGAAGGAAGGGAAAGAAAGAAAAGAAAGAAAAGAAAGAAAAGAAAGAAGGAAGGAAGGAAGGAAAAGAAAGAAAGAAAGAAAGAAAGAAAGAAAGAAAGAAAGAAAGAAAGAAATCGCCAGTTGCCACAAATCAGGGCTTTTTTTCTTTTGCTGCCCCCCTTCAATGCCCCTGAGAGTCAGTTATAAAACATTTATCAGCATACCACTGGGACTGAATCCAAAAATAACTTGGCCAGCAAAACAGCCAAAGCCCTGTGAAGCTCTGACCAATGGCCTTCTAGGCACAGTCAAGTTAGGGATAGCGTGGAAGTTTGTAGAATCTGGAAAGGGGGAAGGAGTTCTTTTTGGGAAACACAGCTTTGTTATGCAGTCAGACAAGGCTATAGGCAAGGGCCCTACCAGTCAATATGCTAAGGAGGGTGTGGTAGGTACCACTCACATGGACAGGGAAACTTTTCTCATTTGACCAGGGAGTCCAAATAGACGAATAAGGTGGGTGAGTCGAGAAAGCTGGGATTCAGAAGGGCATATATACAGGGCACTCTGAGAGCTAACCTTTGCTTCCTCCCAAGTCGAGACAAAAGCAAATCAGACTTCCACGAGGCATTCCTTGGACATCACAGAGCACTTTCCTGGAGCAAGGCTCAGCAGACCCTGGGTGGGGTAACTGAGGGAGGCAGCTGCACTTCCTTCTGAGAGACGCTGGATGGATGCCGTCTGTCTCTGATGTCGGAGGCTCCTGCCTGGCCAGTGCAGATTACAGAATCTCTTCTCTCCCTTCCTGGGTTCAAGGATTCCTCTGACAAGACATTTTATTAGCTCTGACAGGGCTTCCAGCAGGAGGGAAGAAGGGCAGAAACTGTTAAACACAAGAATAGGAAAGGTCCTGGAAAACTCATGGAAGGGGAAACTTGGTTCCACTTTAAGGGAGAAGTTGATTTGTTTAAAGGAGTCTGGGGATAGCCCTGCCCTTGCCTGAAAAGGCCTCTTTGTAGGTCCCTCTGAGCCGTGGGTGTTTAAGATGTAGGGAATCAGCTCAGAGGATCGACACACACAGCCCCCTGAAGCCATGGAGTGAGCTCCTCATTTTAAGCAGCTGCCTGGCAATTGTGTGTCATTGTCATGGGGCAGCCGAGCATGAGAGTAGGGGTGACAGTGCTTGTTCATCTCAATCCTGCAACCCAAGTTCAAAGGGAATGTCTTCCCAAAGAAGGCTGAGTGTCTGCAGAGGGCGGCATACTCCGCTGATGGCTTAATCTGGAAGAGTAAATTTTACTTCCACAAGAAAAATGGACTTATTTAGAAAAAGGTTTGGCATACACGTGGGTAGCTTTAGGAGCTGATATTCCTAAGACTTAACAAGGGAATAAGGCAGGGACCCTGACCCATCAGAACAGTTGCTGGCCTCAGATCTAGGGGTTGGGGTTGGGGTATTGCAGGCTCCTGGAGAACCCCCATGCTGTGCCAGCCTTAAGCCTTTAGACAGTGGGGTTGTGGGGACCCCCTAGGGTCCTGGGGTTGGAGTGAGGGTGGCCGGGCACTAAGAGGACACTGTGAGCTAGAACAGCACCAATGCATAGGGAAATATCTCAGTATTTTAATGAGTCAACCCATACCTGTGGACATTCCTTGCCTACATGGACCAAGGGGAAAAACTTCCCACTCTGCCCCGTGCTTCAGTTCATAACCTTGCTAATCATGTATCTGACCTCGTGAGCTGAAGAACAGGAATCTGGATTTAAATTTCTCAAATACATGTTAGATTTCAAGTAGGTTCTTTATTTTCATCTCTCTCTTAATCTCTTCCATTTTTTGAAGAACACCCTTTGATGTCACTCCAATGACGTTTATTAATTATCTTCTCCAAACCTGCTACGACACAAGAAACTTTAGTCACAGTACTGATTCACACTCAATGTTCTATATTTAGCAACTATCTGAGAAGGATCTGAGTCTGCATTTAGCCCTAAATAGCTACAAATAAGGGAGTAGCAGCAGCATCCCTTCAAAAGCCTTTTTTAGGAAGTGCTATGCCAGGGGTAGGATGACATGCCAGGAGCTACAGGTGAGGAGAGCCGCTCTCAGCCAACAGGAAACCAAGGTAGCGGCTGATGAAAGCAACAGAGTTGTGTACTACAGAGCAGCATCCCCCCTTCCTCGAGACAGGTTGTAAGGAAACACTGCAGCATGTTTATCTGTCTGCCCAGCCCTATTTAGTGAAAAATGATTGCTCTTTGCCTCTTGTTACCATGCTCAGATGATACTATGGCAACCAGGCTGCACAAAAGGGGAAGGGGGGGCTGAGGCTGCTTAGCAACTTGAAGATTTTTAAAAGGCAAGTACTCATTGCAACAGCAACAGTTTTTAAAATGCCCATTTTCAGGAGAGAAAAGAGAAGAACATTAGAGAAAGCAAATGGAGATGACACAGTAGAGGAAAAGAAAGAAAGGAGAAAGAAAGAAAAGAAAGAAAGAGAAAGAAAGAGAGAGAGAGAAAGAAAGAAAGAGAGAGAGGGAGGAAGGGAGGGAGGTGGGGAGGGAGGGAGAGAGAAAGAAAGAAAGAGAAAAGAAAAGAAAGAGAGTCATCTGCCTGTCACCTTTTCAAAGCTCTTTTTTGTACATCCTCACAGAACTCGCGGGAGCTTGGCTGGGTCTCCGTTCACTGGTGGGGAAACTGAGGCTCACAGGGTGAGTGGCGTGCTCAGGGTTTGTCAGTGAGTCGGGGGCAAGGCTGGGACTAATATGCAGGCAGCCCAGTTCCAAATCCCACACTCTTTTTACAGCTTCATGCTTTGAAAAAAAAAAGTAAACAGGAAATCTGAGGAAGGGAAAAAATAAAATCACACGAAACTGCCAATGGTGTGAAAAGGATGGGCATCTGTTTCAGGTAGAAACTCAGCAAAAAGCACAAAAATACATTTGAATGTATTTTCAGAATTAAGTTGAAACGACAAGGTGTTTTCTATGTGATTCATTCATTCATTCACTCACTCAGTCATTCAGGGCAAAAAAAAGGTGGCGCAGACAGTATTAAATTCCAGCATTCCTTGAATGAGCAGGAGGTTGCCTGTTTCTGGAACATATAGGATCTGGAGGAATTCCTGGGCACTGGAAGGATTCAATGCTGAGGGGATGGAAGAAGAGAAGTGGAAAAAGGAGGGGAGGGGGAAAGTCTTGCCCTGGTTTAGGAAGAAACTGTCTGAGTAGGACAAACATCCATCGAGATAGATGACCACGTCATTTCAACCAAGACTATGTAAACCAAAGATGGTTCAGGTTCCAGTCTGCATTCCTCACTGGCTGATATTACATTTCTCAGCTCCTCTGCCACTCCAGCCTTCCACCCTTGGAAGCAAAATGCTAGATGGTTTACAAAACAGAGCTCGAACACGGAGCGACTATGGCGCTGAGCTTGTCTGGAGGGCCTAACAACAGGCAACAACAACACTAAGGAAACATCCAATGTCAGGCTAACGGGCGTTCTCTGAGGCAGAACTTGATAGAATGGGTTTCTGTAGATTGTGCCCTTTCTTTAATTAACTCAGTATTTAAGAGATGCCATTCAAGTCAGACCAAAGGTCTAAACTAGAACTGACCTTTTTGAAGCTGGCGCAAGTTTTGTCTTTGTTTTGGGCTCTCTGAAGGGTGAGTGGATGGAGGAGCCCAGGGGTGAGAATAAGCCGGTGGGTGAAGTTTCCCACTGCTTGGTGGGCCCCATAGACATACACAGAGGGCCTCCTCCCTGTCTCCCATGCGGGTCTCCTCACGCTCTTTCTCTCTGCCTCCCTGCACTGAGGGGACCCTGCAGGGCCCAGAGCTTCAGGCTTCCTCATCTTGGCGCCTGCCTCCCAGGAGAAGCCACGGCTGCCTTCCTGATTGATAACACAGCACTGACAAGACTTGTGCTGCTTTGGGTTCCAGTGGTCACAACCAAGCTATTCTTATGCTCCCCTCCTCATTGTTTCCACTTGTGCCTAATTGCACTTATGCAGAGGGCTCGAGAAGCAGTAAACAGACGGCCTTCTCTTATACTCACAATTCGCTAGAAGAATCCAGGTCAAGCTTTTCCAACCTACAGCCCACGGGCGACATGTGGCCCAGGACAGCACAACACAACACAAATTCTTAAACTTTCTTAAAACATTATGAGTTTTTTTTTTTTTTTTTAACGTGTCAGCTATTGTTAGTGTTAGTGTATTTTATGTGTAGTTCAAGACAACTCTTCCTCTTCCAGTGTGGTCCAGGGAAGCCAAAAGATTGGACACCCCTGGTACATGGTCTGTGATGCTCCCAACTAAGCAGATGTCATTTAGCATTAGTTTTAAGGAATCAGGCCAGGTGTAGTGGCTCACACCTTGAGCCCAGGGGGGTTTCAAGGCTACAGTGAGCTATGATGGCACCACTGTACTCCAGCCAGGACATCAGAGCAAGACCGTGTCTCTAATGGGGCTGGGAGGGGGGAGGGAAGCCAAACTAAGGGTGGGGCATGGTGGGGACTGCTCTTACTTCTAGCACGATAACTATGAAATGAGTGAACTTCTGGGTTCTAGTCCTAATTATGCCATCAGCTCTCGCATTCTTTACCTCCACCTCCATCCCCACTACATGCCCCAACCATACTGAATTTCATAAGAGCCCCAAATACACATCCCCACCTCCATTTGCACTGTCCCTCAATGTGTGACGAGCCACTTATTACCTCACAGAGCAGAGCGCTGTATCTTGGACTGGGGCAGTTAATGATTACAACTTTCAAATTTCCTATCTCATTCGATGGGGAAAAGCCAACAGCAGTCACCCAGTGGGGGCTAGAGAACAACATTCCCATCTTAGGAATCATAAGAATCAGAGAGAAGAAGTTTCGCCAAGTCCCTCCAGCTTCAATTCACCTGGCAACTAGTAACAAGCTAGTAAGGTTTGGGAGAAGGCCCGACTCCAAATCCCCTGTTCATTACAGGATTTGGAAATCTCGTTTTCTTGTGGCTTATGTTAATTAAACTTAAACCTATCTTTTAGAGCAAAACAAAACAAATACACTTACTCTTTCAAATATTGGCCTTCCAAATATTTGAACGGAGCTCCTGGGTGCCCTCCAGGGCTGCGTATCTCACACTTTAAAGTGCGTGGATAAGTCACCTGGGGGCTTGTGAAACTGCAGATTGGGATCCAGCAGTTCTGGGAGGGAGTGGGTGTAACAGACCCTGTCTACACTGCAGGAAGCCCAGCCTCTACCTCCTCCCAAACCACTTTCAGAGGTCAAAAAAATTATGCAGTCTTTCGAATTAAATCGAAGACTTGCCATCTCCCTTTTGTTTCATCTCCCCAGGCACTTACAAAAGTGCCTGACTTACCTCAAGCACTGAGTAAATCCTGTCGAATATGTCTGACAGAAGGAGGCAGAAACGGGCAAATTAAATACCTCCCCTTCCTCATCCCAGCCCCCTCCTTGGTTTAGAAAGGGCATCTGCTTCTGCCACGTCACTAACCTTATCTGAATAGCGCCGTCATCATCTGTAAATTGGGAATAAAAATGACTCCTTTTGGGGTACTGGAGATATCAAACTGCGAGATGACCATAAGAGCGGAGATGCTTAGCAAATGTCATGAGCGCCCCTCAAGCAAACCAGAACCAAACAAAGCAAAAACTTAAAAAAAATGTGGACACATGGCAGTTGCCAAAACACTGTGTACTCACTTCAGTGAGGCAGGAAAAACGCTTCTACCGAAAAGAGCACGGTGCAGGAAGAGCTCATTAGGCCTTCCCGAAGGGAACGCAGTAGCTTGCTGCTCGCCCGCAGGGCCGTGGGACCGTGTCGGGCGTCCTCTGCCGCCCTCTGCTGGACGGAAGCCCCCCACCCGCGCCCGCGTGTCTGGTCACAGCGCGCCGGCAGCGCCCAGGGGACCTGCGTCCTCAGCCAGCCGGTTATGTAACACCAGACTGCATCCAGAGCAGGCTTGCGAAGAGGAAATCACTGAGTTCATGACGCATCGATTCAAGCTGATAAAAGGAGGGGAGGGCAAGAAAATATTATGTCTTTCCAACGTTCGAGGTGCTGGCAGCGAGAATGAATTTAATCCGCAGAGCCCTAAAAAGCAAGGAGGGTCATTCTTGTTTTGTGGCTGAGCAGAGGCTCATTAGGGACTGGATAAATTACGGAGGGGAACATGGCTTACTGAGTGGCCCGACCAGGTTTTGAATTAGGGCCATTTTGATTACAGATACCAGGTTTCTATACCTGAGTCTGCCGTTAATTAGCTATGGGAGCGGGACCCACCCACTTAGCCGTGTGGGGTCCTGGTGTTCTTTGTTTGCAGAGAGGGGTTGATGGAGGTGACCCTGAAGGTTCATTTCAGCTCTCACATTCTGAGCCAAGCCTTTTTTTTTTTTTTTTTTTTTTTTTTTTTTTTTTAATGTGCCGTTGTTGTGTAGAAATAAATTGTTGGATAATCCCCCCCCACCCACCCCCGGCCGTGGAACCACGCATTTCTCATCAAGCAAGAGAGCACCAAGCATGCCAGAGGCCCTGCCAAAGGCTACCTGGCTTCCATCCTCTCCAAAATGATCTACAGGCTTAGGGCTGTGGTCTCTGAACAAACTTTCATGTTTTAAAGATCCTACCATGGGTGAAATACATCAAAGAGTCAGCCTTGCCTGCCCAAGATATGCCATTTATGTTGCAGAGAAAGGAATATTACAAACTAAGCATGTTTATCCTATGCTCATTAGGGTCCAGGAGAGAGAGATGCACATTTGTACATTCTCCAGGGTGAGTCCCTGAGGTTCCACTTAATGAGCTGGTGGGGTCATCTACCCCTTATTAAGCAAACTAGCTCTCAATCTGAACCTTCCCTCAAGAAGTTTTAGTTTGATTCCTCTCTGATATAAAGGGAGTGGACACTTTAGTCTTGTCTAGTCTGGTTACTGACTTACAACATGCTTCTGCTTCGTTGGAAACTTCAGCTCAGGAAATACTTTAAGGTTCCCCCTCCCCACCTCTTGTGGGGCTATGAAGCATCTCTTCCTCTCAATTTAACCGGAAATTTCAAAGTTTAAAAATGCCCACACTGGGAAGCACCGTAGACATTTTATGATACCATTCTCTTATTTTATGGCTGTCAATCAGGGCTGTTTGTTCACTAAGGACATTTCTCTAGAAACAATAAAAAGATGACTGAGCATCTTCTCCCAGACTTTGGATGGTACCTCACACGCATTGGCAGGAAGCTGCGAAGAAAGCTGACTCAGCGCAGAATCAGGGCAGCCACCAGAAAGTTAGGATTCAGCCTGTTTATCACATTCACCAGCTAAAAAAGTCAGGTCTAGGGCCAAAAATACATGAGCCCCTTTCCCAGAGCTCTTCCCCTAGAAAAATATCATGCCTTGAGAGCTACTCTGGTCTCATGGAAACACCATACCTCACATTACCTAAGAAGGCCCAAGCAACGTCCATCCCTAAAAAGATGATAAAATACCCATCAAGCCTCCTTAGTCAGAGGCAGCCACATTGCAGCCAGAGACCGAATCTGGCAGGGTTTCCAGACTTATAGTACACGCCAAGCATAATTTAATGTGAGTATGATAAACAGTGATGGATCACTGACAGTCTGCGATGCTGTCAGGGCAAGTGTTCCCCACCGTTCTGAAATTGCAGCAAGATACCGGGAGGCCAGCTCCATCCTCCGAATGCTGTCATCCCAGCCCAGAGAAAACTCCTATTCCTATTCACTTCAAAATAATAACAATAATAATCATTTCTCTTTATTTCTGGTCCCCTTCACCATTTTCTCTGTTAACTTAGAACCTCTGTGGTTTGTCTTTTATTTCATATCATCCAGAGAAGAAACTACGTAAAAATCAAGTTGGGCCAACAGGCAGTGATCCTTCCTCAGCTGAGGAATGTGCAGCCCCCGAGGGCTTGGACAGCAGAGGACAGGAGGGATTGTCATGAAGTCCCAGGATGAACTTGGCCCATGTTCCAGGAGCACTTTTTTTTTTTTTTTCTGATACAGAGTTTCCCTCTTGTCGCCCGGGCTCACCGCAACCTCTGCCTCCCAGGTTCAAGCGATTCTCCTGCCTCAGTCTCCCAAGTAGCTGGAATTACAGGCGCCCACCACCATGCCCAGCTAGTTTTTGTATTTTTAGTAGAGATGGGGTTTCACCATGTTGGCCAAGCTGGTCTCGAACCCCTGACCTCCGGTGATCTGCCCGCCTTGGCATCCCAAACTGCTGGGATTACAGGCGTGAGCCACCGCACCTGGCCCCAGGACCACATTTATAACTCACAGCTTTTGGGGGGTGGGGAGGGGAGAGATGACACAAAAATATTATGAAGTAGCAAGTAAATTTTGCATGGGCTTTTAGGATGAAACACAATATTCTAAAATGTTGTTTAATTTTTTAAACATTTTCTTTACATTTTAAACAAAATTTCTTGTTTGTACCTGGTTGCTTCAAGCTTTGGCCTCTAACCTCTTGGGGGCCCACATATGGAAAATATAAGATTAATATTATGATAGTTAATACTGAGTGTCAACTTGACTGAAGGATGCAAAGTATTGTTCCTGAGTGTGTCTGTGAGGGCGTTGCCAAAGGAGATTAACATTTGAGTCACTGGAATGGGAAAGGCAGACCCATCCTCAACCTAGGTGGGCACAATCTAATCAGCTGCCAGCAAGGCTAGAATATAAGCAGGCAGAAGAATGTGGGAAGACTAGACTGGCTTAGTTTTCTGGCCTACATCTTTCTCTCATGCTGGATACTTCTTGCCCTCGAACATCGAACTCCAAGTTCTTCAGCTTTGGGGCTGGAACTGGCTTCCTTTCTCCTCAGCTTGCAGATGGCCTACTGTGGGACCTCATCTTGTGATGGTGTGAGTCAATACTCCCTGATAAATTCCCCTTTATATATACAGCTATCCTATTAGTTCTGTCCCTATAGAGAACCCTGACTAATACAGATATTTAATCCTACCTATTTTTTGCCTTGGAAAGATAGTTACTACTACGACCACTTCTACTTCTACTACTAATTACTATTCTTACCACAATTACCACTACAAATTCTACCACTAAATTTCCTGTTAAATTGTCTGAGAGTCATACTACTACTACTACCGCTAATATGTGCTCCCTTTCTTTCCTTTTTTAAAAATTGAAAAGACCCCAGTCTCCAGGGAGACACGAGCACTGCTAGGTTCTGCAAAGCCTGAAAATACAGTGCTTTCCTTGACTTCCCGCCTAAAGAAATATCTATTTAAGAAGTACTAATGGCTAAAAATAATAAGAAATAATAACAACACAGAGTATTTGCTGACATAGTGGCCATAAGTGTTTGCAAGCTTGTGCAAACTCACCCCAGATGCCCCACGCTAACATTCGCAGGACATGCTGGGGCACATAGACGAGGCTGTACATGGCCAGTGGCCTTGGGATGGGGGTCCAGCTACCCCAGGCATCTCCTTTCTTCAATAAGGAATTCAGTAAGTATTTGTTGAATGAATGAATCATGTTCTTTTCCAGTTAAAAGCAGACTGAGAGCATCAAATCTATTGGAAACACCAGCAAGTGCCATCACAGAACCCAGAGGAGAAAATAGCAGACCCCTGTGTCATGAGTGTCACCTTCTGACCTCTATAGATAAAGGCTCCTTCATTTATAGAGGTCTGAATCCAGGCTTCTCCCTTCTTCTCCTCCTGCACCACTCTAGGAACCGAAGGGACCAATACCACACATGTGACCTATCTGTGGCACTCCAGGGGTGATACGGTTTGGCTCTGTGTTCCCACCCAAATCTCATCTCGAACTGTAATCCCCACATGTCCAGGGACGGGCCTGGTGGGAGGTGATCGGATCATGGAGGCAGTTTCCCCCATGCTGTTCTCATGATGGTGAGTGAGTTCTCATGAGCTCTGATGGTTTTATGAAGGGCTCTTCCCACTTCACTCACCGCTCTCTCTTTCCTGCCGCCATGTGAAGCAGGTACTTACTTCCCCTTCACCTTCCACCATGATGATAAGTTTCCTGAGGCCTCCCTGCCACACATAACTGTGAGTCAATTAAACCTCTTTCCTTTGTAAATTATACAGCCTTGGGCAGTTCTTTATAGCCATGTGAAAACAAACTAATACAAGGATCAAGATCTAATTTAGCCTATTTATGGCAATAAACCATTTGGACAGTTTTTCATTTATGAAAACAGGAAACTTCTCTTTGGTCTGATTAGTCCCAGATGTGAAGGAGTGTTTGTTTATGGAGGTCTGAATGTGACACTCATGACACAGGGGTCTGCTATTTTCTCCTCTGGGTTCTGTGAGGGCACTTGCTGGTGTTTCCAATAGATTTGATGCCCTCAGTCTGTTTTAACTGGAAAAGAACATTGTTCATTCATTCAACAAATAGTTACTGAATTCCTACCAGGTGGTATGCACTCTGCTAGGCACTGAGGATATAATGATGAACAACCACCGTCAGGTCCCCACCCACCACGGAACTTTCCATCTAGGGAGGAAGGCAGATAAACCAGCAAATGCAATGCAGCTCAACCAAGTGAAATAGAGCCCGATGCATGGCACCCAAGAGCAGATTTTAGGCCAGACCTTGGGAACTGGAAGAGACCTCAGGAGGAAGTGAAGGGGCCAAGCTGAGAGCTGAGGCAGACCCATCAGATGCTGATGATGGAGACAGGGTTGCAGGCAGGGGCAGCAGAAACTGGAAACCACTGGGTAATGCTGGACGGTGGAATATTGGGAAGGTAATGGAGAGAGATGAGCCTGGAGTTCCAGCAAGGGTGGCTGGGATACAGTAAAAAAAAAAAAAAAAAAAAAAGTAATAGGTCCTTGTCCCCAGTTCCTGGCATAGAGCTCCTGAAACTCTTGTGATACAGGTGAGAAGAACTATTTTTGTTATTTACAATAAGCCCCTTTATCTGAGTTTAATATGTTAATGAGGTGGCTGGTGGCTGGGGTCCCTAAATGGCTTCAGAATGGGGTCTGGTTGCCAGAGGAGCCAACAACAGGCTTTGCAGGTTGGCACTTTCAGCCCCACCTCCTGAGCTCCAGGGAACGGAGATGGGTGGGGGATTGAGTGAATCGCTCATGGCCAATGATTTAGTCAGTCAAGCCATGTAATGGAACCTCTGTAAAAACCATAAACAACAGAGTTCAGAGAGTGTCCAGGTTGGTGAACACACAGAGGTGCTGGGAGGGTGCCATGCCCTGAGAGGTCATGGAAGCTCTGCACCCCTCCCTCATCTCTGGCTCTAGGTGGCACTTCCATTTGGCTGTTCCTGAGTTGTATCCTTTATAATAAACAGGTAAATGTGAGTAAAGTGTTTCCCTGGGTTTTGTGAGCCACTCTAGCAAAATTTCAAGCCTGAGGAGGGAGTTGTGAGCAGCCTCTGACTTTGTAGCTGGTTGGTCAGGAGCATGGGTGGCTTAGACTTAGAATTGGCATCTGAAGCATGGTGGGGGGTTAGGGAGTAGGCAGTCTCATGGGACCAAGCCTTTTACCTGTGGGGCCTGTGCTAACTCCAGGTAGTTAGTGTCAGAGTTGAATTGAGTTATAGGACACCTAGTTGGTGTCCAGAGAGTTGGAGAATTGATTGGTGTGAGGAAAAATTTCACACCTTTGGTGTCAAAAGTACTGTGAGTAAAAACAATTCAGAGGTGGGAATTCAAATCTGCATTCCCAGTGACATCCCATCCCAGAGGAGCTGGCACATCACCACCTCAGGGTTGGTCCTCATCGTTTTTGGCTGAATAGGTCAGGCCCACTCTCCACTGTCAATATAACTTATGATCTGATGTAATTAGGGGCTGTCATATAGATGCACTCTCCTTTGCTGGGGGTGTGAGAATTTGTGTGATAAAACATAAAGCTGCTGGTAGCTGTTTTCCTGGCATCCAGTTTTCTCCTAATAAGATATAAGCGAGTGTACTAGTCTGTTTTCACGCTGCTGATAAAGACATACCCGAGATTGGGCAATTTACAAAAGAAAGAAGTTTAACGGATCCACAGTTCCACGTGGCTCAGGAGGCCTCACAATCATGGTGGAAGGTGAAAGGCACATCTTACATGGTGACAGACAAGAGAAGGGAGTTTGTGCAGGGAAACTCCCCTTTATAAAACCATCAGATCTCATGAGAACTATTCACTATCAAAAGAATAGCATGGGAAAGACCTGCCCCCATGATTCAATTATCTCCCACCCAGAGGCTCCTACAACACGTGGGAATTGTGGGCTACAATTCAAGAAGAGATTTGGGTAGGGACACAGCCAAACCATATAAGTGAGGCTCTGGCCTCCCAGCCCTATCCGAAGCTAGACCCAGGGGAGGGAGATATGTCAGCTACCCACCCTGGAATGGACCTCAGAGGAAGCAGAGCACCCAGACAGGGTCAGGTTGCTCCCATGTTCGCTTCTCGCTGCATTCTTACATTTTCATGAGCTCAACAACTTTTATTACCGATACAGTTTGGTTATTTGTTTCCTCCAAATCTCATGCTGAAATGGGATCCCTGATGTTGGAGGTGGGGCCTAGTGGGAGGTGTTTGGGTCATGGGGGTGGATCTGTCATGAATGGCTTTGTGTTGTCCTTATGGTGATGAGTGAGTTTTCTTAGAGATCTGATTGTTAAAGAGAGCCTGACACCTCCTGCTTTCTCTCTTCCTTTCTCTCTCATCATGTGATGCCAGCTACCCTTCACTTTCTGCCATGAGTGAAAGCTTTCTGAGGCTTCACCAGTGCAGAGGCTGAGGCTATGCTTGTACAGTCTGCAGAACCGTGAGCCCAACAGACCTCTTTTCTTTATAAATTATCTTACCTCAAGTGTTACTCTGTAGCAATACAAAAATGGACTAATACAATCACAGTATGTTTATGTATGTGTGTGATGGGAGCGGGGGGGGGGGGCGGGGAGAGAGAGAGGAGAGAGAGAGAGACTTTCTGTGTTGGGAATTATTGGGATGACAAGAATCCCCAGAGGCCTGAACATTCCTGCTTACCTATATCAGGTATGAGCCCAAGAAACAAAAGCAGAAAGCTGAAGATTAAAGAGAAAAAGTACAATTAATCAGAGCAGGATGGCATGCACGAAGCCATTATGTCATTCCTGGAGTCAGCGCTGTGGCCTGTCCCCTATCCCATGCTGGGGAAGCCATGATCAGGATTCTCTCTAAATTCAACTTTCTCACAGCCAGCACTCACTTATGAATGTTGATTCTCCTGTCCTTCCTTTCCTTCTGGCCTTCAACAAATATTTTTTGAGAATGTTCTACGCATCAGATACTATGTTAAGAGCTAGAGATAACCCCATACACAGCTGTGGGAGTTTCAGTGATGCAGCTACTGTGGAGAAGAGTCTGATAGTTCCTTAAAAGGTCAAACACAGAGTTGTCACACAATCTGGCAATTCCACTCCTAGATATACACCCAAGAGAAATAAAAACACATGTCCACATAAACATTTGTGCATGAATATTCATAGCAGCTTTATTTATAATAGTCAAATGGGAAAAAGTCAAATGTCCATCAACTGATGAATGAATGTATAAAGAAAATGTTGTATATAAACACACACATGAAATATTATTTATCAATAAAAAATATGAAGTATTGATGCATGCTACAACATGGATGAACCCTGAAAACATGTGACATGAAAGAAATTAGTCACAAAATACCCCATAATGTATGATTCAACTTATTTAAAAAGTGCAGAATAGGCAAATTTGTAGAAACATAAAGTAGATTAGTGGTTGCTTAGTCCTGGAGGAAGGGAGGGGAAATTGGGGGGTGATGACTAAGAGATATGGGGTTTCTTTTTGGGGCAATGGAAATGATCTAAAGTTGATTGTGGTGATAGTTGTTCAACTCTGTAAATATACTTGAAGCCACTGGATTTTAAATTTTAAGTGGGTGAAAAAATAACATTTTAAACATTCTAAGGTTAAAAGAAAGAGTAGCTTGGATTCTATCCCAGAATGCTTATTCTGTAGCAGTTCTCATTAGTTGCCCCTGTCGGGCACTTTCAGAAATATAGACTCCAGAGCTATACACCAGATCACTGGACTCAGAATACATAGATCTCTATACAGCTATATAGACCTACCTGTAGCTATATCAATCTAGCTAGCTAGAGAGACATATATGTATGTATTTATGTATATTTCCACAAGTGACTCTGATGCATTGGGATTGTTACACCTCTACCTATTTCCCTTATATTTTAAAAAAGAGTGCCCAAATAGCTGCCACTTTTGGAAGACCTGGAGGCAATAGGAATTTTTATTCTCCTTTCCCAATTTTATGCCCCCTGCCTCTCTTCAACACAACTGATATTCCACAAAGCTTACCACTGTTTTCTTCTTCACTATATTCCTTTTCTTAGATTTTCAAACTAGTTCTGAGGTATACAGTGATTCCTTGGAGAAAGAAGGAAGAGCAAATGGGCAGAGCAGTGCCTGAATCAGTCATGACTACAACAGCTTAGATTAAAATTTGAAATCTGAATTGTGTGTGTGTGTGTGTGTGTGTGTGTGTGTGTGTGTGTGTGTGTGTGTGTTGAGTATGGAACACAGCCCAATATCTATAATGAAAAACCTAGGATCTCGAGTAAATCTGTTTGTCCCATGATACACAGATCAATTCTAACCTTAGTCTTGGATACCACCAAAAGTTTAGATTCAGTTTGAAACTTTGATGATATTTTTCTTACCAATAGAGTAGAAAAAGACAGAGGTAAGGATAAAAAAGAAATGAGAATGTCAAGCAAAAATAGTTTACTTCCAGTTTCTTACTTCCATTGTTACTTCCATTTTAAAAGCTGTAAAAGCTATTGAGAAACCACAGGGTCAGGAGGATAGGAGAAAGTTAAGATAGACTTCTGTATGCAGTTGACCAAGAGAAGAGGACAATTGTAGGTAGCAATAAAAAAGGAAGTAAACTACAGGGAGAAAAAGGAGGGGGATTGGGGCCTGGACTAAAATGTGCTGCTGGAAAAATGTGTGTTGTCAAAACTGACATTAGAAAAAGTAGAAATCCCAAACAATTCAATTATCTTAGACACTCTCAAAACATTATCAAACCTCCCAGAACAGTTTGGGAACTAATTATTTTTAGGTGATTTTTTTCAAATCCTCAGGGATGTACTTCCTATTTCTCATAAAGAATCTAAGAACACAGAAAAATGCAGACCAATTTAGATTAACCCAATTTATTTTATTAAGTCAGAATAATTCTGTTAATGAATCCTGAAACATCTTCCTCTGATTCTCTATCTTTTCTTCCCTGTGCCCATTCCTTCTTTCCTTCTCACACACACAAATATAACTATCGACTGAAGTTAACTGGTAGCTCAAAAATTTTGATGAAAGTCCCACCAAACTACTAGAAAACTATATTTTTAACAGGTAGGAAAATAATTCGCTACACACAAAAACATCATCAGAGTTCAAAATAATATAACATGTTTAATAAGTCACATCAGAAATATTTATCTGTATATAGGAAAAGGCATGCAATTAAATTAAAAAACATTTCTTTTTTAAAAAGAAAGAGGAATGGAAGCATACTTCTCAAAAACATAAAGTTTTCCTCAAAGCAACAGGCAGCAGCATATTTAACAGTGCAAACTAGAGCCATGGTTACTAAAATCAGGTCCTAGAGTAATACGCAAACTATCATAATGATTAATTCACAGTATTCTGCAAGAAGTGGCTAATGCATTAATTCATAAAACTTAACTATCCTTCGAGAAAGAGGAAAAAGTTATAATTACTTGTGGGATATACAAATTACCCAAAATAAATCATGGACACTTTCAGAATGCATAGGAGAGAAAGTAAAGTGAATGGGTATGAACAAATGCATAAAAATACATCTAATTTTTATCATCTCAGCCCAAAATCTCCTTAAGCTGATAAGCAACTTCAGCAAAGTCTCAGGATACAAAATCAATGTGCAAAAATCGCAAAAATTCCTATACACCATTAACAAACAGAGAGCCAAATCATGAGTGAACTCCCATTCACAGTTGCTACAAAGAGAATAAAATACCTAGGAATCCAATTTACAAGGTATGTGAAGGACCTCTTCAAGAAGAACTACAAACCACTGCTCAGCGAAATAGAGGAGGACACAAACAAATGGAAGAACGTTCCATGCTCATGGATAGGAAGAATCAATATCATGAAAATGGCCATACTGCCCAAGGTAATTTATAGATTCAATGCCATCTTCATCAAACTACCAATGACTTTCTTCACAGAATTGGAAAAAAATTACTTTAAAGTTCATATGGAACCAAAAAAGAGCCCTCATTGCCCAGACAATCCTAAGGAAAAAGAACAAAGCTGGAGGCATCAGGCTACCTGACTTCAAGCTATACTACCAGGCTACAGTAACCAAAATAGCATGTTACTGGTACCAAAACAAAGATATAGACCAATGGAACAGAACAGAGCGCACAGAAATAACATCACACATCTACAACCATCTGATCTTTGACAAACCTGAAAAAGACAAGAAATGGGGAAAGAATTCTCTGTTTAATAAATGGTGCTGGGAAAACTGGCTAGTCATATGTAGAAAGCTGAAACTAGATCCCTTCCTTACATCTTATACAAAAATTAATTCAAGATGGATTAGAGACTTCAATGTTTGACCTAAAACCATAAAAACCCTAGAAGAAAACCTAGGCAATACCATTCAGGACATAGGCATGGGCAAGGACTTCACGACTAAAACACCAAAAACAATGGCAACAAAAGCCAAAATAGACAAATGGGATCTAATTAAACTAAAGAGCATCTGCACAGCAAAAGAAATTACCATCAGAGTGAATAGGCAACCTACAGAACGGGAGAAAATTTTTGCAATGTACCCATCTGACAAAGGGCTAATATTCAGAATCTACAAAGAACTTAAATTTACAAGAAAAAAACAAACAACCCCATCAAAATTGGGCGAAGGATATGAACAGACATTTCTCAAAAGAAGACATTTATGCAGCCAACAGACAAATGAAAAAACGCTCATCGTCACTGCTCGTCAGAGAAATGCAAATCAAAACCACAATGAGATACCATCTCACACCACTTAGAATGGCAATCATTAAAAAGTCAGGAAACAACATATGCTGGAGAAGATGTGGAGAAATAGGAATGCTTTTACACTTTTGGTGGGAGTGTAAACTAGTTCAACCACTGTGGAAGACAGTGTGGCAATTCCTTAAGGATCTAGAACTAGAAATACCACTTGACCCAGCGATCCCATTACGGGGTATATACCCAAAGGATTATAAATCATGCTACTCTAAAGGCACATGTAGACACGTTTATTGCGGCACTATTCACAATAGCAAAGACTTGAAACCAACCCAAATGTCCATCAATGATAGACTGGATTAAGCAAATGTGGCACATATACACCATGGAATACTATGCAGCCATAAAAAAGATAAGTTCATGTCCTTTGCAGGGACATGGATGAAGCTGGAAACCATCATTCTGGGCAAACTATCACAAAGACAGAAAACCAAACACCGCATGCTCTCACTCATAGGTGGGAATTGAACAATGAGAACACTTGGACACAGGCCAGGGAATATCACACCCCAGGGCCTGTCATGGTTGGGGGCCTGGGGGAGGGATAGCATTAGGAGAAATACCTAATGTAAATGACGATATAATGGGTGCAGCAAACTAACATGGCACATGTATACCTATGTAACAAACCTGCACGTTGTGCACATGTACCCTAGAACTTAAAGTATTTTAAAAAAAGTAAGACTCAATAAAAGAGAAAATACTAAAGTAAGTTATTGAATAATATCATTTCTAGAAAAGAAAAATATAAATAAAATACAGAATGAAATCAAAGAGTAGTAGAAATATAAGACTTTTTATCCAGGGTTCCCAAATAGAAAAAATATAAACTAATAAAACAAGTTTATTTGAAGTAGCGATTATTTATATTATCAAATTATATATACATGTATTATATAATGTGCAGTCATAGATATATATAAAAAAATTAATCCAAAAGTTCATCCAAAAATCCAAGAAACCCTAACACAAGAAAATTATTTTGAGTCCTTAAAAAAGTTATCCAAGTTTAACAAAGAAGGAAACAACAGACACTGGGCTCCATTTGAGGGTGGAGGATGGGAGGAGGGAGAGGAACAGAAAAGATACCTACTGGGTACTGGGCTTAATACCTGGATGATGAAATAATATGTACAACAAATCCCCATGACACGTGTTTAACTATGTAACAAAACTTCACATGTACTCACAAACCTAAAATAAAAGTTAAAAGAAAAAGTTTTCCAAATTTAAAAAACAAACAAAAAACACATCAATTTTTCACATATATCACCAATAATTTAACATACAAGAAATAAATCTCTCTTCATAATATCAAGAAAATCATAAAATATGTAGAAACAATGTTACATCAGAAGTACAGAAGACATATATGAATTTGTGATTCTAAGAATTAAATAAATGGAGAAGCTCATATTTCTGGATAGGAAGACTTAATAAGGATTTAAAGCATTTTAATAAAAGCCAAGGATTTTCTTTGTAATTTATTAAAATGATCTTGCACTATATAGAAAAAGAAATAATAAGTGAAAATAACCAAGAAAAACTGAAGGAAGGAAATAATGATATTGAATTAATCTGCTCCCCAAGCAAAATCTTACTATAAATTATAATAAATAAGTCAGCACGCCAGTATTGAAAGAACATACAGACAAATGAAACGGAATAGTATCTTATGGGTTTGTTATATATAAGATGTAAATAAATAACAAAGAAAGTATCTTAAAACCATTGGGAAGAAAAGTGTTATGCAACGGTTGTTAAAATTAGCTAAAATCAGGAAAGTCAGTCAGTTTGGCAGAAGCCACTAGTTGCTACCCAATATCTAGTCTCCCCTTCTTCCTTAGCAACAGAGTCTGAATTTCTTTAGGAATAGTAGTGCTGAGTTATATGATTCCATCTCCCAGCCTTTCTGGGTCTGGCTGTGGCCCTGAGAGTAATCCTAGGCAATGGGATATGAGTGGAAATGCACTGTGGGATTTTGAGAAAGATCCTTAAAGGGCACTGTCTCAGCCAGGAATGACCCTTTGGTTTCCCCGCCTTCCTCTCTCTTCACCTGGAATCTGGAAATTACAGCTGAGTTTCAATACCTATATAAGCCGTAAAGGACCTTAAGAAGACAGAGCACTAACTGGTACACACACGCACACACACACACACACCACATGAACATATGTATAACTGGAAAAAGAATTCCTATCTTTTGAATGGACATATACAAACAGACGTGAATTAATAAGAAAAGAAAAAATAATGAAATCTAAAACGGCTAAAATTTTGACCAAAGGGGAAACATAAATATTCATTCAAATATGAGATTTCAACTTATTTAGTAATCATGAAAATGCAAATTAAAACCACAGCGAGCTACCTTTTCATACTGTAGTAGTCTGTTCTCATGCTGCTAATAAAGACATACCCAAGATTGGGTAATTTATAAAGGAAAGAGGTTTAATTGATTCACAGTTCAGCATGGCTGGGGAGGCCTCACAATCATGGTGGAAGGTGAATGAGGAGCAAAGTCTTACATGGCGGCAGGCAAGAGAGCTTGTGCAGGGGAACTCCCACTTATAAAACCATCAGATCTTGCGAAACTTATTCACTACCACAAGAACAGTAGGGGGGAACCACCCCCATGATTCAATTCTCTCTACCTGGGCCTGCCCTTCACACGTGGGGATTAGCACAATTCAAGGTGAGACTTGTGTGGGGACACAGGCAAACCATATGACATACCATCAGACTGGTAAAAAAAAGTTTATCAATTTCAAGTGTTGATGAGAATGGTGATCTGGTAGGAATTAAATGGTAAAAACAATTTAAGAAATGTTTTAGCATTTTATAGTCATTTGGAGAAGCACATCACTTAAAACCCAGCATTTTCACCCTAAGAATATCTCTTGAACATATGCTTCAATGGACACATACAAATAGTTGTGGAAGCCTTATCTGTAATAGGTAATGCTAGAAACAACCAAAATCAATGGTAGAATAAATAAATAAATGTGGTATATTCTTAGAGTAGAATATTAAACAGCAGTGAAAATAATTTTTTACAAGCACCAATACAGATGAGTCTTAAAATTTCATGTTGATTGAAAATACCAAATCACAAAAGAATATATCCAGTGAATTCTGTGTATATAAAAGTCAAAAATATGCAAACCTAAACAATGTATATCACATGGATGGTAATACTATGCAGAAAGGTGAAATAATTGTATCTTCTTTTTACATTTCTTTTTTTAGCCACCAGAGATCCTACCATGGGTATGCATTGCCTATACAATAAGAAAAAGTGTTCTAATGAGTAGTTTTCTTTTTCAAGAGGAGGCCTTGGTAGTTCTATGCTTTCGTTCCCAAGGGTCCCGTTTCCTGCCCCTCATCCTGGAATTTCTACCAAGGTTTCTTATTCCCTCTTTCCCATTCTCCTTTTCATGAATTTTTTGTTGTTGTTGTTGTTGTTGTTTTGTTTTGTTTTTGAGACTGAGTCTTTGCTCTGTCACCCAGGCTGGAGTGCATTAGCATGATCTCAGCTCACTGCAAACTCTGCCTCCCAGATTCAAGCCATTCTCCTGCCTCACTCAGCCTCCCAAGTAGCTGGGATTACAGGTGCCCGCCACCATGCCCAGCTGATTTTTGTACTTTTAATAGAGACGGGATTTCACCATGTTGGCCAGGCTGGTCTGGAACCCCTGACCTCAGGTGATCTGCCCGCTTTGGCCTCCCAAAGTGCTGGGATTACAGGGGGGTGCCACCGCACCTAATGAAGTTTTGTTTCTTTTGGCCACCATCTGTGGCTCTGGGACTTAGTCTTAGTTTACATACCACCTAACTGGGATATAGCACCTAATGAAGTTTTGTTTCTTTTGGCCACCATCTGTGGCTCTGGGACTTAGTCTTAGTTTACATACCACCTAACTGGGAAATAACTGGGAAAGAGTGAGTTCATAAGGAGTGAAATCACTGGTTCCACTGATTTGGGGAATGGAGTAGAAATGGGTAAAGAAATATACTCCTGGCACAGAAGGATTGATGTTCACAGAGGTTAAGTTCGGGATAACACAGAATGCGTTCTGAAATCCATACATTTGAATTACAAGGGATTTCATGTAAAAGGAGAACAACAGCCTTTTCCAACTTTTTGGGTTGTATCAGAGTCTATTTTGCATATAAAAGCTTGTTTTAGTGCTTTAGAAGCAAGACATTTAGGATGCTGAAACTAATCTTGCTTTGAATCTTAATAGTTTCAGACTTCACTTACTACTGATACCCATTTGCGCCCGCTCATTATGAAAGTTGTTTCATTACACATGAAATAGGAATGCTTAGCCCTGCTACTGCATCGTTGATCTTGACATAGTTCTTGAGTGGCTTTCAAATATTTAAATATATGTTTAAGCTAAGCATATCTTAAGGAATTCCTTTAATTTTTTAGAATTTTTATCGCAGAAGTTAAAATTAAAGAAATTAGTGGGTATAAATCAGTGGTTCACACCAAGGTGATTTTGTTCCCCATGGGACATTTGGCAATGTCTGGAGACATTTTTCTTTGTCCCAACTGGGCCTCGGGTGGGCACCTAATGGGTGGAGGCCAGGGGTTCTGCTAAACATTTTACAACACACAGGACAGCCCCCTCAACAAAGAATTATTTAGTCCCAAATATCGGGAAGGCAGAGGGTGTGACTCCCTGGTGCAGACTAACAGTGAAGATAAAGCTGATTGATATTCAAGCCTTTGTATTGTTTTGAGTATAAAAGTCTTAGACAATCTGCATCAGCTTCATTGGTTCTTCCTCAGATGACAGCCTTCTTTCCTTGTGTAGTTAGCCAAATGGGTCAAAGCTATTTATGTTTCTCAGTAGTCAACGAGCACGTTACCTCGTAGAATGCCTTATTCGAAACTTTCGTTTTGTCCTCCACTACTTCATCTGTTGGCTCAGATGGTGACCAAATTTAGCTGCCTAACTCTCCAGGAGTCACAGAGCTAAAAGTGTTTCATTTTGTATTACTGAGGAAATCTAGTGCAAAGATGGAATGTGTATCAATGTCACAGTGATTAAGGATTTCATTTTTTCCTTCAAAATCTAAACATTTTTATTTTCTGAAGCAGTCTAGTTGTGTTAATTTTGGATAAATGAATGAAAAACATAATCAAAACTAACAAAAAATCAATGTCAGTATTGGTTCTCAGACTATAAAGGAACTAATAAGAGACCACAGTGGCTTCATAAAGATAGTTGCACTCAACTTAGCCTCACGATCAATTATTTTAATTAACTCTTTCAAGGCATCTGGCAGAATATTTCCCTCGATCTCAGTGAGTTGAATACTGCAGACCATGGAAAATATATCAGAAGGACATTAAAGTATCATCTTGTACAAAATCAGCCAACCTATGACCACTGGCTGGACAATAATAATAAATTATTGGCCACGTATTGTGGTTCATGACTATAATCCCAGCACTTTGGGAGGTTGAGGCAGGCAGACCACTTAAGCTCAGAAGTTCAAGACCAGCCTGGGCAATGTGGCAAGACCCCGTCTCTACAAAAAATACAAAAAAATTTTTAGCCAATTGTTGTGGCACACACTTATGGTCCTAGCTACTCAGGAGGCTGAGGCAGGAGGATCACTTGAGCCCAGGAGGATGAGGCTGCAGTGAGCTGTAATTGCACTCTGGCCTGGGTAACAGAGTGAGATTCAGTCTCAATATAATAAAATAAAAATAAAAACTATTATGCAAAAAATTAATGGGACAGCTTATTAAAATAATGCTGATCACCAGACACTGCCTTTAGAGGTTTGGATTAGTAAGTCATGGATGGGAGCCCAGAATATTTAACAAGCACCCCAGACGACTTGAAGTAGGTTGAGAAACTCTGGTTTAAGATGGTTTGCTTATAGTTCCTTGCTTACCCCATCAGTAAGTTATTAAGGGAATTTCTCTTTCATGCCTGTCTTTTAGTACAGAGATCATTATTAATGATTTAAAAGAAGTAACCTCGATTAACCCCTGCTGTGGAAATGGTTGGCCCCAGTGCCTGATCTCTTTTGCCAAGGCTAAATCAAATTAGATGTCACATGTGAAATGCTTTCTAAATTGTAAAGAGGAAAATAAGCCTATTTTCATGTACTCAGCAAATAGCTTATACGTTGCCTCTCACACAACAACATACCTAGTGGCATAATGAAGCTGAGAAAACCCACAGAATATCACAATGTGATTTTGCATTGTTCACTCTCATTTATCTCTTTAATTTTATGCCACTTAAGAAATATGGGAGGTACATGTGATATTTTGACACAAATATACAATGTGTAATGATCAAATCAGGGTAATTGGGATAGCCATTGCCTCAAACATTTATCTTTTCTTTGTGTTGGGAACAGTACAATTCTTCTCTTCTAGTTATTTTGGAATACACAATACATTGTTGTTAACTACGATTACTATACTATCGAATACTAGAACTTATTCCTTTTATCTAACTGTATTTGCAATACAGTTTGTAATACTTACATTTGATAGATTGATATTCAGAGTATACTAAAAACTTGTAGATTCAATAAAAGAAGACAAACAACCTGATAAAAATAGTGGGTAAAGTCCATCATCTGGTGAATGGACAATCAAGTGGTGGTATATCTATACAATGGAATACTTCTCAGCAATAACACGTAACAAACGAGTGATATACACAACTTGAATGATTCTCAAAACTTGGAAATCAGTTAACACAGAGAGACATAAAAGACTGCACGCATGCTATCATTCTATCTATGTCAACTATCATGCCAAAGCCTTTGTTCTAGGGGGTTGTTTGAAGATTTGGAAATGTGGAAAGGGACTATTTTTTTTGTCTTTTAAAAAATATCTTCTAACTATTCTTGTACCCACAAACAGATTTCTCTTCATCCTCTCCTTCTCCTTCCTTCCCCAGCCTCTGGTAACCGTCACTCTACTCTCTACCTCCATGAGATCCACTTTTTTAGCCCCCACATATGAGTGAGAACATGCAATATTTGTCTTCCTGTGTCTGGCTTATTTCACTTGACATAAAGATCTCCATTAAAGCTTAGAAAACAAGAAGGACCAGTAGACATGAACTGACAATGTCCAGTTGGATGAAAAGAGCCTCCGATTCAAAGAGGTTTTGAGTCCTGGCAGTCCATCCTGCAGAAGGCAGAGCAGGATTCTGCAGAAGACCCAGCAGAAATAGACAATCCTGCAGAGAGTGCACTGGCAGGTTTTCCAGGGAGACTCACACATTTGGACTTACAATCAGAAGGCTTGGGGGCCTGGCCTGGCTATCTGTGGTTTCACTTATAACTTGTGATATACCTGATCTTGGTCAAGATCCCCATTTTTGGCGATAAGGACAATTGCATTCACCTCAGATCATCACTGTGAGGACTGAAAGAGATAATGTGTGAAAAAGAAACCACTGCACAAGAAAGCACCTATTTCCTGCTG
Organism: Pongo abelii; assembly: GCF_028885655.2. Classification (NCBI taxonomy): domain Eukaryota; kingdom Metazoa; phylum Chordata; class Mammalia; order Primates; family Hominidae; genus Pongo; species Pongo abelii. The sequence goes on along the minus strand of NC_071999.2, from coordinate 103,279,668 downwards.
CTGGAGTTCTATATGCCAGCTCATACAATTGGGCAATGCTCACAAAAGATCCAGATGTCAAGTAGTGCCTAAAATCAATTTATTATTACACACCAGCACAGCCAACTGTGATGGGAGTTTGACAAATGGGTTGCTGAACATGAATACGAACAGGCAGTGCTAAAAGTCTAAATGTTGGCATTGAGGTCTTATTTAATTGATCTGGCCCATTTATCTGAGTTCTGCTCTACCCTCCAACACACACACATGTGTGCAAGCACGCACACACACACACGCACACAGAGAGGGGCAGGAAGAGAGAGCTTCAGTCTCATTCTCCCCAGCTAAGGTAGCTCTGCTTTTCCAATAGCATTCATTCTATTTCTGATGACTTGATTACCATCTTCTACCATCTTTTATCTTCACTGAGAGGTAGCTGAATCCTAAAATTTGCCAATAAAGACATGAAGGGAGATCACCTGCAGTCAACTCCCACCACCCCATCATCATAGCTGCCCTGGAAGAAGCGGGGCTTTTACAGGTGTTGCAAATCACACATTTATCTTGCCCAAGAGTGTGCTTAACCAGCGAGGGAAAGTTGGAGTTGAGAGTAGCACATAGCAGCAAACAGAGCAGATGAAGATTTCCACAGAAACCTTGGCTTTGCCAGTTAACAGCTATCTGTGGGACCTGCCTGGAAGGACGAGGCTCTTATCACCGAGTATTCTGCTACCTCAAAGCTACCCCACTATTACACGTGAAAAATAAAAATAAATTGCTTAATATGACTGTTGCATAATTGGAACAATGGAAAACATTGCCGTTTTTTGTTTTTGAGTCGGAGTCTCACTCTGTCGCCCGGGCTGGAGTTCAGTAGCGTGATCTTGACTCACTGCAGCCTCCGCCTCCCAGGTTGAAGTAATTCTCCTGCCTCGGTCTCCCAAGTAGCTGGGACCACAGGCGCGTGCCACCACGGCCGACTAATTTTTGTATTTTTAGTAGAAATGGGGCTTCGCCATGTTGGCCAGGTTGGTCTCGAACTTCTGACCTCAAGTGATCCACTGGCCTCGGCCTCCCAATGTGCTGGGATTACAGGTGTGAGCCACCATGCTGGGTCAACATTGCCTTTTTAATGTAGTCAAATAAGGGTAATGCAGATTGAGCACATCGAGTTTGTATGTTTTTTTCTAATTATGCTTTATTCCTACTTCAATTATTTTTTAAAAGTCAGGTTTATTGAAGTAGAAGTTGCATAACACAGAATTTATCATTTTAAGAGTTTAATTTCATAAACTTTGAGATGTGTATGCAGTTAGGAAACCACTACCACAATTAACATAGAGAATATTTCCTTCACCCCAAAATTTAAATGTGCTCCTTTGGAGTCAACCATTCCTAAACTCCCCAGCACTGAGAAATCACTGATATGATTCCTTACCCTATAGTTTTGCTTTGTGCAGAATGTCGTGTAAATGGACTCAATGCAGCGTGTAGTCTTTACATCTGTCTTTTTAAACTTAGTTTTATGCTTTTGAGACTCATCCACGTTGTTGCACGCATCAAGAGTTGGTTGCTTTTTATCACTGAGTAATAGTTCCTTGTATGAGTGTAAAGTAATATGTTTATCCACTCATCAGTTGATAGTTATTTCTTGGCAGTTCTGAATAAATTTTGCAGGTCGGCCTTTGTGTAGCCACATTTTTTTTGTGTGGCTAAATACTCAGGAGTGGCATTGCTGGGTTGTATGTTGTACATTAAGTGTAGGTTTAACTTTACAATAAACTGTTAAACCATTTTCTAAAGTTGCTGTGACATTTTGCATTCTGACCAGCAATGTGTGAGAGTTTCAGATGTGTTGCATCTTTTCTAGTCTTTTCTATTGTCAGCTTTTAATTTTTAAATGTTAGCCATTTTATTTTATTTTATTTTTTGAGAAGGAGTCTCACTCTGTCATCCAGAATGGAGCGCAGTGGCGTGATCTCGGCTCATCGCATCCCCTGCCTCCTGGGTTTAAGCAATTCTGCCTCAGCCTCCCGAGTAGCTGGGATTACAGGTGCCCGCACCATACCGGGCTAATTTTTTTAATTTTTAGTAGGGTTTCACCACGTTGGCCAGGCTAGTCTCAAACTCTGGACCTCAATGATCTGCCCACCTTGGCCTCCCAAAGCGCTGGGATTACAGGCATGAGCCATCACACCTGGCCTATTTTTAAATGTTAGCCATTTTAATAGGTTGTAGTGGTGCCTCATAGTGGCTTTAATTTGTATTAATAGTTTTTCGATGCCATTGAGCATCTTTTCATTGGTTTATATGCCTTTGGTATCTCTCTTCTTTTTTGTTTTAGTTTCTTTTCTTTCCTTTTTTCTTTTTTTTGAGACAGGATCTCCCTCTGTTGCCCAGACTGAATGCAGTGGTATGATCATGGCTCACTGAAGCCTTGACCTCCTGGGCTCAAGTGATCCTCCCATCTCAGCTTGCAGAGTAGCTGGGACTACCAGCATGCACCATGACACCTGGATAATATTTTTGTTTTGATTTTTGTAAACATGAGGACTCCCTATGTTGCCAGGCTGGTCTCAAACTCCTGGGCTCAAATGACCCTGCCATCTCAGCCTCCCAAAGTGCTGGGATTACAGGTGTGAGCCACTACACCCAGCCTGTATTTCTTCTTTTACGAAGTGCCTGCTCAAATCTTCTGGGTGTCCTTTAGTTGTATTGTTTTTCTTACTTTCAGTTCTTCATATATTCTTGATACACATTCTTTATCAGGTATGTATTTTAAAATTAAAATTATTTTCTCCCAGTCTTTGTCTTGTATTTTCATTTTCTTAACAGTATTTTCCAGAGCAGATGTTTTTAATTTTGATGAAGTGAAGTTATGCAATTTTTTGTTTTATGGTTTGTGCCTTTTGTGTCCTATCTAAAAATATATGTTCAAACCAAAGATTACAAAGATTTTTTCCTATGTTTTCTTCTAATGGATGTTTTATAGCTTAGCTCTTACACTTAGTCTGTGATTCATTTTGAGTTAATTCATATCTATAACATGATATATGGATTGAGATATATTTTTTATTTCTAGCTGAATATCTAATTTGAATGTAATTTGTTGAAAATTATCTTTTCCTCAATAAACTACCAAGACGCCCTTGTCAAAAATCAAGGGAAGTAGATGTCTGGTTCTCTTCCTGGACTGTCTATACTATTCCATTGATTTATGTCTATCCTCATGCCAATATAAGAGCATTTTGATCAGTACATCTTTCTGGTAAACTTTGAAACTACATAGTATGAATTCTCCACTAGGTTCTTTGCTTTTTCATATATATTTTAGAATGAACTTAGCAATTTCTACCAAAAAAATTCCTGCTGGGATGTTGATTGGTATTGTTAAATTTTGCAGCATCATTTTTACATTTTTACAAGATTGAAAAAAATTAAAAGAGTAATATTTTGTGGCATGTGAAAATTAGATAAAATTCAAATTGCAGTGTCCATTAATAAAGTTGTAGTGAAACATAGATAAACTTATTTGTTTATATATTGTCTATGGCTGTCTTCACACTGAAACATAGGGCTGAGTAGTTATAAAAGGGACTATATGATCTACAAAGCCTCAAATATTGATGATCTGGCCATTCTCAGTAAACTTTAGAGAGAAAGTTTACTGACCTCTGATGTAGATTATTGATTTGAGAGTCTTCTTGTTTTCTAATACGGGTATTTAATGCTATAAATTTGCCTCTGAGCACTGCTTTACCTGTGTCCCACACATTTTGATGTTGTGCTCTTATTTACTTAATTCAAAATATTTTCTATTTTCTTTGTGACTTCCTCTTTGGCCCATTTGTTATTTAAAAATGCATTGTTTTATTCTCAAATATTTGAGGACTTCCAGATACATTTTCATTATTGATTTCTAGGCTTAATTCCTTCTTTTTATCTCTTTTATTATTTGGCCTAGTGTTATCATACATTTTAGTTTTACATGTTATAAGCCTCACAATATAGTGTTGCTATTTTTACTTTATAACATTAATTATATTTTAATGTGAAGAAAGAAAAAGAAAGTATTTTACATTTACCTTCATTTCTAGCCTTCCTGGCATTCTTCATGTCTTTATAAATCTTTGTAGTTGCATTGTTCCTGATGAGAAAATACTGTCACTCTTATCTTTGTTTCTCTGTACTTAAAGTACAATTGTTTCATGAATACCTGGGCCACCAAGCAGGTGTCCCTTGGGTCTTTTTCCCTGCCCTCAATATTTCTTGTGAACATCTTATGGAAGCACATGAAAAAGAGATTGCAAGTGTATATGAATTACCCTTATATCTGGATCCCCTGGCTATACCTAACTTGTTTAGTTACCTATACTTGACCTTTAAACATGTACCATTTTAGGTTATTTCTTTATACCCACTTATATTCACCTCTTCCTCCCATACTCTGCTAAGATGAAGCCATTTATGTGTTTCATCTTACCTTGGAGGGACTTGTAACTCACTGGAACTCAATTTAATTGGTTGCTATGACACTTTACCTTTTTGATTGGCTCAAAAAAGTTTTTATTTTATAAATTTTTAAACTTTTTTCATTATTGGATTTGAAAGGACATCTTTTACAGATTTCTACATCCCAAGTGAAATCAGAACTCTAGCATTTATTTAAAACTGCCTTCAGAGACAGTTTAAAATCAACAGGAAAACTGAGTCTCTTGATCCCCCTTGCACATCTTTTTTAAATTACTTATGATATTCCCAGCTTCACCCATCTTAATCCCCCAACTTGGCTCTAAATGCCAGTTTGAAAAGCCAAGTTAACCTTCACAGAATTAAGATGTATAGTCTTTGAATATATTAAAGGATGTGTTACAGGCTCTCAAAGAAATTCTTAAAGAGGAGTACTAAAAACATGTGAAAATTAGAATGTGTTTTGTCCTCAAGTTAATTGCTTTGAAATGTAACACTTATTACATGTAAGAGATTTTTGATCTGTTCATTTAAAGGAATCAGTTCTATACCTTTTTGATAGAAGAATCATAGTAGTATTCTCCCGATTGCACAACATCAATAACTCTTTCTTTGACCAGCAAATAGACATTGAGTATCTTTTAGGGACTCCGTTAAATGAACTCAGGTATCAGAAGGACATTTCAACATGGCTTCTTTCACCCCAGAGAATAAGAAAATCTACTCTTAAACAGTATTGATTATAAGTGCAAATTCTAGAGAATAAGAATATTCAAAATTTAACAGTATTTATTATGAGTGCAAAGGAATTCAAAGAAGGGAAAGAGCATGCCCTGGAGAGGTAGGGAAAGCTTCAAGGAGCTTGAGATGAACCTGGAAAGATGGCTTGAATCAATATTAACAAAGGGAAGGAGAGGAGAGAGGCCTGCAAAAACACAGAGGCAGGGGCTTACGAATAGGCCAACCTGGCTGGTGTGGTGTTTGCATATTAGGGCATAGTGGGAAATGAAGACAGGTTTGGGTCAAATTGTAGAAGGCCTTTAAACGTGAGAAGAGGAGTTTAGACGTTCAATGTCTTAGAGAAGAGAAAGTGATTGTAGACTTTGGAGCAGAAGAAATGCCATGATAAAATATATATTTTAGGAAATTTTAACTAAAAATAACACTTGGGGGTTTTAGAGCAGGAATTGTAGAAGAGTCTATTTTAGCAATACAGGTATGAGAATCTGAAATTGAATAATGTGCAAATTGCTCTAGGCTTCCATATTTTTATATTGATATTATTTTCCCCAGAATTTCTATGATATTTATCCCTACCATTTGTTTGTCAGTTATTTACTATCTGCATAGTAGTCATCCTATTTTGGCATTTCACATACCTCCTTCACTAAATTACTTGCTGGGACCATATTGTATATTTAAACTTTTTAATGCACGAGTAAATTCCTAAAATTGTTTGCCCACAGTTGGAAAAAAAGAAAAATGAGCAAGATTATTGATATTAAGTACATTACAGAATTTTATTTAAAAATCTTAATAAGAAATGTAGAAGATAGAAGAGATAAACCTAGGAGATTAAATGAATAATGATATACTTAGAAAATGATTTCTTGTGGTGATAGGGAAAGTTGGTGAGTTAAGTTTTAGCTGTGTAAGATTTAAGGATATCCAACTAGAAATATTATGTCAGCTTTTGAAAACAATGCAAGTGAGAACTCATCCATATTTTTACCTATCACTTATCATAATCTCTTCTTATGACATTATCTTATTATGACATCATTGATCACCTACTCTGCTTCAAACAATTGTGAATTTTATCTCTGTAAATATGGTAAATGTAGGATCTATATCTAATTTATCTTTGATTTCCTCAAAATACTTAGCATAGTTTTACATTATAGGTTATCAATATACATTTGTTATATCAATGAGGATATTGACAAGTATTTACAAGTGTTTCTCAACCTCAGCAGTACTGACATTTTAGACTGAGTAGTTCTCGATTCTGAGGGCTGTCCTACTTACTATAAGATGCTTAGCACCATCTCTGGCCTCTGTCCACCAAATGCCAGTAGTATTCTCATCCCCCAAGTTGTGACAATTAAGAGTATCCCGACATTGTCAGATGTCCCCTGGGGAGGAGGTGGCACAACATCAGCCCTGGTTGGAAAACCACTGGTTTAGATAGATGTAGGATCAGGATATCAATATTTGGATGTCATTTGATTACAGATTATACTTTAAGTCTCAGTTCCATAACAAAAGGGAACATAGAAAAGAAATAGCTGATGGCTAAGAACAAGCTTTGGATAACGAGCATAAAATTGCAGGGGAGTGGGTAACTAACAAGGGAGTTTCCAAACTAGTTACTAATTCCATAATTCTCTTATTCTTGGTACATAGTATCAGCTCAGCAGTGTCCAATAGAAGCAGTGTGAATCACAAGTGTAACTTTAAATTTTCTAGTAGCCATAATAAACAAAAAGAACCAGATAAAATTAATTTTAATAATACACACTATTTAATCCCATATATCCAAAGCATTACCATTTTAATATGTAATGAATATAAAATGTTAATGAGATATTTACATTCTCTCTTGCATGAAGTCCTTGAAATGGGTGTGTATTTTACACTTATTTCCATTTGGTCTATTCATTTTAAGTGCTCAACAGCCACATGTGCTAGTGTCTACCATATTGGATAGAGTAGGACAATTTAATCGATTTAAATAAATGTTTTCTTGTCCCTTTAATTAACATCATTATCATTTTCATAAAGGGAGCTACAATGCCTACTGACATGTCTGAAGTGTTTGCAAATTTACTTTTTACTTTATAAACAGTAAGTCACTTTTTGGGTGTGGAGTTCCATGAGTTTTAATAAATGCATGGAGTCAGGTAATCATTACCACAATCAGGATATAGAAAATTCTCACCTCCCAAAACTCTTTTGTGCTGCTCTTTTGTAATCAACTTCTCCTCCTATACCTAGTCCCAATATTTTTATTTTTGGGGAGTAAGATTCTCTCCTTTATCAAAAACAAATTTCAGGAAAAAAAGATAGACGGCAAACAGAAAGACAGTTAAGGAAGATGCAACCCTTGACATTTGAGAGTATATTCCTTTCAAAAGCTCATTTGCAATTATAGCTCTGCTTGACTTGAAGTCACACAAGCCCACTCAGAGAAGGGGACATGTGCTTCCCCTTCCCCCACATTCATCTGTCATTCCTCTGCAGGTTACAAGAATAGGAAGGCCTCTCCCGGAATACTCCCTATGACAGATGGTAAAATTACGCCAGGAGAGACCCAGAAGAGAGATGCAGGCAAGAACTACACAGGTGGGAGCCTTTCCACAGAAACAAGAGTCTAAAGAAGGCCCCCATCAGATGCTAAACAATTCTTATGCTTCACTTTCTGGGTCCTCAAATTTCTCTCTTTCATGGCTTCTTTGCTCTCTTAAGGAGAGACACCTGGGAACAATAGCCTTCTAATGCACGTGCAGTTCCTGCAGTGGACGGGCCTGGATTGCTGACCTTATTAAAGTGTAGGTGACTTGGGTTGTGCCAAACACCGTGAGGGCAGGTGTCCTTGGGCCAACTGACAGCAGTGGCTCTGGCTTTGCTGTGACTCTCAGCATTTCCATTCTGTTAAAAAAACCTAGGAAGCAGATGGGAAGAGGCATGTGGAGGCACCTCCCTCACATATATGTCACCATTGGCACCCAGGTTGGGAAGAGGAAGGTCGCCTGTTTGCTTGATGCTGTTCCAGGAGCACATTCCTACTATGCTGCCCTTAGAATCATGCTTTTTCTACTTTAAGTTTTACAGAAATAGACTTCAGCAAGTCACTCACACACCTGCCAACACACATGCAGACATACAATACACACAGGCAAGCACTTTACCCTTAGTTCATGTTCTTGAATACTTGTCTTTGCATTGTGCAAATGTAACAACACAATTATGTTCTTCAGGATGAAGGTCTGTTCCTGGACCTCTCCTTAGTATTCTCTATGCTTTATCTACTTCTAATATCTCTTTTTATCCCCCACCCACCCTTACATAAATATAAAGCTTAAAAAACATCAAGAGATTGCAAGAACATAAAGGAACGCACTGACCTAAAGATATATGCACTAACTGGGCAAGTACTTTGAGTAACTATTTTGTAAAACTTAATGTAGAAAAACAATTACATAAAAGCAAGAATGTCCTTTTGACCTCACATCTTATTCCTCCCACAATCTCCCAGCAAGATACGTATACTGGAAAATCGGGACCATCCCAAAACCTGCATGTCTGCAACAGATGACTATTGATTAGTTTATCCAAGTCATTTCAAGTTTACCACACAGTTCGACTACATCAAGGATCCTCATTGGCATATTTGGAAGGGAAAATGTCCTGTTTGTTGGAGCTTGCTAGGCAAAGAAGAAAAAGGGAAGTAGTGGCAGAGGCAGTGCCATATGTTCACAAATTCTTGTTTCGTTTTCTTCCTGGGAAAGTGGGAAGATTACCTTTTTCCAGTCCCCACTGCCAATTGGATTCTGGCTAATGAGATATGAACTGGAAGTGTTACATGTAACTCCCAGATCTAGTGCCTAAAACCACCCACTCAAACCACCATACACTCTCCTTGTGGGTTAACTTGACACAGGACATCCCATGAGGACTCAAGAACCCCGGGATAGTGTGGCCACTGAATGGGAGAAGCCCGGGTCCCTGCGTGAGTGTGGAGCGGAGCCTCTACCCCCAATTCATTAAACCACATTGGACTGTGAGGTGAGCAAGAAATAAAACTATTCGAGTCACTGAGCTTCTACAGTTGTCTGTAATCCATAGCATTTTTCATTTCTTGATCAACACAGGCACCAACCACCTGACTGTCAACTTTCTTTATCTCTGGCCTCAAGGTAATTAATTGTACCAGGTACTCCTTTGGGTTGGATGTAGCTGTAAGAGGTATGATGCTTATCACTTTATGGCGACCAAGAATGATCAAGTGTCCTGTTTGATTTGACTACTGTCTACTATCCAACTTTTATTTGCTTGGTTTGCCTATAGAAAAAATCATTAAGGACAAATTGGGTCTCCTGACATCACTGAGGCAAGCACCAGTTAGATACTTATTGAAGCCTGATTGGTGGTATGCTGGTAAATGTTAAACAACTGGTTCTCTTGGAAAAACTATATGCATATGTATTAAGTACATACATTTATTAATTTTACTGATATCAAGAATATGCAGCACACAATTCACAAGTAATAATAAAAGGTACAATATTTTTATAATAAATTTATACAGCCAGTTGTCTTTCGCAGAATGCTTTCATTGATTTTTGCCAATTCTTGCATCTACGGCCAAACTACTATTGCAATTCAACCATGATTTGACACATAGAGTTGCATCCCAATTTGCCAACTCTTTTTCTAACACATTTATCGTCATTATATCTGATATATGGTCTACCGTTAAACTATTTGTCACCTTCAAACAAATTATATTCATTAAACTGAAACTTCTTTCAACTTTGGCACTACATATATTAGAATTTCACTCGTGAATTACATGAGCAACTGTTTTGCTGAATTAGTTAATAGTTTTTGAATACCAGAAGAATATTTTTCCAAGTTTGTATGCTAGTCACAGTGTAATGGCTATCCACATGACCCCTTTTTTATGTTTAACTTGTATTATTAACATATTTTTCCATCAGTATTTTAAGTCTAGTTGAGAGATTGGCAAATGTTTTCTGTAAAGAGATGAATATAAAACATTTTAGGATTTGCGGGCCACATAGTTTCTCTCGCCACTACCCAGCTCAGCCATTGTAGTTCAACGGCAGCCATAGACAAAACAGAAACAAGTGGGCATGGTTGTTCTTTAATAAAACTTTAGAGAAAAAGACTGTAGGCTCAATTTGGCCCACTGATTTTGGTTTGCCAAACCTTGTCTAGATAATCAAAAAAACTATAAATCCAGCCTTGATTTGTAGGGTTTGTCAGTTTGTGCGGTGCAAATACTCCCACTATGGTCAGTGCCAGGCTGATGTGAGTTGGGAAGACGTGCACTAGCGCGGTCTCATGTGCTATTTCCACCATTCATATGCAGTAGGAAGAACTGCAAGAGCATAGATGACACTACAATGTAATAAAATAATTAGGAAGTAACCTCATGTATTTATCACCTGTGTTTTTAACGTAATTTAATTGTAATACTATGTAATTTAATTGTAAGACTATATAATTTGCTTTTAATAATGACTGCATTTCTGAGATCATGACACTGCACTCCAGCATGGGTGACAGAGCAAGACCCTATCTAAATAAATAAATAAACAAATAAAGGCTGCGTTTAACAACTTGCTTACAAAATTCTTGAAATTTTTCATTTTATTATTATTATAATAATTACTTTAAGTTCTGGGATACATATACAGAATGTGCAGGTTCGTTAAATAGGTATACATGTGCCATGGTAGTTTGCTGCACCTATCAACCCATCATCTAGGTTTTAAGCCCTGCATGCATTAGGTATTTGTCCTAATGCTCTCCTTTCCCTTGCCCCTACCCCCCAACAGGCCTATTTTTATTTTTTATCAATACATAGTTATACACATTTATGGTATACTTGTGATATTTTGATACATGCATACAATGTGTAATGATCAAGTCAGAGTAATTAAGTCATCCATTACTTTTCACATTTATCATTTCTTTGTGTTGGAAATGTTCAAAATCTTCTCTTTTAGCTATTTTGAAATATACAATAAATTATTGTCAACTATTATCATCCTACTGTGCTACAGAACACTAGAACTTATTCCTTCTTTCTAACTATATCTTTGTACCCATTAACCAACCTCTCTTCATCCTCCTCCTCCCTACCCTTCCCAGCCTCTTGTAGCCATCATTCTAGTTTATGAGATCAACTTTTTTAGCTCCCACATATGAGTGAGAACATGCAGTAAAATTTTTGAAAATTTATTAATCGGGTCTCACAAGACTACATAATCTTGTTCTACTACATCACTTGATCCTAAACAGTTTCTCTTCTCCATGGCTGTTGCATCAGAGTAGAAGCATATCTTTCTTTCTTTCTTTTCTCCAAAAGCATGGTTAGAGTAATTAGAAAGTAAATATTATTGAATCAGTTATTTTGCTCCAAAGATAAGTTTGTCAACACTTAAAACTCAAAGCATCCATCAATCCTTATTCATATGTTCAAAGTTATTACAGATTCATTACATACTTTAAAGCAAAACATGTTCAATATTTTCCTTACACATACTTTGACTATAATTCATCCTTATTTAAGGGTAGATATGATAGATTATGATGTTTGAAAAAGTCTTATACACAACCTTTTACCCTTTTTAAACATCCAGTCCAAGTTTAGATAATCAAAGCCTCAAATGTAAATAAACTGCAGGAAAAGGGATCTTTTAATAGAAAGTCTATGCATGAAGTAACCTGGTTTAATGAAAAGGATGCTGTCATGATTTGATTCTGTGTCCTCACCCAAATCTCATGTTCAATTGTAATCCCCACGGTTGGAGTTGGGGCCTGGTGGGAGGTTATTGGATCATGGGGGTGGTTTCTCATGGTTTAACATCATCTCCCTTGGTGCTGTTATCACAATAGTGAGTTCTCATGAGATCTGATGGTTTAAAAGTGTGTGGCACCTCCCCACTCACTTGCTTCCTCCTGTTCCCACCACGTAAGATGCCTGCTCCCACTTTGCCTTCTGCCATGAGTAAAAAAGCTCCCTGAGGCCTCCCCAGAAGCAGACGCCACCATGCTCCCTGTACAGCCTGCAGAACTGTGAGCCAATGAAACCTCTTTTCTTATAAATTACCCTGCTCAGGTTATTTCTTTATAGCAGTGTGAGAACTAATACAGATGCCAACTTTAGCATTTGAGAAATGTAGATTCAAAATCCTGCTTTGACACCTGTAACTTACCTAACCTCTTTAAGCCTCAGTTTCCTATTCTGCAAAATATGTCATAAAGTTGTCAGGAGGCTTAAATCAGAAAAAAAAAATGTGAAATACTTACCACAATGTTCAGCTCATATAAAGCACTTGGTAAATACAAACTATTATTATTATTCACTGAAATTTTCATATTACTGCATTAAATTTTCTAATAATGAAGCTGGTGATGTTAATAGTGATTTAAATGCTATACTTAGTCACAATTTTAACAGTTCCATATTGGGACTGAGGACCCAGTATTTCGGATACATATATCCTCTTTGCCATATATCAGGTACTAGCAGTTGTGGTATATAATCAAAATTTCTCAGATCTGCAAGGTTGAAATGGCAGTTACCAATTATCCATGTGGTAAACTAAGCTTCTACAAACTTTCAAAATAGATACAACCATCCAAAAATGGCCTGCTACCACTTGAAAATAACCTGGTGGCCTACTATCTCAGTGATTTTCCCACCTTACTTGGTAAAGCTATGTAAGAAGGCTAACCATAGCTGCATAGATGCACTTGGTGAAGGTTAGCTTTACCTCCTCCTGTTGTGTCTCAGGGATGGGTAGTGTTAGATTTGACCATGATGTTAAGATTAAAGCTTCATCCTAGACTATTTATACAAATACTCAAATAATTGTTTGGGAAGATCTCTTATTAACTTCAGTTGGAAGTGAAATACAGCGCCATCAAACACGCTTGAGAGTTCCAACCCAGTATGTAAGGAGCAAGGAAGCATATTTTGGTATTGTCATGTATTGGTTTCTTTTTTTTGAGATGGAGTCTCACTGTGTCGCCCAGGCTGGAGTGCAGTGGCGCGATCTCGGCTCACTGCAAGCTCCGCCTCCCAGGCCATTCTCCTGTCTCAGCCTCCAGGCATGCACCATCATGCCTGGCTAATTTTTTTGTATTTTTAGTAGAGATGGGGTTTCACCGTGTTAGCCAGGATGGTCTCGAGCTCCTGACCTCGTAATCCGCCCGCCTTGGCCTCCCAAAGGCTAGGATTACAGGCGTGAGCCACCGCACCCAGCATGTATTGGTTTCTTTATCTCCTACAGCTTTTAATGGTGATGGCAAAACCACATTAAAAATTTGATTCACTGTTTCACTTTCAATTTTCCCAAGTTCCTACGGAAATGACCCAAAGTATAGCTTTTATTAACATTTATCAAAACTTAGACGCTCATGTCAGTAATCAAAACTCACATTCTAGACCACCTAAGAGTTGCTGATGACATCAATCCCATGTCATCAAATGATGATAAATAAACTTGGTACATTTGGTGAAAGTATTTTCTTCATCAGACTCAGCACATACATTTAAAAATAACTATGTGCTCATTTGCTTTGATTTTTTCAAATAGGAGAAATAAAACAGTCACCAGTCCTAATACTGGTCAAACAGCTTCCTGAAGAAATGAAAAAGTAACTTCTATTCTTTTTGTTTCTGTTCTTATTTCCTTTTTTCTTTCAAGGAATACAGACCTAAATGTGACTTCTATATTTTGATACCAGATACCTTACAGCAATTTGCCATTCTTGAGCTAAGCTGTATTTTGCTCTCTTTATCTTTTAATTCTCCAATTTCAAGCACATAGGAAAGCCCTTAATATTTTCTTGCCCAGGGAATTGTCGAAGAGCCGAACAAAAAGCGCTAGGCTCTTCCTGCCTTTTGTGAAAGCCTAAATACAGGGAAGAGATTATGCTGGGCTTCCCAGAGAACAGGCGGGAGGGACGGCTCTTTGATGGAATATCTGTGAGGTAAGAAGGGGAAATATTCTTTAGCAGTGGGCATTGTGAGACATTAACAGAAACGTTTAGCGTGCCCAAAAACTGGTTTGGTAGCCTTGGGAAGAGAAGCAGTTTTCATAACTTCAGCGATCAGGAAGTTGCAGCAAGAGCTCCTTGAGTCACAGGGGCTCCTAATGAAGGCAGTGCAGTGGCAAACAGAGAAGAAAACTTGGTAAGCAGTGGAACTCTCTGCAGAACAACTCTCTTCCTACTTCCACAGGTAGATAAAGTCTTACCTGGGCAAAGAATAGATATGAGAGAGAAAGAGAGAGAGAGAGAGAGAGAAGTTTTTCCTTCCTTTTTAAGGATGAAAAGATTTGAATATATAAATATATTATTTCTCTTTCTCTCTATATATTTTTTCAAGACACCTTATTTGAGCTCCACATATTGGATGCACACAAACATCTAAAAGAATAACGAAACAAACAAAAATATCATACTGGAAAAAAATTCCATAGTTCAAAAAAAGTGATGCATCTGAATTACCGGAGGAAACGTTCTGCGAAGAGACAGATCACGCACCAAGCTGACTTCAGCAGAAAACTGTTTTTAAAATGTAATTTATATTCTCAATGGATTCCATAAGGTATTATATAAATGAAAAAGGAACAATTTGAGAACAAGAAAGAATACTTTCAGAGAGAAACTGTTAGACTAAAAATGGCAAATAGAGTGGAGGCCTTAAAGAACAGAATGAATAGTAAATCAAGAAATTAGATAAACAGCTTGTGAAATTCTCCACAGCTCAGAGTGCGAAAAAAAAACCCGTAAGTAATGACTATAAAAAATATAAAAGCAAAAAGAATAGATCCAAGAGATGTAATATAAATAAAATAGGAAAGTTCTCTTCATCTATTTTCCCACAGAAAAACAGTAACAAAAAAAGGTGTTTGTATGCATCTGTGTGTATGTTGGGGAGCATGAGGGTTGGCAGGAAAGGAAGGAGAGGCTGACCACAGGTGGAGTATCAGGTGATCCGCAACAAGCAGAAACTGTATTTTAAACCTTTTATTGTGTTTTCAGAATTATTGCACATTTAAATTGTATCCCAAAATATATCCAAGTTTTTATTTTTTAATTTAATTTTCTCTTTTTTTTTTGAGATGGAGTCTCACTCTGTCGCCCAGGCTGGAGTGCAGTGGTGCCATCTTGGCTCACTGCAACCTCCTCTGCCTCCCAGGTTCTAGCAATTCTCCTGACTCAGCCTCCTGAGTAGCTGGGATTACAGATGTGCATCACCACACCCAGCTAATTTTTGTATTTTTGTAGAGACAGAGTTTCATCATGTTGGCCAGGTTGGTCTTGAACTCAGGTGATCCAACCACCTCAGCCTTCCAAAGTGCTAGGAATACAAAGTGCTAGGATTATAGGTGGGGTGAGCCACTATACCCAACCCAAGTTTTTAATTTAACATCATGGGAAAAAAAATGTATTTCACAGAGCATTCTACTACTTGCATAAGTTGCTGAAAAGTGCTAAAAATTGGATCAACATTTAAATATATATTATTATACATAACAAATAAATGACTACCCAAAAAGTTAAGGAAACATGGAAGTCACTTTTGTTTTGAGAGTTTGGCAATCCCAATGTACTATAATCTTTGATGGTCTTCTCAGTGGGCAGAGACTGCACAGAAATCCAATGGCCTGTACAAGATAGAGCATGCTACAAGAAATGCTCTGCAGTCCAACTCCCTGCACCCCTTATCACACACCCCCCAAAAAATAACTGCTGAGATTCCAAGTGGTCATGTACTCAAGGGTGTGGGCAAACCAAAGTAGTAAACCTCAAGGGGAGTTTCCTGCTAGTTTTGAATTATTTGGTTACACAGGTAATGTAAAGCCTGGAATTTGGTTTAAGGCAATTATAGAATTACAGGGACCACAAGTGCCTTGGAGAAGCAAAATTAAACACTGTATAGAGGGAAGTACCTCCACTATATGTCTCAACTAATTTCTGCAAATAATTTTCCACATGCAATGTAGCACACAGCCAAAGATACAACCAAACACCCAATGAAATTAGTCTTCATGAGTAAAACCAGAAAAATAGAAAATAACAAAATACCCTAAAATACTTCATATATTGGCACTGTTAGACACAGACTGTAAAACAACTGGGCTATGTATAAAGAAACACTAGATAAGCTTAAATATATCTGCAGAAACACAAAACCATTTTTAAAAATGCAACATTGCATGTTTGAAAAATAATCAGATAAAAGTTTTATAAATTAAAAAGAAATTAACCTAGTTTTTTTTTTTTTTTTAAAGATGGCTTTAACAACAAATTAGACACCCTAAAAGAGAGAATTCCTAAACTGGAAGATAAGTTAGAATAAATTAAATACACACAAAACAAAACTAGGGGTAATAGAGAAGAGAGAATAAGAGTCAGAAGATAAAGTGAGAATATTTTAAATGTATAGAACCAGAATTCAAGAAAGAAAAAAAAGTTGAATGGGACAGAAGCTATATTTGAAGAACCACCAATGGCAGATTAGACAGTGAAGAAAAAATTGATGAATAGGTCAACAGAAATATCAAAACTGAAGTCATAGAGAGAAGAAACACTTGAAGTTACCTAAAGGAGCATTCATGATATGGGGCAGAACAATAACATGTAAGATCTTTGGAATCATAGCCCCAGGAGAAAAGGATAGAATAAATCAGACTAAGTCAATATTTAAAGAGATGATAGCTAAGAGTATTCCAAAGATGACAAACGGCACCAGTGCACAGATCCCACAAACCCAATGAATCCAAAGCAAGATATGTAAAAAGAAATCTACACCTAGATGCATTATGGAGAAACTGCAGAAAATCAAAGACAAAGAGAAAATCTTAAATGCAGACAGAGAATAAAGATAGATTACCTTCAAAGAAACAACAGTAACGCTGACAGTTGACTTCTCAACATAAATAACAGAATACAGAGGTTTGTGGAGTGATATCTTCAACATATGTAAAGAAAATAACTTGCAAGTGGAATTTTATACTCATTAAAATATCTTTTAAGACTAAGGTGAAATAAAGATATTTCAGTCAAATGAATCTTGGGAGAAAATATGTCCATAAGAGGTAAGTCCACACTGCAGATTTACTACCTAAGGGGGAAATGGACCAGGTCTAAGAAGCAGGCCTGCTTCTGAGTGACCCAGGTAAGGTTAGAGAGGGCAGAGAGGCTAAAGCATAGGGGTAAGGTGGAAAGCTGAAAAGTACTAAACATTGGATCAACATTTAAATATATATTATTATACATAACAAATAAATGACTACCCAAAAAGTTAAGGAAACCTGGAAGTCACTTTTGTTTTGAGAGCTACATAACAAAGTCCTGATGAGAAGAAAGGGTTGCTTTAGCTTTTTAAAGTATACCTTCCTCGTTTCCATTACTACCAGCCTGAAATGGTTGTAAACACTCCCACATAAATTTCAAGCCTAATAATGGACAAAACAAGACACAGTGTAAGACAAGTAAGGACCATCCCATCTAACTTTCTTCCCAGGAAACCGTGCCCCCCATTATCTGAGCTGGCTACTTCATGATCAAGAATAAAATGTTAGGGAAACGGGATGGAGAGAGTGATGCCAAGTCTATTCCCAAATATTTAAGATTATTACTTTTTAAAATAACTGGTATTGAGAATGCTGTCAGGACAATTCAGTCATGAGAGGGAGCTAGTAAGATTTAAAATATAAACTCTTAATGATATCTTAACGAATCCAACAATTCCACAACTAAACAGCATTTTGTTGAGCTCAGAGGCTCTCAGGAGAAGCCTTGAGAGCCGTTGACTAAATAAATCCCCATTGCTACTGAGCTGGTGCCTGAGTTGCCCAAACAAGAAGCTGCTCAGGCTAAGTGCTGTCACCTCCACCCACGATTTTGATTGGGGCACATGCCTGAAGACACTATTGCTTGTTCTGTCCATGGGATTTCTAACTGCTGTGTGTAGATATGTATATCTATTTATAAATGTGTGTTTATATATGCATACACATATACATATAAACTCTTAACAGCTAAAAGGGCCTTAAAACATAATCTTGCCTCCTTCACAAAATCTAAAATATCCCCAAAGTAATAAAATTGGTAATATCTGAGTGATAGAATTATAGATGGTTACATTATTAATTTTATGAAATGTTAGGTTACATTAGTAATGGTAAGATTTAAGATTGAATAAATAAAGCAATATGATTCTTTCACAGAAATCTCTATAATTGCTAATAAATAATTCTTACAATTTATAGTTTTATACATAAGTGTACACATAAAAATTTGTGTATCTCTGTATATCTATTTATAAATGTATGTTTACATATGCACACACATATACATATAAACTCTTACAGCTAAAAGGACCTTAAAAAATGATCTTGCCCCCTTCCCAAAACCTAAAATTATCCATTGTGGCCTGTGGCAATTTTAAACCTACTTATGTTTTAATTTCATATTAATCAACTGATTTGCCTGGAATAGCAGAGAAAGAGATAGTCACTGGATACGAAAGCCAGAGGAAACTTAGCAGACTCGATTCAGCCCCCTGCCAGGAAAATGATTAATTTATAATCATAATAAGAGGTGACTAAGGAAATCAAGCCCAAGTTTGTTAACAGGTGTATCTTGGGAGTAATTATGTCTGGGCCAGAAGCCAGTTTTAAGATCACTGTTTTCTAAGTAGAGTTTTATGTTTAGTCCCTTTGCTGTGTTTACACAAGACAAAAACCAAACTGGCAACTGAACCATTTTAGTCAAAATGTTAGAATATCATTCATTTAGTTGGTCAACATGATATGAAACCATCAAATTAATAGTTTTTTTGCCCTAAATTGAACAGATGTTTTGGTATCTGTAGGCATAGTCTTTCTCTATGAGATATTAAGGATTTTTACCTTCAAATATCCTACACTCCAAAGTATTCTTCAACAGAGACTTAACTCATACATACATCATACTTAAAAATCTGTTAGTCAATTTCAGGTAGATTAAAGAGTGACTTCATTGTGAAAGATAAAATAATAAAGCTTTCAATATGGAAGAATATGTTCCATAAGATAAGCAAAGCAAACATTTTCTAACAGGATACAAAAAGCACTAATCATAAAGGAGAAGACTAATGAGTTGAAAACTTTTCTTCATCTAAAGACACCATTTAGAGTATGAAAAGACAAGCCACAATAAGGAGATAATTGCAATGCAGTCTGGGTCCACATACACAACAGTGATCTTATAAGATTATAACACTGTATTTGTACCACATCTTTTCTACCTTGAGATATGTTTAGATACATGAATACTTACCATCCTGTTATAATTGCCTACAGCATTCAGTACAGTAACATGCTACCCAGGTCTATAGCCTAGAAGCAATAGGCTATACCATATGGACTAGGTGTGTAGTAGATTATACCATCTAGGTGTGTGTAAGTACCCTCTATGATGTTCGCACAAGGACAAAATCACCTAATGACACATTTCTCACAACATATCCTCATGGTTGAGCGATGCATGATTGTATTTTCAATGACTAGGAACTCATATCCAGAATATTGAAAGCACTTCTACATAAGAAATGCATAGACAACCCAAACAAAACATAGACATAAGATTGGAACAGTCACTTTACCAAAAAGATCGATAAACATATGAAAAGTTATTCAACATCATTAGTTATCAGAAAAATATAAGTCAAAACAAAAAATATGATCCTACTATATGCCTAACAGAGTGACTATGATGGAATAACCTGACATTATCAAGTGCTGGTAAAAATGTGGAGCAGCAGGAAGTCTTGTACACTGTTCATGGGTGTATTAATCCATATAGTGCTTTTTGGTACTGTAAGACCTGCAAAAGCTAAACAGAGGTACACTCTATGACCCAGAATTCTACTCATATATGCTTTCACATATACCAAAAAAAGGCATTTACAAAAATCTTCATAACCAGTAAAAACTCAAATGTCCATGAGTAGTGAAATGGAAAAATAGTGGTATATTAATCTAATGGACTACTATATGACAACGAATGTACTACTGCTACACCTAAAGCTTGGGTAAATCTCAAAAACATGTTGAGAACATAAACCAAAAACAAAGGCACACTCAAAGTTCACATCATGAATAGAAAATGACATGACAAAATGGGTTTATCTTTTTTCCAGCCATGGCCAGCTGCTCCTGTGGAGATAGGGAGAAGGCAGAAAGTGGGATGAATCCAGGGTCTGGGCTTTCCCAGATGATGGCAAAGGGAGGGAAGGAGACAGAAGATAAGGGCACATGCAGAGCAATACGTAACCGTGAATGTGAACGGCTCTAAGTTGGGTAAGGCAAGTGAAAACTCCAGGCCTCAATGGTTTGTAAATCCTGGTGGGGTAGAATAATTTTTGGAGTTGGGGTACATGAGAGAGTGAGCTGGCAAAAGATAAGAGGTGATGATGTCAAAGCAAGGGGACTGAAATTGTGATCAGGCCTTACTAATGCACAATGCATGCAGTATTTACTAATGCACAGGTCTAGGGTGTGACTGTAGGGGTGGGGGCCAAGACAGGGCAGAGTATGTTGGAGAACAGCCTGCTTCTCCAGTGGTCATTAAAGAAGAGGAGACCACAGAGTTGAGAGGTTGGAGAGTTGGGATGGTCATTTTTGTTGAATCAGCAGGAACTATTTCAGGACACAACTAGTGGGCCAGAAGCTACAATTTTATGTGACAGAGGACGGTGCTGGGGTCATTGTATAAGAAAGCCTAATCAGGCAGAGTAACTGGAGTGGAGACTGAATGCTTCAATGATGAAAAGGGAGAAAGGTCTGGAAGCAAAGGAAGAAGCCCAGACCCGGGACTAACAAGGCTGAGAGCAAGAAGCTGCTGGGAGCAAATTGCTCTCGGAGGCAACCATGTCTCCTTTAGAACAAGCATTCAGAACAGAGAGTGTTTTGCTACTGAGCGGCTCATTGAAAGAGCACAGTGAGGGGCTGGTGGTCTGTGATAGGGTCATTTGGGGGATCTCATGGGATGGAAGTTCATGTGTTAAAGCACATGGAGGTCTTTGGACTCCTTGTGGTACTTTTTTTTTTTTTGAAGAGGTCTCATTGTGCACTGTGTTGTTTGGGCTGGAGCGCAGTGGCATAATCATGGCTCACCACAACCTCAAACTCCTGGACTTAAGGTATCCTCCTGCCCCAGCCTCCTGAGTAGCTAGGACTACAGGTGTGCACCACCATGCTTGGCTATTTTTAAAAATATTTTTGTTGAGATGGGGTCTTGCCATGTTGCCCAGGCTGGTCTCAAACTCCTGGCCTCAAGTGATCCTCCCACCTTGGCCTCCCGAATTGCTGGGATTACAGGCGTGAGCCAATGTGCCTGGCTGCTTGTGATGCTTTAAGTAAAGTGGAGCAATGGACAGGATGGAATGAGTGCTGAGACTGCTTACCCTTTGGTGAGGCTGAGGGCTGGGGAGGGAGGAGTGAGCAAGCGAGGCTCTGTTCACTCCAACCAAGGCAGGAATAGAGGCTAAGGGAGCAGCTGCCTTAGAGGAATGCAGAACTCCCAAATTCCAAGGATCCATGATAACCACCTCTCCAGAGAAGTCTAAACAGGCCTGTTTTGGAAGTGAGTGCTAAGAGCAGGCAAATGAGAAGAAGTATCTGCAATATGTCTTTATTATTTTACCATTAACACCAATATTTCTAGGTCAGAAGGAAGTTTGATGAGCCCACCACACAAGACTACATGGTTACTGACTGGAATGGCCATCAGGAGGGGAGAGAGCCACTGCACCTCTTTCTGCTGAGGGCTGTGGATAGAGATGGGAATTTGAAACCTTCTTTCCTGTTTGTGTGAAAAATTTAGACTACTGGCAAATTCAACCCTGGAAACTGACTATGGGTCAATGGGAGTCCGCTGGCAAATGGATACCCCCTGTTCTGTTTCCAATTCATCAGGAACCATGTGGAGAATTAATATCCTGCCCGTCCAGAAGGAAGGGAGTTATTATGGACAGCAAAGACGAAAGGTAGCCAAGTTCAGATGTTCCCCAGGCTGTGGCTGCTGAAAGTCAAACAGTATGAAGTATAATGGTAAGTAGGGGGAAAGAAAAACTCAGCCAAGAATAGAAAACGGCACCTTCAGGGGCTAAGGGACAATGGAGAGCGCTGCTGTCCTAAGATCCGCTCCTCCAAAAAAAGTCACCTTTGATTTGATTTCACCACAAAACTGTTTGCCCAGAAGGTAAGTGGTCAATTAAGGCCAAGGGGGAGGGGCTTGTGAAGAGAAGAATGTTTCAAGCTTTTAGATCTCACTCAGTAGAAAAACAAAACCAGGAATCTGTTTCTTTCACCTGCCAGAATGACGCTTCCCTTCCTCCAGCTAATTGCTGCTGGGAGAGTCCAGCCTTCTTGTATTAGCATCCAACCTGGATTACTTTCCTGCAAGCTGATGACATGTAGGCTGGCAAAGGGCAGGTTTGGAGAACTACTGAGTTGGAATCAGAACATTTCCATATAGAGGTGGCACACTTTGCCCCAGAACAATCAGAGAGTAAGGTGTCTGTATACTTCTTGGCTGGCTGGAAATCTCTACTTGGGTTTTAAACCTTAGGTCAGGTTCCCCAAGGCTCTGGCATCTCATCTCTGGAGAGCAAGGTCAGTTTTAATGGTGTAAATTAGTATGAAGGAGAGAGGATGAGCTTCAAGGTGAAGGGAAGTAGCTGTTTAAATAGCCACAGTGTTTACATCATCCTAATCACTGCTGCCCAGCCATTCTCCTGTTTATGCTGGAAGAAGCCCTGCTGGTAGGGGGAATCCGAAGGCAGAGCTGCACACCAAAGAGCTGACATTAAATTCCACTTAAATACTCGATGCTCTCCCCTCCCAATTGTTCTGGATGCTGCTATACTTGCCCCCCTGCCTAGGGGCCCCATTATGTAGGAGGTCCCAAATAACCATCGGTTGTACTTGCTTTCCTGTTGCTCATGCCTTATCCAGCTGAAAGATCAAAAGCAAATGGAACCATAGTGAGATTCTGCACCACCCATCAGGTTTCTGTAGCTCCAGAAAGGGCGAATGAGCATGATGATCACATATTCCCAAAACCGGCCAGGTGCTGGGCCAACAGGTGATTTATTGCTGTGGAAAGCCGATAGGAGATTACTGAAGGGGTCAGGCTATAGGACATCAGTGGCTAAATGATTTCCTAATGGCCTGAAAGAGTCACAGTGCCTCCCTCCCTGCCTAATTTCATAGCAGAGGGTGTCCTTTGGACTAGGGAGAGAAACTGGATTATTAACCCTAGCTGGATGGTTTTTAAGATAAGAGGAAAGAGGGTTGAGGCTTAGGGGAAATGCAGAAAGTTGAGAAATTTGGTTTTACTAAAAGAGATGTGTCACAGGCATATTTGTGGTTTCTTGCATCATGGAACATCTGCTTAGAGGATGTAAAGTTTTTAACCCTTGCACTTCAGGGGGTGTGTGTGTGCGCGCGCGTGTGCGTGCACATGCATATACACGCGCATAAGCAGATTTTACATACAATTGCAGAGCTTATGTACTCTTAAAGTTTATCCATAAAGCCCAGTTTAAGAAGTCCTGCCCTCTATAGGTTAAGAGGCAAATGCTTCATCCAATAACAAAATCTTTCGAAAACTTCAAAAATATTTTATATTGGTAGGTAGGAATACCTCACTGCAACAAATAAGTAGATATTGTTTTTTTTTCCTCTTCTATTGAAGTACATTCCCAAACATTTGCCTCTAGATTATTTTTCAGGAATCTCTTGTCAATTTGTCACCTCTAGAATTAAATATGGGTGAAACTTAGTCATCTATTAACAAAATATGCACTTAGCATTTATAATGTGCAAACAAATATGCTAAGAGTATTCAGAGTAGCCCTGCCAAGTATTCAGAGATGAACAATGCATGCCCTAGACGCTCAAAGAGATTCTGCTATAAAAATGAGATACTTACAAAAGCAGCTTTAATATGACATAGAATGTGGCATAAAAAAGAGTGCAAGGTCAGAAGAGGAGAGTTCATTTCTGGGTGATGTAATCTGGAGCAGCTTCATGAATGACATGCAATTGAAACTAATGTTAACTAAGTGTTTTTCAAACATTTTTATTCCTATACCCTCAGTGAGAAATACATTTTATGTCATAGTGCAGAACACACATTAATGTAGATCTGGAATAAAAATTTCACAAAACAATATCTTCCCATATTATGGGCTATATGCTCTGTTATGTCCCATTCTACTCTACTATACTCTATTGATTTCCACTTAACCAAAAATTCTGGTTGGGACCCATAAAGTTTATTTCCCAATGCAATGAGTTGTTGCCTATTATCTAATAAACACTGCCTTAAAAGATGGCAAGGATGGGGTATTTTGCATTATAAATATCAATCAGTCTTAACAGAAATTCTATGCTATAGGTATCAGTTTTATCCCTGTTTTTCAGATAAGGAAACTGAGACTTTGAGAGGTTAAGTTACAAGTCTAAGGTCGTGCAGCTCTTACATCGAGCAGCAGGGATTTGAGCCCAGCTCACAGTGACTATGTGAAAACCCACGGAGGGAGGAAACAATATTTGGGGAAGTGTGCAGCTTGGCTATCATATAGGGTATAAGTAGGAAAATTAGGAGAGATGATTATAAAAGGAATTATATCATTTATTTAGGTAAAATTATTTTTGTCCTTAATCCTTTATCTTATTCCCAACTTCCTCCTGGAAAATCTCCCTGAATCTTCAGTCTGATTCTCCCATACCTGGTTTGTAGTTATACCCATTAAGAAATACAATGCAACTCACAGGAACTTGTTGAAAATTTACGTGATCAGGAAAACAGAATAAAAAATATAACAAGAGACCTATGCCTGCAAAATCTTACTGAGGTAGAAATACCCTACAGAACATAACTACAGGTATGTCAACCATGCACATACATGTAAAGTGTAAATTTATTTTCTAAAATGCCACATAGATGGGGCAAATTATAGGTACAATTTGGTAGTCAGGAAAAAGAGGACATATTTTCAATGGGTTCTTGGAATGCTTTAGGAAATGGATGGGAACTGGAAGGATAATATAAAAGGAAGATACAGTCCCAGGTAAGATAATGACAATGTGAAGTTCAAAGAATACTTGGGTAAGGGCTTGTGGGAGGTAGACAGAGAAAGGGGACAGGAGGTGAGAGCAATTGAAGGAGGTTCAAAGGGTGGTGAAGAGATTCAAGGCTGGGATAAGATTATGAAGGACCATCGATGTAGTCGTAATTAAATTCTCATCTTCTATGTTTAATAGTCAATGGGGACTATACATCTGATACATCTAAACTGAGAATTTTATTCTTATAATAGCAGAGAGAAAAAGTCTAAATATGAAAACAAAGCAAAAACCTAGCTTGTGTTTAAAGCTTGGAAAGTAATCTCTTGTATCTTTTAATTTATTATTAGTGTTATTTCTGTGTATGCTCATATACATGAGAGCACTCACCCTTTGAACTGACCTGGGAACACTTCAGAGTTAATATGCA